>NC_134355.1:481467903-481807546 GCF_048569485.1 Anomaloglossus baeobatrachus
GTGCACATACCCTTAGTAAGTTATGCAAAATCAACGCAGTTGTTGGATGTAAGGATATCTACCTGTCTGGCAGCTTAAACCAGACTTACAGATTTGAAATCTGCTGGTAAAATAAAACACATGCATTTTCCAGAGAGTTCCCTATTCCCAATGCAGCAAAATGAGGTCAGGAAGTAATAGAAAATACATTGATCTTAAAATATTCCAGCACAGAACAAATCTAAATTATCTTCTATTCCAGAGAAAAGAATAACCCTTAAATTCACCTATACAATAACTGAGAAAGGTGTTTATCATTATTCCTTTCTATCTCCCATAGGATGAAAATAATAGACAGGTTATGAACCATATACACGTAGGTAGAGTTTTACTGTGTCAGTCTTATTATAAAGCACTTTCCCTATTTCCATATTAATTGTTCACATGGCCTCCTTCATGCTATGTAGGTTTTTCTTTGACTTAAGATGTCTGTGCTAACTATATAACACTGTATTATTAAGGACTTTTTTGCTAGAAATGAATGAAAATGTATGTGGATATTATGGTGGTTATCCACTACTTTAAAACACTTTATCAATAAGCCTCGGGTGATAAAAAAGTAAAGAAAAGAACATAGTCACCTCTTAGAATAGTGGGGTCCTTCATTCTGCTGCCAGGGGGTTCAATCACTGCAGCAAAATATCAGGTTTTATTAGAAGCACATATGTATAAAAGCTGAAAAAATGCAAAACAACATATTGTAGAAGAAGACAATTACCATTACACTGGTCACCAGGCAGTGCATAGAAAGATTATGCAAATTGTCTCTTCAGGGAGGAAGGAGACGAACTATAGTGCGACTTATTGGAAGTAGTAACCCTAAAAGTCAAAAGGGGCCTTTTAACAAGCCCCATCTTAAGCCCGCTTTACATGCTGTAATGTATCTTACAATGTGTCGGCGGGGTCACGTCGTAAGTGACGCACATCCGGCATTGTAAGGTACATTGCAGTGTGTGACAGGTACGTGCGATTGCGATTGAACGTTAAAACGTTCATCGCATACACATCGTACCTGTCTCTAGAATTGCCTGTTAGATTGTTCATCTTACCTGGGGTAGCACACATTGCAGTGTGTGACACCCCGGGAACGATGAACAGATCTTACCTACGTCCTGCGGCTCCCGACCCACAATGCAGAAGGAAGGAGGTGGGCGGGATGTTTACGTCCAGCTTAGCTCCGCCCCTCCGCTTCTATGGGCCGGCTGCCGTGTGACGTCGCTGTGACGCCGAACGTCCCTCCCACTCCAGGAAGTGGACGTTCTCCGCCCACAGCGAGGTCGTATGGATGGGTAAGTACGTGTGACGGGGGTTACTCATATGTGCGGCATGTTCAACAAATTGAACGTGCCACACATACGATGGGGGCGTTGCAAATCGCATACAAGATCGTATGCGAAATTGCAACGTGTAAAGCAGGCTTTAGCTTCTTATTCAGCCAGATCAGATATCGTACTTTGCACTGACGAGAGCCAAAAAAACATTGTGTTTGCAAATTGAGGTTCTGATCTGGTATAAAAACTAAGTCATAGGATAGGGCTCGTTAAAGGGTCACTTGTGACATTTAGGATTGTTACTTCTAATAGGTGGCACTACAGTTTGTCTCCTCCCTCCCTGAAGAGACAATTTGCATATTTCCCAGAGGAGCATTGCAACTATAAAGCCCGCTTTACACGCTGCAATGTATCTTACAATGTGTCGGTGGGTTCACGTTGTAAGTGACGCACATCCGGCATTGTAAGTACATTGTAGTGTGTAAGAGGTACATGCGATTGCAATTGAACGGTAAAACGCTCATCGCATACACATCATACCTGTCTCTAGAATTGCACGTTAGACTGTTCATCGTACCCGGGGTAGCACACATTGCAGTGTGTGACACCCCGGGAACGATGAACAGATCTTACCTACGTTCTGCGGCTCCTGGCCCACAATGCGGAAGGAAGGAGGTGGGCGAGATGTTTACGTCCCGCTTAGCTCTGCCCCTCCGCTTCTAGTGGCCGGCTGCCATGTGACATCGCTGTGACGCTGAACGTCCCTCCCACTCCAGGAAGTGGACGTTCGCCTCCTACAGCGAGGTCGTATGGACGGGTAAGTACGTGTGACGGGGGTTACTCGTATGTGCAGCACGTTCAACAAATTGAACGTGCCACACATACGATGGGGGCGTTGCAAATCGCATACGAAATCGTATGCGAAATTGCAACGTGTAAAGCAGGCTTTAGTCTCCTCACTGGCAGCCAGATTGGTGAGTTAATCTCCGCAATGAAAAAAGTTTTCCCCTTTGAAAGATTATAAAATGTATGTACATACAAATAATGGATACAGTGGTCAAAAGAGACTTCAAATATCAACTTATACTTAGATAACATAATTAACAAAAGATTCCTATGTCTATAACATACTGCTCAATTTATCAGCACATTGGCAAGTAAATTTATAGGCAAAAGAACTAGGCCTAAGGTGAATAGACACTATTATAAGAAGTAGACAAAATTGTCAAAAAATATAGCATTCACAAAATATGCCTATACACATATTATATTGTGGTGAAAATCACTCTTACCCATGATATAATGTGCTGAGTCTGATCATCAAAAATACACGGTTCCCAATGTGCGTTTCACATGTAATAGTATTGCTTGTTCAGGGGGTTAAAGCAATACTATAACAAGGGAGAAATACAATACTATTACACTCGAAAAATGCATTGGGGATCATGTGTTTTGATGACCAGACTAAGGGCATTATATCATGTGTAAGAGTGATTTTTGCCAAATAAAATGTGTGCATAGATATATTTAGGGAATATTGTATTTTTAGACCATTCTGTCTGCTACATATAATAATGTCTATCTCTCTTAAGCCTAGTTCATGTAGTCATAAGCAACTTTTGTTACACAAACTTTACATAGGTAGAAGTTGAGATTTGTAGGCTTTTTTTACTACTGTGTCCATAATCTGTATGCACCTGTTGTATTCTTTCTATTTACTGTCTTATTACCAGTTGTAAGATGATGACTGGCCTTATTTTAAATAGGCGGTATGTACTAAAAAAGTGGTGAAACCTGAAGGATCGTTCTGCACTTGTAGTGCCATGTTTCTGTATAAGTGTTTTCTGGGTCAGGTTTTCAGGTGGCTGGAGAGATGGGTGGGTCTGACCACCTACATAACCCACCCATGGATGTGTTTGAGATGTGACTAACAGGTCACATGACTTGTAAAATGGAGTCAGTCTATTTTTGACAAGTGGAGTCTGAGGAGCTGTATGAGCTGACAGGAGTCAGTGAGTGGAGGAGGACAGCTCTACTGGGATACTTTGGCTAAGTGGAAGTATCCAAGCCTGAGCAGGAGTACCGTGACAAAGACGGACCAGAAATTTGGGTTCCTGATGAACAGTCTCTGAGAGGTAAAAGGGCTGTTGGACTCAAGTGATAGAGGCACAGAAACCTCTCTGGGGATAAGGACTGGTATCAGTGTAATCTGAGTGTAACGGATACCGTTATGTGGTATTAATAAACTGTTTTGAACTTTTAAGGAACTATGAGTTCCTGTGTGCTACCTCTGAAACACAGCCCAGTGAGTGACCCCCATCAAATGAGCAGGCAAAATCTCACACAGTGTGCTGGTGATTGACATGTTATATGTTTTCTTGTATATTTTCAACTTTTATATACATACTGTATGTCCTTCTAAGAAAAATTATTGCTTTTAACCAACAAGCTTCTTCTTTCTCCTTGTTCTCCCTTACCTTGGAGTGGCTAAATGTGTCTTTATAAGTATAGCTCTGAGCTTCTTTTGACTTCTTGATGTATTCCTTACACTTAATATGCCTCCATTGGGTTTATGGGTTCTTAAAATATCAAAGTTGCAGAACTTTTAACAGATCAGTGGCTGCTGATTGTCTGCAGCAGTCACGAAATGTCTATGCCAAGCAAGAAGCCAAGAGCCCAGTGAGGAATGCTGGCAGCTGATGAGAGGAGCAGCATCAGTCTGGTAGATGAATCTGGGGTTTTTTTTTACTTTTTTTTTACTTTTCAGCCCCCTGTGTCCATTTATATATTTTTTTAAAGCAGTGGACAACCCTTTAAATAACAATACATATATTGAAATTATTTACTTTTTTACAAATGTGATTATTTGCTTAATATGTAGGAACATTTATAAAGAATTATTCTATAGCATAGTATATAACTTACTTAAAGGGAATCTGTCAGCAGGTTTTTGCTATGTAAACTGAAGATAGCATGCTGCAAGGGTTAAAACATAGAATTCATGGATTCCTGTCTTGTCAAGGTCCGATCTGTTGTTTATTTGATAGGTTTGCTTAACCATGCAACACTTATCATTGCTTGGACTACAATCTTCCATGCACAGCAGTCCGACAGGACCCTTCCTCTGATTGGCACATCACTGTCAATGTATAATCTTTAAAGAGAGCCAGGTGTGGGTGTGACAGCTCTTTCACCTCTACTGCATTGCTAAATCTACTAATTCTGATTGTGTCATAATGGCTGCACCCAGTAATCTAAGGAATACATCTTTGGATTCCGGATCACTTTGCATACATCATGTTGCTCTCAGATGAAGTAACAAAAACCTGTTGACAGGTTCCTTTTAGTATTGGAATTGCTGATTGTACTCTGTTAATAATCTGAATTTTAATGCTTTAAAGAGGCCGTCCACATAATTTTTTTGCTTAGCAAATTCAATTAACCGCATCTTGCAGCGTAAGAAAGAAAATGTAACAAAGTCACCTCTGTCATATTTTTACCCCTTTGTACTGCCAGCACAGTGTCATTTTAGGTTTGACCTGAAGAATTCAGTTATTTCCATGAATAATCTGTAGCACTAAAATGCTCCCTATACCCCTAGATGATTCCTCAAGAGGTGCAGTTTATTCTCAAAATGAGGTGACTGTTGAGGGGTTTCTTTTGTTTTGATCTCTTAATCTGACCTGTCATCCAAATCTATTATAGTAAAAATTGAGTTCCAAAAGTTAAAGAGCGTTCCTTCTCCTAAAAGAGCTTCTATTTGCCAACTGTTGTGGATTGTTGTGTTTGGACTGTTGTGCTGATTGCCAGGTGGAGCACCTCCCTGTATTTTCAATGCTGGTATCTCTGTAGCTCTGTCTGTGCCTGTCGGTAGACTATTAAGTGGAGCTAGGTCTCTGTTTGGAATTGGTGCCGGACCTGCATCTCTCTTTTGGATTTTTTTCAAAACAGTGGTGGGCTGTGTATGAAGTAATAGCCAAAATTGTCTAACAATTTGTGTGATCCATTTTTTCCCTTGTAAAAATAAAAAATTGGGCTAAAACAACAGTTTTATCAAAAAGGAGTGACAATGGCTAATTTGCCAGAGATTCAGAGTTTTTCAAATGAGTTATCAGATTTGGCCTTCCTTCAATTACTTTATCAGGCACTCGTTTCTGTCATTGTGGATACTACAGATCTGCATGACAACCACAGTTTAAAGTATGCTTTTAGCCTGTACTTTTCTACAAATAGGTTGTCAGGCAATATTCTTGATATAAGAAAAAAAAAGCGCAAGAATAGAGTCTTATCTGTGAGATACGGTGAACCAGCAATTAAGGTTTTGCTCAGACACAACCACTAGGAAGAATCTTGTAAACACAGCTGGTGCAGCTCCCAGTATCGAGCATACTTTGTTATCGCAAATAGGGGTGGAAATGGTTATATTGCCGTGCTGCTGTATAATAAAGAGGAATGCTGGATCTTCAATATGTGACTTTATTTAACGCGTTTCAGAGCAACCTCCTTCATCAGGATCATCAAATTTAAATCCTGATGATGGAAGCTGCCCCGAAACAAATTGCGTAAAGTCATATATCGAAGATCCAGCATTCATCTTTATTACACAGCTGCACGGCAATTTAACCCTTTCCACCCCTATTTGCAGGCCATATTCTTGGGCAGTGTGGTTATTAAGACTAATCTAATGATTACAATTGTTTCAAATGGGTTTTTGTGCAGTACTTTCGTCAAATGGGTAGACAGACGATAATTTCCTAGCAATGAGACTCCTCCAATTATTTGAGCTGTTTTGCTCTGAACTTCTATAAATTCTACAACTGAACAAGCACAGTAATGCTGTTTAAGCCAGGGTGGCTTGAAGATGATAAGAGCCTCTGGTCAGTAGTCACAGATTCCTTTGCCAATCGGCATCGGTATATACACAGAAGTCAGACAGTCATAAAACGGCCCATACTGTAACTCATGATAGACTATGAGGGAATATAAAATCTCTGAGACAGACTCTATTACAGGAATGAATCTGCTTGTAAAAAGGCAGATTTAATTAACAGGCTTTTAATAGAAAAATAACAGGAGCTGTTTTTGCAATTCTCAGAAATATACTGTATGTTGTAAATAGGGAGTATGGAGGAAGTATATAGCAATGACATCCAAAAATCATTAAAAATTCCTATTTATTTAATCCATTAATCCATTAAAATAGCATAATGCTGGTAAGATAGACTGAAACGCGTTTCGGACAAGAAGTCCTTAGTCTGAGTTTATGTTGTTAATAGGTATTTAAGTTCCATTTATCAAAGTCCCCCAACCTCATGGTGTTCCCTTTTTAATACATACGGTGTCTCTAGCTGTGGAAATTGTATATTCATTATAATAAGCTGCACATTATTCAGCTATTAATGTATTTTTATTATCAGAGTGCTTAAATTGCATCCCTGATCACATTTTATATTACAGTATATTTCTATGCAAACGTTCTAATTTTTAGTAATTACCGTGTGACTTATCAGTTGGTTTACAGTCAGGAGGCATACTACATATTTAACTTGTTTATTATATTATTCTTCCTCTATAGAAAAAAAGATATAACACATTATTGGAGGCTAGTAACAAAGAAGTGGACAAGTAGCTCCCTCTAGTGTCTCTAGCCTTGCTAATTTATAGGTTTTGCAGTACTAATCTTTCTTTAGTGACTACTGATACACCTTTGTGCTGGTTTATAACAGAATGTATTATTATTAATAATAATAATAATAATAATAATACAGAGTGATCAGCGACATATTTAATTTTATGTAATTATATTTATGTATAACACTTCATACGAGGAAAAAAAATTAAAGTTCATCATTTAATTAATATCATTTTCAGAATCTCCTAAAACCTTAATAATTTGACCTTCTTTTGACCTCAAGGATATTTTATTATTTCAGCATTTTGAAAACCATAACTTTTCCATTTTTCTTTTCTTGCAACCATATGAGAGCTTTTTTCTTAGATAAGTGTTATTTTTTTTATTTTATTATTTGGGGTACATATCATATACTGTATACATTTCAATTACACATTTTATTAGGGGAACAAAAAAATAAACAGCAATTTTCTAGTTGTTTACTTTTTCTGCTTTCACCACTGTGCAGAGTTAGTGTGAATCAATTCTCAGGACCGTCCATCAGACACATCAATATTTTGCAGCCGCTCAACGGAAGTCCTTAAAGGGAACCTGTCAGCTGCAGTATGCACCCAGAACCATGAGCAGATCTGGGTGCATATTGCTAATCCCTGCCTAACTGTCCCACTATCTAGTAGCATAGATAAAGGGATCTTTAAAAAATCTAATATCTAAAGCTGATTGTATGTATGTGTGTGTGTGTGTGTGTGTGTGTGTGTGTGTGTGTGTGTGTGTGTGTGTTTATGTCTGCTAAAGGAATCTACACCATTGCATGTACATACATTTGACTCGAAATGTCATAGACTATGTTTTGAGGGAAAATTTTAACACCGCGCTTTACAGTTATTCACCAAAAAACCTGCTTCCATTAAAGTCAATGGAGCTGGGAGCCACAATGCAGCCAGAACTTTAGAAGAATGTTGGCATGTCACAATGCAGCCAGGGAAAGAGACAGACAGGAAAGAGACAGACAGAGACCAACAGGGAAAGAGAAAGACAAACAGGGAAAGAGATGGAGAGACAGAAAGAGAAAAGGGTGCTTTGCACACTGCAACATCGCCAGCGATAGCTAACGATGTCGTGCACAATAGCACCCGCCCCCGTCGTTATTGCGACATTTGGTGATCGCTGCCGTAGCGAACATGATCGCTACGGCAGCGTCACACGCACATACCTTTTTAGCGACGTCGCTGTGACCACCGAACAATCCTTCCTTCCAGGCTGAGGTGCGTTCGGCATCATAGCGACGTCACTGTGGCATCACTAAGCAGCCGCCCAATAGCAGAGGAGGGGAGGAGATGAGCGGCTGGAAAATCCCGCCCACTTCCTTCCTTCCTCATTGCCGGTGGACGCAGGTACAATGAACAACCAGGTGCATGCACCACCAACTATATTATGAAAAGCTGTGACGTGTCAACAATCAACAATTTTTGATGTTTTTGCAATCGTTGATCATTGCGCCTTAGTGTCACACGCTGTGATGTCGCTAACGGCACTGGATGTGCGTCACTAACGACGTGACCCTGACGATATATCGCTAGCGATGTCGCAGTATGTAAAGCACCCTAAAGACTGACAGGAAAGAAGATAGATAAGGAAAGAGACAGAAAAACAGACAGAGATAGACAGGGAAAGAGATAGAAACTGACAGGGAAAGAGAAAACGAGATAGAGAGAGACAGACAGACAGAGAGAGAGACAGAGTGGGAGACAGACAGAGACTGGGAGAGTGACAGTTAATATCCCAGGCAACGCCGGGTATTACAGCTAGTTTATTTCTAAAGATCTTTTATCATATGCTATTGAGCACAGGGATTAGTCGCAAGGGCGTTACTTTCCCCAACTAGTCTGCCCTCTTAGCATGGTAGCACACCACAGGGTAATGCTAACATGCAACTCAATAGAGCGTCACCAGTGGTGATGTGCATACCTGTGTCCGCTGTCTCCGCTGTTCAGAAGTCCTCGGCACTTTATTATATTAAATGTGTGAATATCTGCCTGTAATATGATGTGTGTGCTAATATACTCCCCTACCACCATCATCTCCAATATCCAGCTCTGTTATTCTCCTCCTGTCAATGATGTCACACTCTCTTCAGGCCCTATGGGTCACACTTCACTCTGAGTGACCTAGAAGTGTCTTTTAGGCCAGAGTCACACTTGCGAGAGACTCGTGCAAGTCTCTCATCACATCACCTGGCACGCCCGCACACTCTCCGGACAGCATAGAATACATGCAGCTGACCTACTCCTGTCAGGAGAGTATGCGGCCATGCCAGGTAATGCCATACGAGTCTCGCACGAGTCTTTCACAAATGTGACTCTGGCCTTACAATGAAAGTTCATGGAGCATCAGAATGTTGCTCAGAACAAGGCTGCATAGGATTTCATTGCAAATGAGACTTTTGGTTCCTGCAGCATGAAGAATAAGGCAGCAAGTCTCATTTGTGATGATGTCACGGACAAGGACAGAACAGCGTTGGACACCATTGAAGGCAATGATAAGAGATTATATTAACATACTTAAAACACACTAAATGCACATATACAAACATAATACAGTAAAAAACCAACCAATATTACAACCATGGGTCACTGAATCTCTGATTTCGAAATGTAATTGACTCTGGTGATTACTTTCATTTTATACTGGGTGCAGGAGGTATTTTCAGATAAATTAGCTTATTTTATAAATGTTGACTGGATAATGGCTAATATTGAGGTATAGACATCACTCTGTTCTAGATTAAAACAAATATTGACAAGCTGTGGTCTAAGCAATACAATCTTCAAGAATTTGTTGCGTTTTTCAGAAGCTGTGTTTATGGCCACTATCAGCTCATAAAGAGTGGTTGGGAATGGTATTTGCCATGTTATAATAGTTTATTGATGGCCCTAAAGCATACTTAATGATCTTATTAAATATATGACCATTTATATTTTTCAGATTTAAGACTAGTCTATTAATTTAAAGCAATTATCATTAACATCTAAATGACTATACGGGATATATAACTGTCCCATGTAAATGAGCAATGCAATCAACCATTAAAGATAAGAAATAAAATTCACCTAATTCCAATTAAGCTTCCAAAAAGGGTTTTAATTTAATTTTTAAAGAGTTTTCTTAGTTACAGAAAATCCCTTTCCAGAAGTATAGTTTGTTAAAAAACAAAACAAAAAAAACTGAAAAATAAACCCTGTACTAATCACCATCCCCAGGTCTACCAATGATTTTCCAGCACTACCCCCGATGTCTGTTATTATTTGCAGTGATGATTTCATGACAACAATGCTACAGCTAATAACTAAGCTCAATGGCTCTGTACAAGTAGATGGCACAAGATGCTTCGAGCAACTGATCTCAGTGATTTGCTGCAGCTCTATGTGACAGCGCTCCAGACAATGACATTGCAAATAGAAAAGTTCCTTATTATACAGTGGCAGAATCCCTCTTGGTGGTCCTTAAATCTCAGACAATTATCTCTGCATCAATTCCCTCCAAGTCAAACCATGCCAAAGTGACTGCCAGCTCACTCTGGGTCTCTGAGACGCCACTGCTATCATGGTGTATGCTACCTATTGTCCTCTGAGGCATCACTGCTCCTACAGTGTGTCCTACCTATGTATCACTTCGGAAGCATGAGTGCCATGTATGTCAAGGTGACTAGGCAAAATTAGGTCAGATAAGTTACAATGCAAGCCGCGTAATATGAGGGTATTGTCTTCTTTAAAGCAGCAGCAATCTGAACTGAGCTCAACAGTAACAATGTAACACTAATTTTCAATACAGAGTTCTGCAAGAGATGGTTGCTTTGTTTAAACAATATTGATTATTGTATGATTGAGAGGATGGATAATAGTTAAAAGAAAGATCAACTAGAGCTCATCACTTCAGCAATCACTTTTATTACAGTCTTTTTATATATATATATATATATATATATATATATATATATATATATATATATATATATATATATATATATATATATATATATAAACACTTCTGTATATAAAGTTGACAATTTGCCTTGTAGCATTGGTTAGCAAACAGATTTGTACTCTGTCCACAGTTCAGTCTTTCTCCAGAGAAGGTGTACTCTCTTTTACAGACCAACCACCATTCTGAATGTTCTTCATCCTCTTTTATTAACCCATCAGATTGCAGACAAATATTATGTGCAATACGTGAGCAGGTTCCTCTGGTAACTCAAGCACAGCCACGTCTGTACTCCCCTCACCTCCTCCATCCACTGCCTAATATGACATCTTCCCTCCCTAGTTACCAATACCACTAAAGATATGTTCACACACCAGGTTTTTGCTGTGTGGCACAATCCGGCACTTTACGGGAAAAACGCATCCGTTTTTTTTTGCCGCCGGGTGCTTTTTTCCTCATAGACTTTTATTAGCAACGGATTGTGCCGCATGTACTTGCGTTTGATCCAGTTTTTGCCGAATGCGTCAAAAATTGCCACTCCAGCGGCCCACAGGCCGCAGAGAAGAATGTTTTTTGCCAGCGGCAAAAAACTGCATAGCACCGGGTGCGGTGCTGTGCGGCATGGTGCATAATGAAAGTCTATGCGTTCCGAATCCGGTGGCATGCGTAAAACGCCAGAAGCATTCACCGTGCCGGTTTCTACTTCTGAGCATGCCCAGAAGTGATATAAATTCATTGCTTGTCAGAAAATCAATCATTCACTCACTCTCAAACTCTCTCACTCACTCACTCATGCACTGACTCATTCACTCACTCTCACCCACTCACCGATCACGGGCATGGTGCTGCACGGCTGTCACACTGCTCTGGCTGCTTCTCCAGATTTGAAAATGCTGGCCGCCCATTATTCAATCTCATATTCACTGCTTCCCCCACCCACCGGCGCCTATGATTGGTTGCTGTCAGACACTCCCCCATGCTGAGTTACAGCTGTCCCACTGCAACCAATCACAGCCGTCGGTGGGCGGGTCTATATCTTGCAGTAAAATAAATAAATAATTAAAAAAAATGGTGTGCCGTCCCCCCAATTTTGATACCAGCCAAGATAAAGCCACACGGCTGAAGGCTGGTATTATCAGGATGGAGAGTTCCACGTTATGGGGAGCCCCCCACCCTAACAATATCAGCCAGCAGCCGCCCGGAATTGCCACATCCATTAGATGCGACAGTACCGTGACTCTACCCGGCTCATCCCAAATTGCCCTAGTGTGGTGGCAATTGGGGTAATAAGGGGTAATCATGGCAGGCGTCTATGAGACACCCCCAATGATTAACCTGTAAGTGAAAGTAAATAAACACATACACCCAAAAAAATACTTTATTTGGAATAAAAGACAAAAAAACACCCTCTTTCACCATTTTATTAAAATCCCCAAGCACCCCTCCAGGTCCGACGTAATCCACAGAGGTCCCATGATGATTTCAGCTTTGCTACATGAAGCTGACAGGAGCGGCAGTAGAACACGACCGCTCTCTATCAGCCCCATGCAGAATCTGAAGTGAATCGTGCTGTCAGTGGTGACGTCGCTGAGGTAGTGCTGGGGCGTGTGCGGTGATGGTGCGTATGGTAGTGCCTGCGTGTGCGGTGATGGTGCGTACAGTAGTGCCTGCGTGTGCGGTAATCGTGCGTGCGGTAGTACCTGCGTGTGCGGTGATGATGCGTGCGGTAGTGCCTGCATGCGCGGTGATGATTCGTGCGATAGTGCCTGCATGTGCGGTTATGGCGGGGGCAGTAGTGGCGGTGTTTGTGCGATGATGATGGGGTCTCTCTCTCTCTCAGCATAAAAAAAAAAAACGGATCCGTTTTTTTACCGGATCTGTCACATCAGTTTTTACACAATCTGAGACAGATCCGTTGCATCAGGAACAAACCGGATTGTGCCTGATTGGAAAAAACTGGTGTGTGAACTTAGCCTAAGCAGGGCTCTATGCTGTTACCGTCCACATCAGCAGCAAGTCCTGCATGAGCAACAACTGAAGCCAGACGTTTTCCCCACACCAAGCAGACTGACAGGCATGAAACTGTCAGTGTTGCTGATAGGTTTTGACCCTGTAGCCATGCAAAACATATTGTCACACAGAGAAGAACAGTCTTGGAGCAAATAAAGGGGTCACATCAGCAGGGATAACAATAAATGAATCGCTGATACACAAAAATACAGTATAGTGATGGTAAATGACTGTGAAGATTGTAAGTATTACTGAAGCCAAAAGGTGGGATTATGGATGTGGGGAGCAGTCAATATGTATTTTGGATTAGCATATGCTTGTCTAGCTGGAACACAACACTGAATTTACCAGAGTTTACAGCAAAAAAAAATCAAAAAAGGTAGAGCAATAATAGTTGCATATCTTGAAAGGGCTGCCCAATCCCTATTTCACAGTGCCATCACCAGACAGATTTTCTTTAACATAGGTAAATTCCACTGCAAGGCCACCGGTCAATGTGGCCCTGCAGCTGTTGCAAAACTACAACTTCCATCATGCTTGGACATGTTGGGATGATGGGAACTGTAGTTTGGCAATAGTTGTAGAGCCACACAGGTCGTGGAAAACTGCTGTCCCCATACAAGAGTATTGCACTACCTATGACTCCCCAGCAGTAGATCTCCACCAAAACAGTGGTTTTTTCCGCTATTTTCCTCCTTTAAAACCTTAGTGCAACCTATGGTCTGTTGTATCTGATAGTTCCTGAAATATGGTAAGTTTATACATATAAACAGATATTGTAATATACAGCCAAAAGACATAACTAGAGATCAGATGAGGAGATCCATTTGAAAAAATGTATAAATACCCAAAGAAAATATAAATGAAAGAACAATAATTGAATAGGAAATAGGATGGCTGTAATAAAGCAAACAGATCACTGATAAAGAGTGACTGAGAGAATTACAAGTTAACAGGAAAAATACCAGATCAAATACAGGCATGTAACTTTTTTACATTATCCAAATGTATATATCAGGAAGCGAAAGGCTGTGAACCTCACACATTAGGACAGCAGCCTTTAGCTTCTTCAAAGGAATTTCACCATTCAGCACGACTTTAAGCATACCTTCAAACCCCCAAAAAATGGCTTCACAAGAAGAACATCAATATTTAGGAATGGACCAGTAAAAAAACAGACCTGAATGTAATTAAAAATCGGTGGGTTGACTTAAAGAGGATGCTGTACACAGGAGATGCCTGTGGAAACACGTGGATCAGTGGTTGCTTTTGCCCACTGGCCTAGCTATCTTTAGAAAGTTTGTATGGGATGTGGATCATCTCACTGAACACCTGTATTCCTTTCCCGTGGGCAGAACACTACTCAGACAACAAATGGTGAGGGTACCATACTTCGGTAAGACCAACAGTCAACAGCACATTCTGGTAAGACCAACAGTTACCAACAGTCAATAGCATATAGTACATTCCAAGTAAGGACACAAGATGGTGCAAGTGACAGATCCTTACCCACCCTTTCACTGGCTCACCCAGGATTAGAAGCTCCGCAACTTCGTAGCATCCAGGGCAGTTATCCCAGTCAGCACCACCCCAAAAGCTCATTGACCTCACCTGAGGTAAGGTCACGGAGTTTAATGAGGTCACCTAAGATCAATTTACCTGCAGTCACAGGTGGAGGACTGTGGGAGCCTCTAGCTATGACCGCAAATAAAATAAGTGACGTCACCCCTCACAGCTGCGGCTCAGTCTCTGCCTGAAGCTCACAGCATGTGGTCATGTTCTGTGCCTGCTTGCTGTGCATTCAGTTATATAGCAGAGCTGGAATCATCATGGGAAACCATGTGGATTATGTCGGAACAGGGTGTTTTGGGGGTTAATAAATGGGAGAAAGAGGGTATTTTGTACTTAATTTCAAATAAAGGATTTTTTTCCTGTGTTTTGTGTTTAATTTCTTTTCATTTACAGCACATTCTGGTAAGACCAACAGTTACCAACAGTCAATAGCATATAGTACATTCCAAGTAAGGACACAAGATGGTGCAAGTGACAGATCCTTACCCACCCTTTCACTGGCTCACCCAGGATTAGAAGCTCCGCAACTTCGTAGCATCCAGGGCAATTATCCCAGTCAGCACCACCCCAAAAGCTCATTGACCTCACCTGAGGTAAGGTCACGGAGTTTAATGAGGTCACCTAAGATCAATTTACCTGCAGTCACAGGTGGAGGACTGTGGGAGCCTCTAGCTATGACCGCAAATAAAATAAGTGACGTCACCCCTCACAGCTGCGGCTCAGTCTCTGCCTGAAGCTCACAGCATGTGGTCATGTTCTGTGCCTGCTTGCTGTGCATTCAGTTATATAGCAGAGCTGGAATCATCATGGGAAACCATGTGGATTATGTCGGAACAGGGTGTTTTGGGGGTTAATAAATGGGAGAAAGAGGGTATTTTGTACTTAATTTCAAATAAAGGATTTTTTTCCTGTGTTTTGTGTTTAATTTCTTTTCATTTACAGTTTAGTAATGAGGGTCTCATAGACACCTCGAATAACTAATCTGGGGCTTAGTGCAGCTGTAAACTTTCACTAACCCCTTATTTCTCTGATTACAATGACATCAGGGCAATCGGCATTAGCCAGTTAAACTTCCGGGATTGTCACATCTAATGGATGTGACAATCCTGGGCAGCTGCAGATAGCTATTTTTGGGTTGGACGGGCCCAATAACTATGTGTTCTCCCCAGTCCAAGAATACCAGCCCCCAGCTGTTGGCTTTATCATGGCCGGGTATCAAAATTGTGGGGCCACATGACAATTTTTTAATTTAAATAATTAAAATAAAAAGTCGCATTCAGTCACTCTTATTTTGCTACACAGCCAAGATAAACACACAGCAGGGGTTGACAGTCTGTAGCCATATGTTTTATCTCTGCTCCGTATCATAATATGAGGTGACCCTACGCTAATTTATTTATTTATTTTTACACTATAGAGACACATAGCACCTGTGATTGAAAGAAGTCAGACCCGCTGTTACACAGGGTGGGGGTGCGTCTGACTGCAACCAATAAGAGATACTGGGACTGCCAGTGGGTGGGGGAAATAATGCATAAGTATGAAGGATAATGAGTGGCCCCAGAAGTAGCATTACAGCCATGCGGAAGACTGGTAAGTGTAGAGCATTTGCTCTAAGCCCCCTATCTCGTCTACCACAATTTTAAAGCGCAGAATTCTGGTCTCCATAGATTTATATTGGATCAATTCTGGGCCAGGATCGGGCTTTTTTTTAAATATGGTTTGACCAACCGATCTGCTGGTCCACTTATCACTAGTGGCTACTGCAGAAAAGAGTGCGCAAATATTACCGAGTCTTTAACAAAGTAGTATTTTTCTTTATCCACCCAAAAAAAATTCACTTTACCACTTGCATTGTACAGATATGGTTGACATTGAAGTTGGAAAAACTTCTGAAGTGATTCTTCTGATATGATTTTTTTTTTACTTGACATTTTAATAGGGGTATGTAGACTCTTTATATCTGCTGTAAACTATATGAACTATTGTTTCGAAATGTGAAAATTGTGACGTTTTTATTGGTATTACATTTTAACACTGAAACTTTACCTTTAGGAGGCAAGTCTTTAGATATATATGGAATTGGTATTGGTATTGGTTGGTATGTGCAGCTTTTAACCTTTCAGGACTTTGGATGTAATTTTTTTTTTAGTATTCAAAGCGACGTATTTGCATTGCACTAAATACGATAGTAAAGGTCCAGTCACACTAAGCAACTTACCAGCGATCCCAACAACGATAGGGATCGCTGGTAAGTTGCTAGGAGGTTGCTGGTGAGATGTCACACTGCGACGCTCCAGCGATCCCACCAGCAACCTGACCTGGCAGGGATCGCTGGAGCGTCGCTACACGAGTTGCTGGTGAGCTCACCAGCAACCAGTGACCAGCCCCCAGCGCCGCGTGGAAGATGCTGCACTTGGTAACTAAGGTAAATATCGGGTAACCAACCCGATATTTACCTTGGTTACCAGCGCACGGAGCTACACGTGCAGAGAGCAGGGAGCAGCGCACACTGAGCGCTGGCTCCCTGCTCTCCTAGTTACAGCACACATCAGGTTAATTACCCGATGTGTACTGCAGCTAAATGTGCACAGAGCAGGGAGCAGCGCACACTGCTTATCGCTGGCTCCCTGCTCTCCTAGCTACTACACACATCGGGTTAATTAACCCGATGTGTCCTGCAGCTACATGTGCACAGAGCAGGAGCCGGCACTGACAGTGAGAGCGGCGGAGGCTGGTAACAAAGGTAAATATCGGGTAACCAAGGACAGGGCTTCTTGGTTACCCCATGTTTACTGTGGTTACCAGCCTCCGCAGAAGCCGGCTCCTGTTGCCTGCACATTTAGTTGTTGCTGTCTCGCTGTCACACACAGCGATGTGCGCTTCACAGCGGGACAGCAACAACTAAAAAATGGCCCAGGACATTCAGCAACAACCAACGACCTCACAGCAGGGGCCAGGTTGTTGCTGCATATCACACACAGCAACATCGCTAGCAACGTCACAAAAGTTGTTCGTTAGCAGCGATGTTGCTAGCGATGTTGCTTAGTGTGACGGGGCCTTTAGGCTCCTGTTTAGTGTATTTGTGTAGATATTTATATAATAAGAAGCTCTATTGTACTGTCCTCTTCTTGTCACTAGCAATACTCAGAAAAGGTAAATTCAGAACCTTTCTGAAAAGTCATCGTGTGTCCAGAGGTTACTGGTAATGGTGAGAAGATAATGATGCTAGCTTGTGATATGGAAATGAGACAGCTTCATATTCCACGGTGTATATTTGCATTACAGAATCTCCTGCAGGTCTGTATGAGAAGAATTCACACAGGCAGGTAAGAAACTATCCACATATTAAATATCCTTGAAACAAAGGAAATGTTATTATGTATGGCAATTCTTAGAGGCCATTTGAGACATTCTTGCATAAACAAGGTGTTTATCTCTAGGGATTATCAAGTTCATCTGTCATCTATGTACTTCTTCTGACTTCCAATACCTATTTAACAAGTTTAAGCTAATAAAAAGCGCATTAAAATACAGTGACCTTCTGTTTGCACTGCTAGATAGATTTATCATTTTTACCCAAGATCTTCTGAATATTCTTCTACATGTGGCATTTCAATGTAGGACAAAAATAGATTTTTTTTCTGGGGATTTATGACAACCGAAAGTACATTTATAATCCAAGTCTTACAGTCTGAATCATTGCAAAGTGTTTTTTATAATGCTTTCAGCTCCACAAATTGATTGCTACAGGAGAGAACAGTGCAAAGTATTTTTTTTGAGTGGACATTTACTTTAAGCTTATCACAGGAGAAAATGGGCTTCCCTTGCCAACTCTCAGGGGTTATGTCATCCAGTGCTTTCCATTCTTCCTGTCATATTATGTTCCCCTTGGCTCTGTGCACACTCATGGTAAAAATACAGTGCACTATTCTATCACAATGGAATTGCAACATTGATATACAGAACGTTTTACATATGTTATATTATTCATACTCCATAGGACATAATGTTACAAGAAAAATATTCTTCTCTGGTAAGTAACTCTTTGTAGCTCATTTCATTTTTAAATATTATACTATGAAGAAATATTAGAAACACAATTCTCATAAACAGAGCCATCAAATTAGACACAGAGTCAACCCTAATAAGGCAGAATCAGTGCCGGCACTACTCATAGTAAATATCAACACAAGAGGACAAGAGTATTTATGCAAAAAGTGAAAATCTTTATTCAAAACACACACAAGACAAAATATTGGAGATAAAATTCTACCATGTAGATTGGGGACAAAATATTATATGGGTCATGGGAGTTCAACACATAATAAACCCTCATACAGCAATAAATTGATGTATAAATTTGATTAGTGTCAGAGAGTAGATACTGTCTGAGGCCTGAAACACACTTCCGTTAAAAATACGCACGTGCCGCGAGACACGTATTTACCCTGCGTGTTGCGTGTGGTAAGTACGTGTCTCGGGTGTGTGCGGTCCACGTGTGTTCTACGTGTGCTATCCTCGATAGCACACGTAGAACCGGTAATTTGCATACTCACGTGGTCCGCGCTGCTGTCCGTGGTGCTGATCTTCGGCTCCAGCCCTGCCGTCTCCCCGCTGCTGCTGCCGGCCGCAGTGAAGTAAATAATAAATGAGCATAATGAGCGGCGGTCGGCAGCAAGTGGCAGAGACAGGAGGGCTAGAGAAGGTGAGTAAATGTTTTGGTTTTTTTTTGACTGACACGTGTGTTTTCTCTGGCGCGTGTCACATGGGACCGCATCCACACTACACCCGTGTGGTACGGGTGCAGGCCGTGTGACACCCGTGCTGCCGGAGAAAACACTGACATGTCAGCGTGTAGAAAAACGCGCACACGTACAAAGGCACATGGACACACGTTCCGTGTGGTTTTACGTGTGTGTGCCTGCTACAATAGGGTAGCATTGCTGAACGTGTCTCCGTGCCGCCGGTACGTGCAAAAAATGGCAAACACGTACCGGCGGCACGGATGTCTGTCAGAGGCCTGAGGGAGGAAAAATATACTATGCTGGACCCATATAGACTATAGAATGCGAGTGCAGGGGGCTGGAACAGGGCCCTGTATCACCATGGCCTCTCCGACCAAAGGTAAGGAGGGGTCATGATGATTGCTGAATCATAGCCTCAGCACCTATAGGTAGCCAACCAGATACAGGATCATTCCAAGATCAGGTATTCACACAATGGATTTAGCAGGGCAATCAGAAAAGGACAAAGCCAAATTTCTTACCTAAAGTGCAAGTGCAATGAGGGTAGCCCAGTTCCTAAGGTGCAAGACCAATGAGGGTAGCCCAGCCCCAGTCTCACATAAGTATGAAGTCCCCATAGAGAGCCGCAGGATCGCACTATATTATAAGACGCACCCCAATTTTAGAGATAAAAAAAGATAAAAAAAAAAAAAAAATCTGGGGTCTGTTTTACAATCCGGTAGTGTCTCACAGGAGAGGTGAGATGGCAGTGGGGGTCACAGGAGGCAGGGGCCGCATAAGAGTACTTCGATGCTATCGGGCGGTGCAGAGGGGGGCCCAGATATTCACTGCAGGCTGCGGTGCTGTAAGATGCTGGGGCAGCTGGTGCTGCATTATGCTGGTGTAGCCGGTACTGCACGATGTTGGGACAGATGGTCCTGCACAATGCTGGTTTAGCTGGCGCTGCACAATGCTGGGGCAGCTGGCGCTGCACGATACTGGTGCTCTCTGTGGGCAGTGAGGCACTACCATTCTTAAGATGTTGGCGGTGAGGGTTTCAAAGAAATGGAGTCTGCAGTCAGCGCGTGCGCAGATGAGAGCTTGAGCCAATAGCTCCATTTGTGCATGCGTCTACTCTGGGCACCATTATTTGAAAGCCCTTATTGCTGACATCTTCAGAATGGCCCATGCCTCGCTGCACAGAGCCTCGCAGAGCAGGGCCTCCCAATGCTGCACAGAGTCTTGCAGAGCAGGGTCGCCTGCTGCTGACCCCTCTCCACCGCCTACTGGTAAGCTACATTTGGATTTTAAGACACACCACTCATTGGGAGGAAAAGTACGTCTTATAATCTAAAAAAAACGGTACTTAAATATATAAATCCTCCGTTGATGCAACTCAATGAGATGTACACTGACAGAGTTGGTAAAAGTTAACGTTTTACCTGATGTTAACAAAAAAAGTCACAATTACAAAACCTTAGGGCAAATTCACAGTTTTTTTCTACATTATGAAAAAAAAAATAGCTCCTTTTCTTCACCATGCTGAATCTGATTTTCATCTGTCTATTTTTACCTTCTGTGTATCATCTGTTTTTCCTCAAATGAATAGAATAAACAAAGAAATAACGGAAGTGTCCCAGGCTTTTCATAGGATTAGCTGGTTAAAACCAAACAGTTCATGTAGGCAACTTGGCTAGCGTCTGTGATCTTTCCATTTTTTTCCCACTCCAATAGGTAGCTTTGGTCCAAAAATTTAACAAATATAGGACATAGTACTGTTTTTTTTATGCTGATCATCAGCCAACAAAAACAAAAATAAGGGTATGTGCACACGCTACAGAAATTTTGTGAACCAAAAAAAGCACCTTGTGGCCAAAAAATACACAATAAAAGCATCAAAAAACCCATTTGTTTTTGGAGCATTTTTAGGTATGTTTTTTGGTGCATTTTGTAGCTAATTCCATGGTTGAAAGGGCTAAAAAAAATACAGGAAAAAACGGACCAACAATTGACATGCTGCTTTTTTTTCTGCACCAAAAACTGCAAGGCAAAAAGAAGCAGCATGTGCACAGCATTTCTGATTTCTCAAAGACTTTACTTGGATAGGGATCGACATGCAGATTTGTTCAACAAACTGCATCAAAAACACATCAAAAACTGAATCGTGAGTGCAGGTAGTGTTGAGCAAGTAGTTGACTATTCATACTCTCTATGCTGTTAGCGAGTACTGTCACTATTCGCATATTCGCTACTTGCACGAAAAGTACAACTTTCGGGTTACTAGCTACTAAACAAGTTTTTCCCATTGACTTACATTGTGCCCACTACTTGTAACAAATATGCGAGTAGTGGACAGTACTCGTTAACAGCATAGTGAGTACGAATAGTTAACTACACACTCAATACTACGCGGAGGGCCTAATAGACACATAAACAGTACTAAAGAATATAACGTTTTAGACTGCTGTGAGTGGGTCCCTACAGTTAAAGAGGTTTTCCACTACTTATTTAATTACCTGTCATGTGACCTAACGCTTTCTAATAATATTTTTTTATAATAAACATCTGTTACCTGCCCTAATGTGTGGGTGCTGTATTCTTCTGTTGTATTGTATTATAATAATAATAGTAATAATAATAATAAATATTGCAGTCACTGCTACTTCTGATCTGAAACTGCAAGCAGATGAACTGAGTAGTGCACATGATTGGCGGCGGTGGGTGACAGTAGTCTGAGCATGCATGCTCAGATGAGACTTCACTCTCCTCTGCCTGGATCTGCCGATACTTTGGAGTGCCATCCCTTCAGCTGACAGCCCTTTAAAACTTCATCAGTAAGTTTGCACCATGCATGACCAGACTCATATCAGGCTTCACTCCTTTATCCTGCTAAAACTTTAAAATGCTGACTCTTCAGCTGACAAGCCCTGTGATATGCTTTCTAATGATCAGTAGACATCACAGAGCTTGTCAGGACATGGTTATGATCCCTTCTTCTTCTTTCAACAGTGTTATTAGATGTGTAATAGCTCGTTTTCCTTTTTTTAGAACACAAAATAAATAACCACAAATACAGAAATTATCTGAAATTAAATACTATAAAAACAACCTCTTTCACCCTTTTATTAACCCCCAAAACACCCAGGTCCGACATAATCCACAAGAGGTCTCACGATGATTCTACCTTTGCTACATCTGAAGTGACAGCGCGCAGGCGTAGAACATGACTGCCTGCTGTGAGCTTCAGGCAGAGACTGATTTGCACGATGAGCGGTGGCGTCACTTAGGTTATTTGCGGTCACAGCTGTCTTCCACCTGTGATTGCAGGAAACCTGACCTCAGTAAACTGAATGACCTCACCTCAATTGAGGTCACTGAGTTTGCAGACCTGCATATCCTGGCAGAAAATCACAGTTTTTTGACAAAAGATGCATAATTGGTGCTGAAAATTTTACACCATATTCCTGCACCCAATCTACACCTCCTGGCAAAAAATGTCATCACTTCTGCATCTTACCCCATGCGGTTTTCATGCATTTTTTTTGCCAGGACGTGTAGATTGGGTGCATGAATATGGTATAAAAAGTTCATC
This sequence comes from Anomaloglossus baeobatrachus, assembly GCF_048569485.1. Lineage (NCBI taxonomy): Eukaryota > Metazoa > Chordata > Amphibia > Anura > Aromobatidae > Anomaloglossus > Anomaloglossus baeobatrachus. The sequence continues at coordinate 481,490,728 of NC_134355.1, forward strand.
ACCAAATTTGCAAAGTTAACCTGAGTGACATCACCCCTCATCACTGCAACTCAGTCTCTGCCTGAAGCTCACAGAGGGTGGTCATGTTCTGTGGCAGCATGATGTGCCTTCAGTATGTAGCAGTGCTGGAATCGTCGTGGCACCTCGTGTGGATTACATTGGATCTGAGTATTTTACGTATTAATTAAGGGGTGAAAGAAGGTATGGTTGTTTTGTATTTTATTTCAAATAAAGGATTTTTTTGTGTTTTTCTTTTCACTTACAGATTAGTAATGGGAGGATCTCATAGACCCTATCCATAACTAATCTAAGACTTAGTGGCAGCTGTAGGCTTTCAATAGCACCTTATTACCTTGATTGCCACAGCACCAGGGCAATTGGGATTAGCCAGGTAACATTCCGGGGTTGTTGAATTTATTGGATGTGACAATCCTGGGCAGCTACTGGCTATACTGTCGGTTTTATCATGGCTAGGTATCAATTTTGGGGGACCACATGCCGTTTTTTAAACTACTATTTAAATAATTTATTAATAAAATGCCGAAAGCAGTTCCTCTTCTTTTCATACACAGCCAAGATATATGCATGGCTGGAGGCTGCAGCCTGTTTCCATAAGATTTATCTGTGCTCGGTATCATAACATGGGGGAACCCTACTCCAATTTTTTTAAATTTAATTAGTTTTACACCACGATAGTGACCCACAGATGGGGTATGTGATTGGTTGCAGTCAGCCATGCTGTTACACAGGCTGGTGGCGCTGTCTGACAGCAACCACTGCCAGACTGGGGACTGCCAGTGGGAGAGGAGAGCATCATAGGAAATAAGGGGGCACCTTTCCCCTATTTGGATCACCACCAGAAACAATAGACCATATCAAGGAAAAAAAGAGAAAAAGAATTGCTGTATATAGGGATCAACCAATAAGATTTTGTTCAGATCATCAAAAATATATTTTATTGGCACAAATTTTATACATACAAAAATATCCACACAGAACAGTGAAAAATAACAAATAAAAACATCTAAAAACAGTCAACGAACACCCCAATACATTGTTCCATGTTAGGACCCCAGCACCACGATCCTGAATGAAACTCGACTAGATGTACAAATCAATATTATTCACAGGCATAAATGCAGGACCTGTGTGCAAATTGACACTGCAAACCCTATGGCATATAGTACTCTAGAGGATCGTACCCCATCTGGCACCACCATCAATAAATACAATATAATAAGTACAAAATACTAGCAAAAGAAGGGGATGAAGATAACCTTATAGTGAGGAAATCAATACACCCAATTCAACAGTTAAACTAAGGTAAGTCACAGACTATCCAGAATAATCCAGAAAGTCATCACCAAGATGTATTACCCCTTGCTAGAAGTCCAAGTTTAAGGTGGAGTGAGGTCTCAGGATCGGCGCAAGTATGGAGTGTTGCCCCACACGTATCGCCACTGGAGATGTGGCTTCGTCAAGGGCCAAAAAATGAATGTCCATTCATTTTTTGGCCCTTGAGGAAGCCACATCTCCAGTGGCTTCCTCAAGGGGTAAGTGGACTTCTAGCAAGGGGTAATACATCTTGGTGATGACTTTCTGGATTATTCTGGATAGTCTGTGACTTACCTTGGTTTAACTATTGAATTGGATGTATTGATTTCCTCATTATAAGGTTATCTTCATCCCCTTCTTTTGCTAGTATTTTGTACTTATTATATTTGTCACGCTCTCCAGGCCCCGACGCCGTTCCCCACTCACCGCTCCGGTCCCAGGGTCCCCTGCCCTCAGCCACACGTCCTCCTCGGCACCCTCCAGGCTCCCGGTCTCCCGTTCCTGGCGCTCCTCTGCGACCCAGAACACCCTGTCTGGCTCCCCTACATCCTCGGCACCACTCCCTGCTCTGGCCGCCGGCACTCGGGCATCGCGCATGCACATTACGGCGCGCGCGCGGTCATTGACCTTCTCTTAAAGGGCCAGTGCTCCTGAAACAGGATATTGCCTAAAAGTCAGGATTAGAGTATATAAGGAGCTTTCTGCCATGCACCTGTTCTTTGAGTTCTGTAGCTAGGAGTCCAGGTTCCCCTTTGCTGTGTCTCATTCTAATCTTGTGTTTTCCACAGGACTGTCCTGCCTAGTTAAACCGGGTCCTGATCACAATCTCTCCGAGTGGTTCTACGGGGACTGTCAGCTGAGACTCCACCATCTTCTCCAGTCTGATCCCGCCTCCTGAACTCTGCTTCACCCAGTGACCTCTGCCTCCTCTACCAGTTGGACTCTGCTTACATCTAACGGCTCTACCCGGCACCGGTACCTGGGTCACGTCATCTAACCTGGCACCAGCAACTCTATGTCCCCAGGGACTTCCTCATTCCAGCTTCTGGAAAGGACTCTGATCTTAACCGCTTTGTGCTCCGGCAACCGTGCATCCAGGCCCTCTGGTGGGGTGACCGGACAGTCCCTGTATAGGGGTTAGCTCTGAGTTGCCTCACTGGGAGAGTCCGGTGCATGGCCCAGAGGATCCACCACCCGGACGCAACAATATTGTATTTATTGATGGTGGTGCCAGATGGGGTACGATTCTCTAAGAGTACTATATGGCATAGGGTTTGCAGTGACAATTTGCACACAGGTCCTGCATTTATGCCTGTGAATATTATTGATTTGTACATCTAGTGGAGTTTCATTCAGGATCGTGGTGCTGGGGTCCTAACATAGAACTATGTATTGGGGTGTTCGTTGACTGTTTTTAGATGTTTTTATTTGTTATTTTTCTCTGTTCTGTGTGGATATTTTTGTATGTATAAAATTTGTGCCAATAAAATACATTTTTGATGATCTGAACAAAATCTTATTGGTTGATCCCTATATACAGCAATTCTTTTTCGATTTTTTTTCTTGATATGGGAGAGGAAAGCAGTGCATGTGGATGAGCAATAATAATGAGTAGCCCCGGAAACAGTTACAACAGTGTGGGAGACTTGGTTATTTTATTGCGCTTGCTTTTTTCTTATTTTCTTTTTTGTTCCTTGTTTTTTTTATTTCCCAAGTTGATGAATCCGGATCATTACTCGGAGTTCCCTGGGAACTCTGGGCCTGGGTACAGCACTCGGGTACTTGATGTATTGATTCTTAATTGAATATGGTGTTTTTAAATAGATACAGTTCTCTCTCCATTGATAACTGATTTCTCAGAAGTACCAGCCCAGTTACTTGGAAATTTCTCTGAGATCCATAGGGGTTAGCATTATACCTTGGAGCTTGAGATCCTTTCTATATATGTACTGTATGTCTTGTATGTATTTGCACATGCATGCTTTATTTGCCGTTATCAATGCCCGCTAACAAGATAGTATTTTTATATTAATTTAGAATGTAGAAACATACTGTGATGATGCTTCACATCCCTGTGAACGAGCACAGACATGTGCATTGTGCTCTTTACCTCTTTTTAAGATGCGATGCCAACAGAGACTTTAAATGTTACCGTGTATGCGCAAATGGCCCTTACACACCTGGTTCTATGTTATGATGTGCACGGTGGATAATTAGGATGCCGAATATGGCAATTTTCTAATATAGCTGTTCCTGTTTCGTACATGGTGAGCCATCTCTCTTATATTTAATGTTTATGATTGTCACCTGAGCAATAGAGATGAGCGAACCGGTCGCGGTTCGGCTCGAGGCGGTTCGCCGAACGGGGGGTCTGGCTCGAGTTCGGCTCGTCGAACGTTCGACGAACCGAACTAGAACCAATAGGCTATAATGGGAGGCAATCACAAACACATAAAAATGCATTATAAATGTACACAAACAGTTAATAAACATTGCCATAACACTTACCGGTCCTCGCGATCCCTTCTGCACTCTGTCTCCTGCCGCTATTCCATCCGATGATCGCTGAATCCTCCCGGTGACCTGCACTGCCAGCAGAGAAGCAGGACCTATCGTGACGTCAAAATAGCCATGTGACCAGTCACGTGGCTATTATCTCATTGGCTACAGACTGGTCACATGACTATGACACGTCATGTAGGACCTGCGAGTGCATCTCTCCGGTACACGGTGCACATATGTGTATCGCCGTGTACCGGCGACATGCTCTAGCACACGGTCGACTCCCCGTTCCGTTAGGGACCGGCTGACACAGCCGGTCATTAACGGAGATCACCGTTGCCATAGCAACGCAGTTAGCGGTGACGTCACCGCTAACCGCGGCTCCGAGAGCACCGTTGCTATGGTAACGCGTCTGTCAGCGTTACCGCTAGCAGCCAGCAGTGATCACTCACGGAGTGAAGGCTGCACGCTGCTTCCCGATTGTAGTGAGCATTGTAGTGAGGATGGAGGTTCCCCAGCCCCAAGTGATGAGCTGGTGAATCTCATCCTTCCTCACTACAATCGTCAATACTACTACACTAGAAAGAAAGAAGACAGAAGAGCAGGATCGTGGAGGGCTGACAGGGGGTAATAAAGATGGAGTCTCTAATGTGTTTGTGTATTTATTTCTATTAAAGTATTTTTTCTCTGTGTGGTGTCTTTTTTTAACCCTTTATTGGAGATTCTTAATGGCCGGGTCAAACGTGCCTGACATTAAGAATCTCTGGCTTAATACTGGCTGGTAAAACAAAGCCAGTATTAACTCATGATTACCCAACAAGCCACCCGGCTCCAGGGCTGTTGGAAGAGTTGGATACAGCGCCAGATGATGGCGCTTCTATGAGAGCGCCATTTTCTGGGACGGCTGCGGACTGAAATCCGCAGCAGAGGCGCCCACAAACCTCGGGCTAACCTGTGCTGCGGATTCCAATCCCCAGCTGCCTAGTTGTACCCGGCTGGACACAAAAATAGGGCGAAGCCCACGTCATTTGTTTTTTAATTATTTCATGAAATAAGTGAAATAATTAAAAAAAACGGGCTTCCCTATATTTTTGGTTCCCAGCCGGGTACAAATAGGCAACTGGGGGTTGGAGGCAGCCCGTGGCTGCCAGCTGTACCTGGCTAGCATACAAAAATATGGCGAAGCCCACGTCATTTTTTTGGTGGGCAAAAAACTTCTGCATACAGTCCTGGATGGAGTATGCTGAGCCTTGTAATTCTGCAGCTGCTGTCTGCTCTTCTCCATACAGACAGACAGCAGCTGCAGAACTATAAGGCTCAGCATACTCCATCCAGGACTGTATGCAGAAGTTTTTTGCCCCCTGAAAAAATTATGTGGCTTCGCCATATTTTTGTATGCTAGCCAGGTACAGCAGGCAGGTACGGCTGCCCCCAACCCCCAGTTGCCTATTTGTACCCGGCTGGGAACCAAAAATAAAGGGAAGCCCTTTTTTTATTATTTCATGAATTTCATGAAATAATTAGAAAACAAATGACGTAGGCTTTGCCCCATTTTTGTGTCCAGCCAGGTACAACTAGGCAGCTGGGGATTGGAATCCGCACCACCGGTTGGCCTGAGCTTTCTGGGCCCCACTGCTGCGAATTGCAGTCTGCAGCCACCTCAGAAAATGGCATTTTCATAGAAGCGCCATCTTCTGGCGCTGTATCCAACTCTTCCAGCACCTGCCTGCTATACCTGGCTAGCATACAAAAATATGGCGAAGCTCACGTCCTTTTTTTGTAGCTTTTTGGCAAAAAAAAAAAAAAAAAATGCTTCCCTGGATTTTCCATTGCCAGTGAAGGTAACACCAAGCAGTGGGGGTTAGCAGCCAGTAGCTGCTTGGATTACCCTTAGCTAGCAATACAAAAAATGCAGTGGGAGCTAACATATATTTTTTTTAATTATTTATTTAAATAACTAAAAATAAAATGGGCTTCCCTGTATTTTGATTGCTGGACATCACAGTGCTGTAAAAATAAATCTTTAAAAAAATGACGTAGCGCTCCGCGGTATTTTTGATTCTCAGCGCAGATAAAGCAGACAGCTATGGGTTGCCACCCCCATCTGCCTGCCGTTACCTTGGTTGGCAATCAAAATACAGGGAAGCCCATTAATTTTTTCTATTTAAAAAATAGTTAAAAAAAAAAAATTACGTTGGGTCCCCCCATTTTTGATAGCCAGCTAGGGTAAAGCAGACGGCTGTAGCCTGAAAACCACAGCTGGCAGCTTTACCGTGGTTGGGGATCCAATGTGGAGGTCCCCTCAGGCTCTTTTTTATAATTATTTTATAAATATTAATAATTACACAATAAAAGTAGGGGACCCCCCAAATTGGATCACCAGCCAAGGTAAAGCGGACAGCTGTGGTCTGGTATTCTCAGGGTGGGAAGGTCCATAGTTATTGGGCCTTCACAGCCTAAAAATAGCAGGCCGCAGGCACCCCAGACGTGGCGCATCCACTAGATGCGCCAATCCTGGCGCTTCACCCCAGCTCATCCCGTGCCCTGGTGCAGTGGCAAACGGGGTAATAAATCGGGTTGATACTAGCTGTAAAGTCACCTGAGATCAAGCCCAGCAGTTTGTGATGTCATGGCGTCTATTAGATACCCAACATCATAAACTGTCAGTACTAACAAAAACAAAAAATCGACAAAAGAAATTTATTTGAAAAAACAGTCCCCAAAACATTTCCTCTTTCACCAATTTATTGTAAGAAAAAAAATAAAGGGGTCCCACGACGACTCTGGACCGTCTAGAATATGGGGGGGAGACACTCAGGGAACGTATCCCCCATTTTCTAGGAGTGCGGACCCTTCATGTGAGGAGTGTGGGTGCAATGAATCTGCACTCACTCTCCCCGGGTCCACAGCAGCAGAGTCCATGTCGTAATGGTTGCTACCAAAGCTGCAATGCCCTGCTCATGAGGTAAGGGCATGCCTAATCAGGAGAACTACTGTAGAGGAAGCTCTGCTCACTGGTATATAGGTGCTCAGAGGTAATAATAGATAAAATTAGTGAGTAACCTCGGCACTCTATATCTCCCAGACTAAGTCAGTAAGTCACAACGGATAGTAATGCAAAATCACTCTTTATTGGTCCGTATTAAGAAAATTTTTTTTTCATAAGCATATATGTTTTTGTCCAAAACAAGTTACAAATGACGTTTCGGCCTGAGCCTTCGTCAGATTGGACTTATCTGCATGTAATCATGAAAAATGACAATAATCAGTATCACATAAGAGTGAGAGAACAATAACATAAACTCGAACAATGTAGAGGTACAATTGGGATGCAGCAAAAAAATTGCAACACAGCAAGAAATGAAACACATGATACAAATGTCATAATACAGTACAAGGACAATATAGTAATGACAAATATGGGGTCAGAGTAGACTTAGACAGCTCTGGTACGAAAGAGATGTCAATCATAAAGTAACATGTGCAGTAGGTGTAGAGCTACACTATGCATGGCAGAGCTAATGGGTAGACCGACCATAGAAAAAGTAGAGAAAAAGTGGAGAAAAAGTGGAGAATAAGTGGAACATAAGAGGAGAAAAAGTGGAGAAAAAGTGGAGAAAAAAGTGGAGAAAAAGTGGAGAAAAAGTGGAGAAAAAGTGGAGAAAAAGTGGAGATTAAGAGGAGAAAAAGTGGAGAAAAAAGTGGAGAAAAAAGTGGAGAAAAAGTGGAGCATAAGAGGAGAAAAAGTGGAGAAAAAGTGGAGAAAAAAGTGGAGAAAAAGTGGAGCATAAGAGGAGAAAAAGTGGAGATTAAGAGGAGAAAAAGTGGAGAAAAAGTGGAGAAAAAGTGGAGCATAAGAGGAGAAAAAGTGGAGAAAAAAGTGAAGAAAAAGTGGAGAAAAAGTGGAGCATAAGAGGAGAAAAAGTGGAGAAAAAGAGGAGAAAAAGTGGAGAAAAAGTGGAGAAAAAGTGGAGCATAAGAGGAGAAAAAGTGGAGAAAAAGTGGAGAAAAAGTGGAGAAAAAGTGGAGCATAAGAGGAGAAAAAGTGGAGAAAAAAGTGAAGAAAAAGTGGAGAAAAAGTGGAGCATAAGAGGAGAAAAAGTGGAGAAAAAGTGGAGAAAAAGTGGAGAAAAAGTGGAGAAAAAGTGGAGCATAAGAGGAGAAAAAGTGGAGAAAAAAGTGGAGAAAAAGTGGAGAAAAAGTGGAGAAAAAGTGGAGCATAAGTGGAGAAAAAGTGGAGAAAAAGTGGAGAAAAAGTGGAGAAAAAGTGGAGCATAAGAGGAGAAAAAGTGGAGAAAAAAGTGGAGAGAACGTGGAGAAAAAGTGGAGAAAAAGTGGAGCATAAGAGGAGAAAAAGTGGAGAAAAAGTGGAGAAAAAGTGGAGAAAAAAGTGGAGAAAACGTGGAGAAAAAGTGGAGAAAAAGTGAAGAAAAAGTGGAGAAAAAGTGGAGCATAAGAGGAGAAAAAGTGGAGAAAAAGTGGAGAAAAAGTGGAGAAAAAGTGGAGAAAAAGTGGAGCATAAGAGGAGAAAAAGTGGAGAAAAAAGTGGAGAAAAAGTGGAGAAAAAGTGGAGAAAAAGTGGAGCATAAGTGGAGAAAAAGTGGAGAAAAAGTGGAGAAAAAGTGGAGAAAAAGTGGAGCATAAGAGGAGAAAAAGTGGAGAAAAAAGTGGAGAAAAAGTGGAGAAAAAGTGGAGAAAAAGTGGAGCATAAGTGGAGAAAAAGTGGAGAAAAAGTGGAGAAAAAGTGGAGAAAAAGTGGAGCATAAGAGGAGAAAAAGTGGAGAAAAAAGTGGAGAGAACGTGGAGAAAAAGTGGAGAAAAAGTGGAGCATAAGAGGAGAAAAAGTGGAGAAAAAGTGGAGAAAAAGTGGAGCATAAGAGGAGAAAAAGTGGAGAAAAAAGTGGAGAAAAAGTGGAGAAAAAGTGGAGAAAAAGTGGAGCATAAGAGGAGAAAAAGTGGAGATTAAGAGGAGAAAAAGTGGAGAAAAAGTGGAGAAAAAGTGGAGAAAAAGTGGAGAAAAAGTGGAGAAAAAGTGGAGAAAAAAATGGAGAAAAAGTGGAGAAAAAGTGGAGAGAAAGTGGAGAAAAAAATGGAGAAAAAGTGGAACACCCTTTGGTACCTTTCATGTGGCACTAAGGGGTGCTTAGCTTTGTATTTAGCCAAAAAAATGAAAAAAAAATGACATAGGGTTCCCCCTAGTTTTGTAGCCAGCTAGGGTAAAGCAGACGGCTGCAGCCTGCAGACCACAGCTGGCAACCTCACCTTGGCTGGTAATCCAAAACTGAGGGCACCCCACGCTGTTATTTTAAATTAAATAAATAATTAAAAAAAAAAACACGTAGGGGTCCCCCAAAATTGGATCACCAGCCAAGGTAAAGCAGACAGCTGGGGCCTGATATTCTCAGACTAGGGAGGTCCATGGTTATTGGAATCTCCCCAGCCTAAAAATAGCAGGCCGCAGCCGCCCCAGAAGTGGCGCATCCATTAGATGCGCCAATCCTGGTGCTTCGCCCCAGCTCATCCCGCGCCCTGGTGCGGTGGCAAACGGGGTAATATTTGGGGTTAATACCAGATGTGTAATGTCACCTGGCATCAAGCCCTGGGGTTGGTGAGGTCAGGCGTCTATCAGATACCCGACATCACCAACCCAGTCAGTAATAAAAAAAAATAGACGACAAACACATTTTTATTTGAAAAAACACTCCCCAAAACATTCCCTCTTTAACCAATTTATTAGATTGAAAAACAAATCCAGGTCTGGTGTAATCCAAGGGGTTGCCATGACGATCCACACTGTCCCAGTCAATGAAGAGCAGGATGTTCCCCATTGACTGGGAGAGCAGTGCAGTGACCTGAGCTAACATCAATGGGTCAGCCCAGGTCACTGCAGGGGGGTGACAAGTGCTGCTGTCAGCGAGGTACATTACCTGCGCTGATCTCCAGCACACTGACAGCCCCTGTCACTGAGGTCAATGACCGGCGCCTTCACAGCAAGTATCGCGAGAGGTCCGTGACATCACCGCTAGTCAGTCTCGGGTCGGAAGCGATAGGTGATGTGACAAGCGGCGGCCATGGAGGACAGTGACAGCGCTGAGGTCGGGATGGCGGGACTTCATCACCGCAGGTAAGCCGAGCGAGCGAGCGAGCGGGCGGGCGGGCGGGGGGGGGGTGTGGGGGGGTGGATGTGTGTGTGTGTGTGTGTTTGTGTATGTGTATGTGTGTGTACATGCCGCGGGCAGGAGGGGGTGGAGCGAGCTGAGCGGGAAAGTGTGGGCTTCCTGCACGTAACTAAGATAAACATCGGGTTACTAACCAAAGCGCTTTGCTTGGATACCCGATGTTTATCTTGGTTACCAGCTTGTGGCAGGCTGCCAGCGATGGCTCCTGCACACTGTAGCTGTAAAAAGCCCTGCTTTTTGCTGCTAGAACCGTTCTCGAACGTATCTAGAACTATCGAGCTTTTGCAAAAAGCTCGAGTTCTAGTTCGATCTAGAACATGCCCCAAAATCACTCGAGCCGCGAACTGGAGAACCACGAACCACGAACCGCGCTCAACTCTACTGAGCAATTAAGCACTATTGCACTTTTTATGTACTGTATCTGTGATATTCTAATAATTTTACTTAAAGGGATACTGTCAGGTCCAATATGCACCCAGAACCACGAGCAGTTCTGGGTGCATATTGCTAATCCCTGCCTAACCGTCCCTGTATAAAATAGCATAGATAAAGGGATCTTGAGAAAAAGTATTTCTAAAGATCTTTTACTGTATGCTAATGAGCGAGGGAACTAGTCCCCTGGGCGTTAGTTCCCTTGCCAGTCGCCCCATTAGAATTTTAGTACGCCCTTGTGGCTGTGCTAACATGCTAATGAATATGCAACGTCACAGGATGATTTCACTCACCTCTCCAGCCACCTTCGTGTCCGATGGGGGATTTCAGCTCAGTGCACGTGACCCCGGAGTTTGGGTCATGCGCACTATGAAACCGGATGTACGCGTCCAGGCTTCAAACTGAAGTAGTGACCATGACCCAAACCTTGGGGTCATGTGCACTGAGCCGAAATCCTCCGCCAGATGTGATGGCAGTGAAAAGTGAGTGAGATCATCCTGTGATGCTGCGTATTCATTAGCATGTTAGCACACCCACAGGGACGTATTAACATGATAATGGCGCCACTGGCCAGGGAACTAACGTCCAGGGGACTAGTCCCCTTTCTCATTAGCATACTGTAACAGATCTTTAGAAATACTTTTCTAAAGATCTCTTTACCTATGCTAGTGTATACAAGGACGGTTAGGCAGGGATTAGCAATATGCACCCAGAACTGCTCGTGGTATCAGTATCGTGGTATGATATTGGACCTGAGAGGTTCCCTTTAATCCTTGGGGTCATTATGAATCACTTATCTCTGCACTTTAACATTGGAGAATTCAAAAACAATAAGAGTGATAAAAATCATGGCATCAAACATTTATGGCATATCCTATACATGTGTTGATTATAGCACAAGCCATGTTAGATGATAGAGCTTAATTTGCCATTTGGTACAAAATAATAGAATTTTAACAGTAAATCTGAAGTAGTTAAATAAATGCTAATAGGTAATATTACAAAGGGATAAAGGGATGTCTTAAACAGTCATCCTAGTTGGAGGGAAATCATATCTGCTCTAAAGAAAATATGTAAATATATATATTATATATATATATATATATATATATATATATATATATATATATATATATATATATATATATATATATATATAAAAGTCATTTCCATTTTAAGGCTAATTAGACACTGTCTCTGTGAAATTATCTTAGAGAAAAAAAAGTTGAGCTTTGTCCAAACTTTTCCCAATGTAGTGTGTACTTTAATGTATTCAACCCTTTTAACTAGTCAGAAGCCAAAAGGGCTTCCATCAATTTAGTTTGTGTCCGATTACCATACATTTACCTGTGTAAGAAAGTGCAGTAGATTTGTATTTGTCACATAAGCGCAATGTGTCCATAGCATAACGTATGATTAGTGTTAATAGGGTTGTCCCACGAACAACGTTCATTTTAATCAATATTTTTTGCATGATAAAAGTTGCACTATTTGACGTGTGAAAAGAAAATGTTCCTGTGCTGAGATAATCTTATATATGTGCCCCTGCTATGTACTGTGTAATGGCCGTGTCTGACCATACAGGGACATGGGCTGATCATACCACATCTCCTGGGTTGGGAAGGGAGCAATAAAGTATATAGACGTTACAGAACAGGATCGCAAATTGTTTCTTTCAGATAAAACATTTTTTTTAAAAAAAGGCAGGAAAATGCTTTACCTCATAAAAAGAAAAAAAACTGTGATCTCATGCTTTGCTACCTGTATTCTCTCTTTTCCATTTTCCCATTCCCAGGGTGTGTGATATGACCAGACCATGTCCCTGTATGGTCAGATACAACCATTACACAGTACACAGCAGGGGCACATTTATAAGAATATCTCAGTCCAGGAACATTTTTTAAACACATCTTACGGTGGAAATAATTATTATTCCAAAATCTATGGGAAATTAAAGGGGTAGTTTACTACTCTGCACTAGCGGCCATATCCCTTTAAACTGAAACCAGGTTTCCAGGTCAGTTTACCATTCTATGAATGCCATAAAAACAAACCCCAAAAAAGCAATGGTGGAATTTTATATTTCATTCAATGTCTCCTCACTTGGAGTTTTTCTTCCGTTATTCAATGGTATTTTTTTTCCATTATTCATTATTCAACACATTGTACGGTAAGATTGTGTCATGCAAAACTACAACTTGTCGCACTGAAAAAAGCCTTCACAGTTATGCTGATAGGAAAAATAAAAGAGTCATGGCTTTCGGAAGAATAGGAGAAAAAAGGAAAGTGCAAAAATGAAAAATTGCCTGGAATAGAAGGGGTTAAAGGTGCAGGAGCATTTTGTTTTTCGAATATAGATGTATAACATGAGAGATTTCGATGCTGAATTACTATTGGCTCCTCAAAGTTAAGTAATTACAATATAGTAAACAATATACTTGCAAAATATGCAAATTGTCCTTCCATTACTCGGATCATTATTCACATCAAAAAATGATGGGTAAGGGAAAATTGATCTTTAATGTACAATTCAATATAACTGGCTGTTTACCTGCGTTCACTAAAGTCAAGAATCAGCAAATTTCGCATGATTTCAATGCCACAGAACTCAAAGCTCCAAAGCAACAAAATTGCAATTTACATACATTTAGAGGCAATGTATCTATAACCTCACTGAGCTGATGCGCTTTTAAGACTGTTCAAAATATAATCTTGCAGCAGCTATTCTTATGAATTTGGAATAAGACCACAGCAGTAAATCTAATCTAAATACTGTTGATGACTTGGAATATTTAAGAATAAAAGGCACCGTGCAAGCATTCTTACATCAATATACGGCTTTCAAACTTTTATAATGAATATATCAACAGAAACTATATATTGTTTAAAAACATATTTGTACATTATTCCTTTATTTTAGATGGCTTCGTTTACGTTTTTTTGACTTTCCATTTTCTGAAATGACGCTATTCTGCCATGAAGCCTCATAGGCTGCTTCTTCCTGTTCTGTAGTGATCACATCTCAACAGTCATCTCATTTTCACGTAAGATTGCAATGAAAAATAACATCTACATTTTATAGCTGGAGGAAAGTAACTGGAGCTAGAACTAATCAAGGCACATGATGGACACGGTTCATCTCCTCCCCCACTCTGCACAATGACAATGCATAGGTCACAGAGTATGCCCAAAACACTCTCCCTTAAAAGCCTGTGAGTCCTTTAAAGGCCTGTGAGTAAAGTTCAGACACTCGTATCTTCTGGCACATTCAGCTGCTGTATAGAAAATGTCTGAAGTATTGTTAACAGAACAGTGCAACTGTTCAAGAAAAATAGCTGCCAATGAAATCATGAACAGAAAACAAAAATCCTACAGGAAAAAAAGACAAAATTTTGTGGCTGTAGCTGCGAAGGTGCAGATGCCAATCCCGGACATACATACACCCATTCAGCTTTATATATTTTATATATATATATATATATATATATAAAATATATAAAGCTGAATGGGTGTATGTATGTCCGGGATTGGCATCTGCACCTTCGCAGCTACAGCCACAAAATTTTGCACACTAACACGTCTGGACCAAAACAGCGTCATAGGCTATGTTATGAGGCGAAATTTTAACCCCGCGCGTTCCAATTTACCAATTCCTTTTTTTCCCCTATCTACATAATGGGTAAAAAGTGAAACGAAAAGTGTATCCGCACCGTCGCATTTACAATCACGAAATTTTGCACAGACACCTCATGTGACCCAGGGAACGTCGTAGATTATGTTTTGACAGGAAAATTACCCCGCACTTTACAATTACTCTCCAAAAAACATGCCTCCATTAAAGTAAATGGAGGCTGGAACTACAGGTTATTAGTAGGAGCTGTGATTGGTTGCTGTAGGAACAAAAGACATTCATAGTATAAGAAGCTTATATGTGAGGTAATAAGATGTCAGTGGGGAGACGGATAGAGAGAGACAGACAGAGACAGACAGAGAGACAGACAGAGAGACAGACAGGGAAAGAGACAGAGAGATAGAGACAGCCAGGGAAAGAGACAGACAGAGACAAACGGTGAAAAAGACAGACACAGACAGACGGTGAAAGAGACAGACTGGTAAAGAGAAAGACAGAGACAGACTTGGAAAGAGACAGACCTGGAAAGAGACACACAGAGACAGACCTGGAAAGAGACTGACCTGGAAAGCGACAGATCTGGAAAGCGACAGACCTGGAAAGAGACAGATGGGGAAAGAGACAGATGGGGAAAGAGACAGACAGACATGCAGACAGGGACAGAGACAGGCAGACAGGGAAGGAGGAGACAGCCAGAGAGACAAAGATAGATGGGGAAAGACACAGACCTTGATAGAGACAGATGGGAAAAGAAACGGAGAAATAGAGATAGACAAAGAAAGAGACAGACAGAGACAGGCAGACAGGGAAAGAGACAGACATGAAAAGACACAGACAAAGAAACAGGGAGACAGACGGGGAAAGAGACAGACCTGGGAAAGAGACAGACCTAGAAAGAGACAGACCTACAAATAGACAGATGGGGAAAGAAACAGAGAGATAGAGACAGACAAAAAAAGAGACAGACAGAGACAGGCAGACGAGGAAAGAGACAGATGGGTAAAGAGACAGACGGAGCACATTACTTGGCCAATTTAGTTAAATCTGTGTGGAATATGTGTGGTGTTGAAATATTTGTTGTGAAATGCTTCCATTAACTTAGATTTTGCCCTTTAATAATTACATTTCTATCTATTTGTTTTGTGGTTTTTGTGTGCAGAATATTTTTTTGTTGATACATTCTATTTTGTTAACAACAGTTATTAGTACAGCTAGTAGATTATATACATATATATATATATATATATATATATATATATATATATATATATATATATATATATATATATATATATATATATATATATATATATATATATATAAAATGTATATGCACAGTTGAAAATACAAACAAGATGGGAGTGTCCAGCAATCATACTGCTCAGGATGGAGATGGGTTTTGTGTGTTACCTGTCAGAAAAAAGACAGGTTCTGTGTACCAGAGATGAATGTGCTTTGGTCAGACATATGCATATCAAGCCAAGGACAAGAGCAAAAAAACCTTGTAAAGATGCTGGTGGAAGCTGGTAAGATTGTGTTATTATCCACAGTGAAACGAGTACTGTATCAACATGGGCTGCAAGGCCACTCTTCCATTACTCCAAAAGAAACATGAAAAAGCCAGATTAATGTTTACACATTCACAAGGGAACAAAGGCCTTAATTTTTTGAGACATGTGCTGTGGTCTGACAAAACTAAAATTAAATTGTTTGGCCATAATGACCATAGTTACATTTGGAGGAAAAAGGGGGAAGCTTTAAAACCTAAGAACACCATCACAACTGTGAAACATGGGGGTTGCAGCATCATGTTGTGGGGTGATTTTGCTGCAGGAGAGACTGGTGTACTTCACAAAATAGATGGCATCATGAGGCAAGAAGATTATGTGGCAATACTGAAGCAACATCTCAAGACAACAGCCAGGAACTTAAAGCTTGGGTGGAAAATAGGTCTTCAAAATGGACAAAGACCCAAAACATTCTGTCAAATTGGTTAATAGGTGTCTTAAGGATAACAAAGTCATTGTTTTGGAGTGGCCATCGCAAAACCCTGATCTTAATCCTATTGAAAATGTATGGGCAAAGCTGAAAAGGCAGGTGTGAGCAAGGCGACCTACAAATATGACTCAGTTACACCAGTTCTGTTAGGAGGAATGGGCCCAAATTCCTACCAATTATTGGGAGAGGCTTGTGGAAGGATGTCCACATTGTTTGACACAAGTGATACAGTTTAAGAGCAATGGTACCAAACACTAATGAAACTTTTGACTTTTCAGAAAGTAATAAAAAATGCTTTAAAACAATCCCTCTCTCTCATCATTCTTGCATTTGGCAAATACAAATATTTTTGGTTCCTAATTGACTTAAAACTGAAAAGGTTTATTCTGACTTCATGTCAGCTAGTGCGAAAAAACATGTGTCTTTTTAGATAGTGTATGCAAACTTCTGGTATATATGTATATATATATATATATATATATATATATATATATATATATATATATATATATATATATATATATATATCACAGACCAAAAGTTTGGACACACCTCCTCATTCAAAGAGTATTCTTTATTTTCATGACTCTAAAAATTGTAGATGAATTAAAACATGTGGAATGAAATACTTAAAAAAGTGTGACACAACTGAAAATATGTCTTATATTCTAGGTTCTTCAAAGTAGCCACCTTTTGCTTTGATTACTGCTTTGCACACTCTTGGCATTCTCTTGATGAGCTTCAAGAGGTAGTCACCAGAAATGGTTTTCCAACAGTCTTGAAGGAGTTCCCAGAGATGCTTAGCACTTGTTGGCCCTTTTGCCTTCACTCTCCGGTCCAGCTCACCCCAAACGATCTCGATTGGGTTCAGGTCTGGTGACTGTGGAGACCAGGTCATCTGGCGTAGCACCCAATCACTCTCCTTCTTAGTAAAATAGCCCTTACACACCCTGGAGGTGTGTTTGGGGTCAATGTCCTGTTGAAAAATAAGTTATGGTCCAACTAAACGCAAACCGGATGGAATAGCACACTGCTGCAAGATGCTGTGGTAGGCATGCTGGTTCTGTATGCCTTCAATACTGAATAAATCCCCAACAGTGTCACCAGCAAAGCACCCCCACACCATCACACGTCCTCCTCCATGCTTCACGGTGGGAACCAGGCATGTAGAGTCCATCCGCTCACCTTTTCTACAAAGACACGGTGGTTGGATCCAAAGATCTCAAATTTGGACTCATCAGACCAAAGCACAGATTTCCACTGGTCTAATGTCCATTCCTTGTGTTCTTTAGCCCAAACAAGTCTCATCTGCTTGTTGTCTCCTCTTATTAGTTGTTCTAGAGATAAGGAGGTGTGTCCAAACTTTTGGTGTGTACTAACATATATATATATATATATATATCTATATATATATCTATCTATCTATATATATATATATATACATATATATATATATATATATATATATATATATATATATCTATATATATATATATCTATATATATATATATATATATATATATATCTATATATATATATATATATATCTATATATATATATATATATATATATATATATAGATATATATATATATATATATATATATATATATATATGGGATTTATTCAAAACTGAAGGCATACAGAACCAGCATGCCCACCACGGCATCTTGCAGCGGCGTGCTATTCCATCCGGTTTGCAATTAGTTGGACCATCATTTATTTTTCAACAGGACAATGACCCCAAACACACCTCCAGGCTGTGTAAGGGCTATTTGACTAAGAAGGAGAGTGATGGGGTGCTACGTCAGATGACCTGTCCTCCACAGTCACCAGACCTGAACCCAATCGAGATGGTTTGGGGTGAGCTGGACCGCAGAGTGAAGGCAAAAGGGCCAACAAGTGCTAAGCATCTCTGGGAACTCCTTCAAGACTGTTGGAAAACCATTTCCGGTGACTACCTCTTGAAGCTCATCAAGAGAATGCCAAGAGTGTGCAACGTGGGAATGAAAGCAAAATGTGGCTACTTTGAAGAACCTAGAATATAAGACATATTTTCAGTTGTTTCACACTTTAAGTATTTCATTCCACATGTTTTAATTCATGGTTTTGATGCCTTTAATGTGAATCTACAATTTTCAGAGTCCTGAAAATAAAGAAAACTCTTTGAATGAGAAGGTGTGTCCAAACTTTTGGTCTGCACTGTATATATATATATATATATATATATATATATATATATATATATATATATATAAAAGTACAACATAAGACTGGTATTACTCTTCTACCAATGCTTGTGATAAATGCATTCCATAATCTTCATGCACATAGAAAATGGTGAGACGTTTTGGTTAATTAGAAGACTTTCTCAAACGCAATGTGAATACAATAGGCATAGGTTAAATAGGTTTTAATGCATTTGTGAAAAAAACTCCCTAGTTATTTGCATAATTTATTAAACACCAACCTTTCCTAATCAGAAAGAAATTAATATCACACCAAAGCTCCCTTGCACAATAAAAGGAAAAAATAATTATTATAAACTGATTTAAAATTAAATGAGAACACAATAGCATTTTCCTATTCTATAATAAATTATATATTTGTACATTCAATTAGTATATTATTTATGTTCAAATTCATTCTGCTGAATTATATACATTTTATATGCATAATGATATGATTCCCAGCACTAAATAATAATGAAAAATCGCTGCAATCCTCGGACAGTAATATGACAGTCTGAGTGAATCACCAACAGCTGGCAAAGAGGGGTGGACAGGGAAGGGGTGATTATTCATTGTTTCACACAAGTTTCAATCACTGACACCAGCAGAGAGGTGGGCATAATTATGGGCCGGGGAAGGCGTGAATATTCGTTTCTCATCAATGGGCTACCCAATCACTGACACTAATACAAGATATAAGACATGCCACAAAATAAGCCCTACCACATCTTTTGGAGTTAAAAATAATATGACACTATCTTATTTTCTGAGAAACATGATATATACAAATGCATTTGAGTAACTACCCTTCATGCTAACCTGCCATTCCCTCTTTGATATAACTATGACACTAAAGCGTATAATGATACGAGTTAGGCCTCTTTCACACGTCCGTGTCTCCGCCCGTGTTTGGTCCGTTTCCTCACGTACCAGAGACACGGGCACACGTAGACCCATTTAAATCAATGGGTCTGTGCTCACGTGCGTATTCTGACATGGACCGTGTGTACGTATGGAGCATATGTGTGCCCGTGTGCTCCACACGTAGACATGTCCATTTTTCTCCGGCATCACAGGTGTCACATGGAACGCAAACGGACCACAAGGAGGTGTTCCGTGTGACACGCGTCTCTGAGAAAATAATAAAAAAACTTTACTCGCCTTCTCCAGCACTGCTGTCTCTCCCATTTCTGTCACTTGCTTCCGACCGCCGCTCATTATGCTCATTGCATATTCACTTCACTGAGGCCGGAAGCTGCAGCAGCGGGGAGTCGGCAGGACCGGAGACCGAAGATCAGCACCACGGACAGCGAAGCCAGGGACAGGTGAGTACAAAGTTCCCATTCTCCGTGTGTTATCACGGATAACACACGGAGAACACACGTGTGCCATAAACACGGCTCGCGGAGGGCACCTTTGACACGTCAGTGAAAAACGTGCGTGGTTTTTCACGGATGTGTGAAAGGGGACTTATATAGAGAATTACTATTGCCATTCAAATATGACTATATATGCATTTAAAAGTCCCCAGAACAGATATCATAACCTTCTTCAGTCTCATATGAGCTGAAACAACCATCACAAAATATAGTGTCCAATATTATATAAACCCCTCTCCACATTACTCCATAATATTGTTGCCTAAGGTCAGTTTCACATGATTGTGAAACATAGTCCAATGATTGGGTTAAAATGCCCTGTCTGAATGTTAGGTCTCCTGGCTTGAGCTCACTAAATTATATATTCCTATGAGGCAGGTAGTCTGGGTCAGGAGACCCATATTTCACTATTTCTTGTAAACGCAGCTTTAGGAGACTATATTTTCTGCGACATGCTCCCTCAATCCTTTGGAACAGCCAATTGAACCAAGAAGTTGCACAAAAATGTAGTGATTTTTGGCATTTTCACAACAGTTTTGGGCAACTCTGCCAAATTGGGAGAAGCAGTGGAAAGACACTTGGCATCAAATTCTTCAAAAGTGGTTTCTTACGCCAGGGATTGTTACTCCAGTCCCTGCCTGGAGTAACATATCTATATATCTGGGGAGGTGAATTAAGGCAGATGTCATTGATAAGATATGCCAAATTCATTAAGTGCTGTGTCTCTCAGAGAACTTGGCGCATGTTATTCCTGCATACCTCTCATAAAGACAGTCTAAAATAATGAGGGAAAACGTGTCTTTGGCTATTTTTTTTATAAATGAAATGGCAACTATAAAACTGTGTAATCAACATTAACATAATTAAGCAATCTAATATTCTTTTTTTTCCCAGAGCCATTGCTGTGAAAATTGATTGGCTGTAAATTTGTATTAAAAAATGTCCACTTGTGTTACATTATTATGTAGATGTTTATCTCTGGTCCCAGGTTATGAGGTATTTCTCTGATTTGTGCTTAGCATTGCTATTTGGCTGCCATTCAACCTTGGCTGTCTCTCATAAATAACACCCTATCGAATTCAGTGATTGGCAGCAGAGGACACTGACAAGTTTAATCCCTTGATATTAACACCGCTTGATGCTTAATGATTAAGGATTAATCTCTTTGTACAATCCAGTATCTTTCACAACTACTTACAGAAAAAATAAATAAATCTCAAACTTATGAAAAGATATCTATCTATCTATTATCTATCTATCTACCCATTATCTATCTATCTATAATCTATCTATCTATCTACACATTATCTATCTATCTATAATCTATCTATCCCCCTATCTATCTATCTATACATCTATCTGTCTATCATTTATCAATCTATCATATATCTTTTTATCTATCTATCTATCTATCTATCTGTCTGTCTGTCTCTCTGTCTGTCTATCTATCTATATATCTATCCCTTTATTATCTGTCCATCTATCTATCTATGCCTCTATCCCTCTATCGATCTATCTATCATCTGTCTTTCATTTATCAATCTATCATCTATCTTTCTATCTATCTATTATCTATCTATCCATCTATCTGCCTATCATTTATCAATCTATCCCTCTATCTATCCCTCTGTCTATCTATCTATCTATCTATCTATCTATCTGTCTGTCTGTCTCTTTATCTATCAATCAGTCTATCTTTCTGTCTATCTATCTATCTATCTATTTATCTATCTATCTATCATCTATCTATCCATCTATATGTCTATCATTTATCAATCTATTTTTCTATCTATTTACCATCTATCTATCTGTCTGTCTATCTGTCTGTTCTATCTCCTATCTCCTTATCTGTCTTCCTGTCTGCCTATTTATTTATTTATCTATCCATCTATCTATCTATCTATCTATCCATCTATCTATATCTATCATCTATCCATTTGTGTGACTACAGCCTCTTGTGGAGATCAGTGACTGCTACTCACATTGAATTAACCCCTTAATGATGTTTTTAAATAAAACACATATTGAGGTAGCTGCTAATTCAGAGGGAATATACATTATTGTGGATATCTTTTTTTTCTTTATTAAGTGTCATTGCCTACTTGTTGTAATACCTATGCAATTACCATGATATTATATTATACATTTATTTAGACAATCTTCATAGAATTAAGAGTCTGTAGTGTTTTACTTAATATTTACAGATCTATCGTATTTCTTATTAGCTTTAGGTCCCATATCATCTAACCTAATTCAGTTATTATTAGAATGATAAATGTGCATTCCTAATTAGTAATGGGCGGACCCAGACTGTAAAAGTTTGGATCCGCCCAGGTTCAAAAGTACCCGAGCGCTGACCCTGGGCCCAGAGTTCTCAGAGAACTTCGGATAACGTTCCCAATTCGGCAAGCCACGTAATTAAAAAAAAAGGAAAAAAGGGGGAAGCAGGTGTGTTATACTTACTGAGTTTCCCGCACAGCTGTAACACTGCTTCTGGGCTATTCACATTATGTCTGTGGCTGCTCATTTTTCGTCATGCATATGCACTGCCTCCTCCACCCACCAGCAGTTCCACAAGTCTAATTGGTTGCAGTCAGATGCGCCACCACCCTGTGTGACAACGTGTCAGACTACTTTCAATCAGAGGAGCTGTGTGTGGGTCTCTATTGGTGTAAAAATTATTTGTAAAAATAAATAAATACAAAAATTGGCATAGGATGCCCACAGTGAGTGGTCATGTTCTCATATCCAGCATAGATAAAGCATATGAATACTGCCTGCAGCCCCCAACCATGTGCTTATCTTGGCTGTGTATCAAAATAAGAGGGACCGCATGCAGCTTTTTTTAATTATTTAAATAAATAATTTAAAAAAAAAATGGCATGCAGTCCCCCCAATTTTGATACCTAGCCATGATAAAGCTGACATCTGTGGGCTAGTATTCTCAGGCTGGAAAAACCCATGGTTATTGGACCCCCCAGACTAAAAATAGCAACATGCAGCCAGCCAGGATTGTCGCATCCATCAGATGCAACAATCTCAGAACTTTACCCTACTCATCCCAATTACCTTGGTATAGTGGCAATCGGGATAATAAGGGGATAATTACAGCTCACAGCTGCTGCTAAGCCTTAGCTTAGTAATGGGAGGTGTCTATGAGACCCACCGTTGCTAAACTGTAAGTGAAAAGAAATAAACACAAACACCAAAAAAAATCTTTAAGTGAAATAAAATACAAAAAAAGTCACTGTCTTGCACTCCTTTATTAACCCCCAAACACCCAGGTCTGACGAAAACCACACAAGGTCCCATGACAATTCCAGCTCTGCTAAATTACTGAAGTCACAGCTTGCAGGCATAGAACATGAGAACATGACCACTCACTGTGGGCTTCAGGCAGAGACTGAGCCACAGTGATGAGTGGTGACATCACTCAGTTTATTTGTGGTCACAGATGGAGGTTCTCACGGTCCTCCCATGACCTCATTAAGCTCAGTGAGGTGATTAAGTCCACAGACCTGCATTTTTTGCCAAGAGATGCAGATTTGGTGCTGAAATTTTTACACTATATTCCTGTACCCAATCTATACCTGGCGAAAAATCACATGGGCTATGATGCAGTTTTGATGATATTTTTTGCCAGGAGGGGTACATTGGGTGCAGGAATATGGTGTAAAAATTTCAGCACCAAATTTGCATCTATTGGCAAAAAAAATTGGTTTTCTACTAGGAGATGAGGTCACTGAGTTTAATGAGGTTACCTGATTTCAAGTTGCCTGTGTTCACAGGAGAAGCATCATGGGGACCTTCAGCTGTAAATGCAAATAAACGGAGCGATGTTACAGCTGTAGCTCAGTCTCTGCCTGAAGCCCACAGAGCGATGTGACTTCAGTAATGTAGCAAAGCTGGAATCGTAGTTGGATCTCATGTGGATTATGTAGGATCTGGATGTTTTGGGAGTTAATAAAAGTGTGAAAGAGGGTGTTTATTTTTGAATTCCATGTCAAATAAAGGATTTTTTTGGTATTTGTGGTTATTTCTTTTCACTTACAGATTTGCAAAGGGGGGGCAACAATTTTGGGCAGCTGCAGGCTCCTATTTTTAGGCTGTGGTGGCCAATAACCATAGATCTTCCCAGTCTGAGAATACTAGCCCACAGCTATCGGCTTTATCATGGCTGGGTATCAAAATTGAGGATGATTGCACGCCGGTTTTTAAAATTATTTATGTAAATCATTTTTTAAAAAAGCAGCATGCAGTACCTCTAATTTTGATACACAGCGAAGATAAGCACAATGTTGGGGGTGGCAGCCTGTAGCCTTTATGCTTTACCTGTGCTGGGTATCGTAATATGGGGGGACACGAAGCCAATTTTTTTATTTATTTATTTATTACATTTCAAACTGAGAAAAAGACAAATTAAAAACACTCTTCAATCTTCTTATATCCTTCTCCTGCTTTGTGGACCTCCACCATATCTATCTTCAGAGTGCTAGGCAGTTGATTAAAACAATGTTGGGGGTGGCAGCCTGTAGCCTTTATGCTTTACCTGTGCTGGGTATCGTAATATGGGGGGACACGAAGCCAATTTTTTTATTTATTTATTTATTACATTTCAAACTGAGAAAAAGACAAATTAAAAACACTCTTCAATCTTCTTATATCCTTCTCCTGCTTTGTGGACCTCCACCATATCTATCTTCAGAGTGCTAGGCAGTTGATTAAAAGAACCCATTGCTCCTTTTTGACAGAAGGTTAGAGGAGGCTGGGTTTTTATAAAGCTGTGAACTTTGCATCACCAATCATTTCCTAATAATTATAGTAAACAAGCCACAACAATACAGGCTAATTAAAGTCTGAAAAATTGGCCAAAGTTATCAGAGCACACAAAAGTTCAAGGATGCCCAAACTTTTGCATTGGCCCACTTTCCTCTCTGTAATTTTTAAAATCTAAAAGATGAATATATATTATATATATATATATATATATATATATATATATATATATATATATATATATATATATATATATATATACATATATATATATATATATATATATATATATATATATATATATATATATATATATATATATATATATATATATATATATATATGTTTTTAGAAATCCCTTCATCTTCATCTTACTTAACTGTTCACAATAGCAGTAATTTATACCAGGGGTGCCCAAACTTTTGCATGCAACTGTATCTAAAAAGATGGGTGGCATAGTGTACAGTATGTATGATATGCATATCATGTACATATAATGTAGAATATTCCGTTCATTGTATACTGTCCAGTTGAGATCATATTGACATAATTGGTTGGATTTGTAAAGTGCCTTGTATTTAAGCATCCAAACATTTCTAAATAACGTTGCTTGCTACCAGCTGTCGTGTTTGGAACTGATGCATAAGATACTCATTGGAGACATAATATCAATTTGCCTTGTGCCAACTGGTAAAAGTGCAATCATTTACTCCTGGATTCTCCAATTTATGCTAAAGAGGAGTTGTTGAACTGTGGTATCACGGGCAACTTCTAAGCAACTAATTATAGTCTCCGTAGTCGTTTCACTAGAAAATGTTTAGTGTTTTGACAATTTGGCAAACAGTGTAATTATTTGCATGTCCCATATTACTAATACATCTTTTGAAGGATAATATCACAGCCCATTTAGGCCTTAATAATATTTTGGCTGTAAACGATATTTAACATCTTCCTGACTTGCTTATTTTGGCCCTTAAAGGCAATTGTTACATATATATCAACATTTTTACATTTTTTAATTATTCTTAATTCAGATAAGACAATTTTATCACTCTGGTTCATGCTAAGTGATAAATTTGGGGTATGTTTCAACTATCTGATCTACACAAACCGATAGGCAGTCATCCCTGCCTCGCCCTTCTACAATAGAATCTTGTCAGTAGTAACTGTCATTCCGTTTCCCACTAATGTAAAAATCTTTATTCATTGAAGACAGATTGTACCAGGAATTGAGAATGAAAGATCAGTCCAGAAAGAAGCAAATTTGTCTGATAAGATATATTATAAAGTTGCCTATTTTTATGTGCATTATTTATATATAAAATAAAAATATATGAAAGAAGGTGCTCAGGTCACAGGAGACCAAAGTAAAACTTTTAGGCTAAATCTCATATGCTATGTGTGGTGGAAAATGAACACTGCCCATAACCCTGAAAACAGGACTTTTAAACACTGTGGTGACAGCACCATGCTGTGGGGATGCTTTTCTTCAGCAGAGGCATTGAAGCTGGTCAGAGGTAATGGGAAGTAGTTGGGGCCAAATATTGGGTAATCCCAGAGAAATACCTGTTACAAGCTGCATAACACTTGAGACTCGGGCCTAGAGTTACAATCCAGAACGCCAACAACCGCAAACCCACTGTCAAGCTACAATGCAATGGTTTAGATCAAAGTATATTTATGTGTTTGAATATATATGTCCAGTCCTAAAGCCCATTCAGAATCTGTGGCAAAACTTGAACATTTTTGTTCACAGACACTTTCCATCTAATATTACTGAGCGAGAAATATTTTACAATGAAGAATTTGCAAAAAATTCAGCCTGTGGATGTTTAGCAAAAGTTGGTCCTACAAGGTATTCACTTGGGGGCTGCATACAAATGCATGTTAAATTTTTAAATTTAGAATTTTTAAATATTTAAAAAAAAAAAATAATTTCCTTTACAAACATACTTGCTACTATGTTTCCCCAAAAATAAGACAGGGTCTAATAATACTTTTTGCTCCGAAAGATGAGCTAGGGATTATTTTCAGGGATGCCTTATATTTTCCATGAACAATAATCCACATTTATTCTTGAACAAAAAAATTAACATTTATTCAAATATAATCATGTCATCCCATTCTGGAACAACATTTTATGTTAATCATTCTAGAATGCTATATATAAGTGCCAAGGCTGCTCTATATAATGTATAAAAGCCTATTATACTCACCTAGGGTGTGTTCAGGTGGGAGTCACTGTTCTTGGGTCCGACACCTCATAGATCTTCTACAGTTGCTATCTTTCTTCCTAGCCCCGTGTGGATGATGTGTCCCATGTCATCCACAAAGAGGCAAAATTGCGCTACTGCACATATGAACTTTGATCTGCCCTGCTGAGAGCAGATCAAAGTATTGTAGTGCACATGTGTGGGTGGTCTTTGACCTTCCCATGCGCCAGCGGATTACAGTACTATTTTCTGCCATCAGCAGGGCAGATCAAAGTGCGCATTTGCAGGAGCACAATAGAGGACACTGTGGATGATGTAGGATGCGTCATCCATATAGGGCTGGGAACGAGTTCGGCAATTATACAAGATAGAAGAGGAGTCGGACCGAGAGCAGCAACACCGATCGGACCCAATCAAAATCTAGGTGAGTATAATAAAGGTAATTTTTACATTCTACAGAGCAGCCTGGGCTTTTATTCACAGTATTCTAAAATGCTTTATATAAGGGCTCACTGTTGGGGCCCTCAGTTTATAGGGGAAAAACCTGGTGACAGATTCCCTTTAAAGAGGACACTTTAATATTATTTTAGCAAATATGTTAGGGATATAATTTTGTAGCGCTTACTAATATACAAGCCTACAACCTACAATAACCCTCAGTCCAATGCACCACTGCTCAACCAGCTCTGTCCTCACCTATTGTACCCTCACCCATCCCCTGTAAACTGTGAGCCCTCGCGGGCAGGGCTTTTCTCCTCCTATACCAGTCTGTTTTTGTAATGTTCATGATTGTTGTACTAGTTTCTTATGTTTACCCTTTTCACTTGTAAAGCACCATGGAATAAATGGTGCTATAACAATAAATAATAATAATAATAATACAAGCATTAAAAGTTGTCCACATGCTAGTGCAGACTTCTTCATTAATCGCACATCTCACCTATCCGCCACTTGTCTGCTAATGGAGTAATGTGTTACCAGACCTGCATACTACCTCCTCCAATTGTTACACAGCCTTTCATATATGAAGTGTTTTTATTTAAAGGAGACTGTTGAACTTGTCACATCTGACGAAATCTGACCAATAACATACTACCATCAGAATTGTGCCTCCATGCCACCTTCTCCCTTATTACGCCTCCATAATCAATGCAGCCTAGTTGTGATTTCATTTGCATGTGCTTAAATGTTCCATTAGGGCACTGAAGCCAAGAAAAACAATGTTTTATGTATTGCTAAAAAGATTAATGGCATCCGACATGTACAAACACAAGTCAGGATTCCACATAAGAAAGATGAAAGCGATTGTGTGGGGACAAAAGAGTTCCACTCACATGTTATATTTATATACATACTATATATATATATATATATATATATATATATATATATATATATATATAATTTCAGAATAGAAGAATTCTTCTGGAGTCTCTCAAGATGGAAGTATACAAAGAGCAGGCGGTCAACTGTAGAGGGGGAAAGGATTGAAGTACCCAAGGAAGCCTAAAATGTCTGAAAGTGATGGAATACTACATTCCTGGTAATATATTGAAATAATAATATACAGCAGATAGATCAATAAATAGATTGACAGATAGATAGATAATGGATAGATAGATGGATGGATGGATGGATGGATAGATGGATAGATGGATGGATGGATGGATAGATAGAGGGATAGATAGATAGATAGACAGATAGATAGAGGGATAGATGGATAGATAGATAGAGGGATAGATGGATAGATAGATAGAGGGATAGATAGAGGGATAGGTGGATAGATAGATAGAGGGATAGGTGGATAGATAGATAGATAGATAGATAGATAGATAGAGGGATAGGTGAATAGATAGATAGATAAATAGATAGATAGAGGGATAGGTGGATAGATAGATAGATAAATAGATGATAGATAGATAGATAGATAGATAGAGGGATAGATGGATAGATAGATGAATACAGTCTAATTAAAATAGGAGCATTTAAGAAATGTTTTGTATTAAACCACAAAGAATGCTGGAGCAATGATTTCCAGAAAACACAGGTCTCTCTGGAATACTCCTTCCTCAAGTTAATTTTGTAAACTGAGAAACCCTGACATGTATTCCAATAAGTGCCTCTTCTTATTAGTGAACAACCCATGGATTTTGGATGTCCTCTAACCTCTTGTATAATTTAAATGTAGCAGAGAGAATAGCTAAGAATCCCAATAAAATCTTATTATTTTAGGTAGTGTGCACAAAGTATCAATAAGGTTTCTGCTGATGCAGCATACATACAAAAAGCAATTTTGATTCCCTTGACTCAAACAGTATAATTGTGATACATTTGCTGTTAATCAGCAATCACGGTGTAAGATTTGTTAGTACCTTCTACATAAATCAAGTCATTTATGTCAGCGCAGCCATACTCAGTCAGTTAAGTGTTATCAGCAGTTTGGTCAAAACCTTCATTTTTTTTAATCCATTGGGGGCTATTTGTTTACCCCGGAAAATAAGTACTGAATGAAATAAGACCATTTATCATAAATTATGACTTATTTTACTCACTACTCAATGTGTAGCAGTAGAATAATCCATGGGGGAGTTAAAAGAATATATTCTTCCACAAGATGCTATACCATAAAGTGTATAAAATGAGGACATAAATTACATATACAGTTAGGTCCAGAAATATTTGGACAGTGACACAATTTTCGCGAGTTGGGCTCTGCATGCCACCACATTGGATTTGAAATGAAATCTCTGCAACAGAATTCAAGTGCAGATTGTAATGTTTAATTTGAAGGTTTTAACAAAAATATCTGATAGAAATTGTAGGAATTGTACACATTTCTTTACAAACACTCCACATTTTAGGAGGTCAAAAGTAATTGGACAAATAAACCAAACCCAAACAAAATATTTTTATTTTCAATATTTTGTTGCGAATCCTTTGGAGGCAATCACTGCCTTAAGTCTGGAACCCATGGACATCACCAAACGCTGGGTTTCCTCCTTCTTAATGCTTTGACAGGTCTTTACAGCCACAGCCTTCAGGTCTTGCTTGTTTGTGGGTCTTTCCATCTTAAGTCTGGATTTGAGCAAGTGAAATGCATGCTCAATTGGGTTAAGATCTGGTGATTGACTTGGCCATTGCAGAATGTTCCACTTTTTTGCACTCATGAACTCCTGGGTAGCTTTGGCTGTATGCTTGGGGTCATTGTCCATCTGTACTATGAAGCGCCGTCCGATCAACTTTGCGGCATTTGGCTGAATCTGGGCTGAAAGTATATCCCGGTACACTTCAGAATTCATCCGGCTACTCTTGTCTGCTGTTATGTCATCAATAAACACAAGTGACCCAGTGCCATTGAAAGCCATGCATGCCCATGCCATCACGTTGCCTCCACCATGTTTTACAGAGGATGTGGTGTGCCTTGGATCATGTGCCGTTCCCTTTCTTCTCCAAACTTTTTTCTTCCCATCATTCTTGTACAGGTTGATCTTTGTCTCATCTGTCCATACAATACTTTTCCAGAACTGAGCTGGCTTCATGAGGTGTTTTTCAGCAAATTTAACTCTGGCCTGTCTATTTTTGGAATTGATGAATGGTTTGCATCTAGATGTGAACCCTTTGTATTTACTTTCATGGAGTCTTCTCTTTACTGTTGACTTAGAGACAGATACACCTACTTCACTGAGAGTGTTCTGGACTTCAGTTGATGTTGTGAACGGGTTCTTCTTCACCAAAGAAAGTATGCAGCGATCATCCACCACTGTTGTCATCCGTGGACGCCCAGGCCTTTTTGAGTTCCCAAGCTCATCAGTCAATTCCTTTTTTCTCAGAATGTACCCGACTGTTGATTTTGCTACTCCAAGCATGTCTGCTATCTCTCTGATGGATTTTTTCTTTTGTTTTCAGCCTCAGGATGTTCTGCTTCACCTCAATTGAGAGTTCCTTAGACCGCATGTTGTCTGGTCACAGCAACAACTTCCAAATGCAAAACCACAGACCTGTAATCAACCCCAGACCTTTTAACTACTTCATTGATTACAGGTTAACGAGGGAGACGCCTTCAGAGTTAATTGCAGCCCTTAGAGTCCCTTGTCCAATTACTTTTGGTCCCTTGAAAAAGAGGAGGCTATGTATTACAGAGCTATGATTCCTAAAGCCTTTCTCTGATTTGGATGTGAAAACTCTCATATTGCAGCTGGGAGTGTGCACTTTCAGCCCATATTATATATATAATTGTATTTCTGAACATGTTTTTGTAAACAGCTAAAATAACAAAACTTGTGTCACTGTCCAAATATTTCTGGACCTAACTGTAAATGGATAAATAAGTAGAGATAGATAGATAGATAGATAGATAGATAGATAGATAATACATAGATAGATGGATAGATGAATGATAAATAATAGATATATAGATGGATAGATGAGTGATAAATAGATAGATAGAGACAGAGAAATAGATAGATAGATAGATAGATAGATAGATAGATAGAGGGATAGAGGGATAGATAGATAAATAGATAATAGATAGATTAAGATAAATTGATAGATAGATAATAGATAGAAACACATGATAGATAGATAGATAGATAGATAGATAGATAGATACAGTATATAGATAGATAGACAAAGATAAATAGATAGATATATAGATAGATAGATGATAGAGAGATAAACATAGATAGATAGAAATAGATAGTTAGAGATAGATATCAGACAAAAAGATAGATAGATAGAAATAGACAGATAGATAAGTACATAGATATACATACATTGCATTTGGTCCTGCCAATAAAGCTTATTTGATTTGATTTGATATACATAGTTATATAGATACTGTAGATAGCTACTATAGACTATAGATAAAGAAAGAGATATACAGAAAGATAGATGATAGATTAACACACAGACAGATGATAGATAGATAGATAGATAGATAGATAGATAGATAGATAGATACATGGGTAGATAGATAGATAAATAGATAGATAGATAATAGATAGATAATAGATAGATAGATAGATAATAGATAGATAGATAGATAGATAGATAATAGATAGATAGATAGATACATGGGTAGATAGATAGATAATAGATAGATAGATAGATAGATAGATAGATAGATAGATAGATAGATAATAGATAGATAGATAGATTGGACAGTGACCAAATATTCATGATTCGGCCTCTCCATGCTGCTATTTTTGGTTTAAAGTTAAACAACTGAGATACAATTGAAGTGTAGACTTTCAGGATTAATTAAAATGGTTACACAAAAATAACCTGTGACACGTTTACTAATTGCATGCATTTTTCTATAAAGCCTCCTCCATCAGAGACTCAAAAGTAATTGGAGAAATTGACTTTACCATAAATAAAATTTTCACTTTTAATACTTTGTAGAGAATGCTTTGCAGGCAATGACTGCCTGAAGTCTGGAAGCCATGGACGTGACCAAACGCTGGATTTCCACCTTTGTGATGCTTTGCCAGGCCTTCACTGCAACTTACTTCTTTTGTTTTCTTGTTTGTGAGTCTTTCTGCCTTAAGTTCTGTCTTAAACATGTAAAATGCAGCTGCATGGGGTAAAGTTCTGTTGATTGACTCGGCAATTGTAGAATATTCCACTTCTTTGCCTTGAAAAACTTCTGTGTTGCTTTTACAGTATTTTTGGGTCATTGTTCATCTGTACTATGAAGTGCTTTCCAATCAATTTTTCTGCATTTGATGGAATTTGAGCAGACAGTACAGCCCATTAGGCTATGTGCCCACGCTACAGGATTTACCGCGGATTTACCGCGGATTTTGCCGCGGATTTACCGCGGATTTGCTGAAAATCTGCAGCAGCAGCACTTCCAAGCCATTTCAATGGCATTTTGGAAATGCTGTGCCCATGCTGCGGATTTTTCCGCGGCGGATTTGCCGCGGATTTTGATCCGGAAAAATCTGCAGCATGTCAATTGTTTGGTGCAGATTTGGTGCGGATTTTTGGCTTTGAATGGGGAAAAAAAAAAAAAAATCCGCATCAAAATCCGCGGCAAATCCGCGGTAAATCCGCGGGTGCGGATTTGCCGCGAAAGTCACGGATTTTCAGGCAAAAAAATCCGCAAGGACATTCTAGCGTGGGCACATAGCCTTACACTTCAGAACTCATCCAGCTGCTTCTGTCACCTCATCAATAAATACTAGTGACCCAGTGCCATGGGAAGTGATGCATGCCCGGCCATCACATTGCCTCCACCATGTTTTACAGAGGATGTGCTGGGCTTTGGATCATGAGCTGTTCCAAACCTTCTTCATACTTTCTTCTTCCTTTACTCTGTTACAGGTTAATCTTCGTTTCATCTGTCCATTCAATTCTTTTCCATAACTGGGCTGGCTTCTTTAGATGCTTTTTTGACAAAGTCTAATCTTGTCTTTCCATTTTTAAGGCTGATTAATGGTTTGAACCTTGTGGTGAACCCACTGCATTTGCTCTCATGAATTCTTCTATTTATGGTAGACTTAGCTACTGAAACACCCACTTGCTTGAGAGCGTTCTTCATTTGGATGAATGTTGTGAAGGTGTTTTCCTTCACTAAGGAAAGGATTCTGTAATCATCCCCCACTATTATCTTGCTTGGACATCATTGAGTTCCCAAGCTCTCCAATATGCTCAATTTTATTCCAGACTATACCAACCTGTTGGTTTGGCCACCCATAACATTACTGCTTTCTCTTTTATGGATTTTTTCTGTTTTCTTCAGCCCAATGCTGGTCTGTTTTTCCTTCATTGAGAGCTCTTTTGACCATATGTTGTGGGTTCACAGCAACAGCTTCTTAATACAAATGCCACACCAGGAATCGGCTCAAGTCCTTTTTTACAGCATAATTGATAATGTGATAATGAATTAATGAGGGAATGGCCCGTGCAGCCCATTAAAGAGCTTCTGAAATAATTATCCAATTACTCTTGGTCTTTTGAAAAAGAGGCGGCTACATATTAAAGCACTGTAATTCCTAAACCTATACTCCAATTAGGATGTGAATACCGTCAAATTAAAGCTGAGAATATGCACTTAAATACACATATTGAATACATAACTGTATATTGAGTATGTTTTAGCAAACAAGAAAAATGCAAAAAATTTGTGTCACTCTTCAAATATTTCTGGATCTAACTGTATATAGAGATAGATAGACAGATAGATACTGTAGTTGCAAACAAACAGATTGATAAATAGATACATAGATAGATGGATGGAAAGACAGATAGCATATGTTATGTGTGAAGTGTACTTATTCTAATTCAATTTGAATAAGCCGTCCATTTGGCAATCTCCATAGACTTGCCTATATCATTGCTACTAGGAGCCATAGTGGTCATTTTGGCAGCTACTACATCTGTAGATAGATACAGAGATCAATAAAATTGTTAGGTATCTACTACATCAAGCAACAATATTATGTGCAAAATTCTATGTGATGGTAAACAGTGCCTATTGGCCCCTCAGGTATCCATGTCCTCCATATACTGCCTCAATAGGGAATTGTTTCATAATGCATTGCTGCATGCCAAACTTTAAGACCCCTTTAAAAACCCATGAAAAAAAACCACTTTGTCCCTTTATCAAAAATTAGAGGAACATAGAGGTAAAGTTTAGTCCATAAACATCTATGGGTGCATTATTTAGGTTCTGTGAGAAATAAATCCCAACTAGAGCCATGTGCATGATGCCTTGCCTATGTTATCTATGCACAATCAAGCTAAAATGAATCCAATATGTTTAGGAATGGAAGAAAAATAACTAATCTTTCATAAAAACTGCAAACCCTACAGACAAATAATACAGGCAATGGGGTGCAGACTCTGGTACCAATCACTAGAATAAAGTGGCTACTAAATTCTTAATAGCACCATGTCCCTTTGGCTAGTATTGGCCTCTCTTGGTTTCCATGTATTTACACTCTACAATGTATTATAATAATATAATGTAGCTAACATAATGAATTATAATCCTAAATTAGCAATATATATATAATGTATGGAAACTAATTATTCGGCATATGTAAATCATGTATATCCGAATGTATGTTGTCTGGTAGTCTTGCTAGCAGATTGCATACAATTTGTACTGACACATTTATTGAACAGTACCGAAGACGGTGGGAATCAGCAGTGTAGACCTTGGTAATCTCAGAATACATATGTTGGAGACATATTTTTTTAAAGAAAAAAACTAATGAGAAACTATTCGATCAGATAAAAATTAATTTGTGACAAATTTTATCAAATTTGCAGCCCCAGGTAAATTAGAACAATTTCCAATTTTATTATTTTGATTTGCATAAAGAAATGCCCACTGCCGTGTTACACATTGCAAAAGATTATTCACTAGCTACAGGAGACTCACATCACCCTTGGCGTGGCATTGCGGTCTTCCCCATAATGCATTGCAGCAATCACATTACATAGGAAAGTATAACCAAGCAGGAGGGACTATCACAGCCTTTATAAAAACCAAGGCAGGGAATGCAGCAGTCTTTTTGGGGTGAATTTAGGATAATGAGAGGTTATCAGCA
The DNA here is from genome assembly GCF_048569485.1 of Anomaloglossus baeobatrachus. Classification (NCBI taxonomy): domain Eukaryota; kingdom Metazoa; phylum Chordata; class Amphibia; order Anura; family Aromobatidae; genus Anomaloglossus; species Anomaloglossus baeobatrachus. Next base: position 481,525,966 of record NC_134355.1, read on the forward strand.
TTTACAAACTCAGCAGTAGAGATAGGTAAAGGAAACTATAAAACATTGGACACATTTTTCAGACAGTAATGTATTGTACAACTGCAGCACTGAAGAAGATTAGTGTAACAGTCTATACATTATTCACAGATTGATTTGATAGGAAAAAGAGAGATAGGGGCGGTATTAGCAGCAATTCCAGACTCAATGGGATGAATGGTGTACTTATCATCAGTGATAAGCAAATATTACCATACTCAAAATGAGCAGGTTGGATGCTCAAATGAGTGCGACTTGAGTACTGGGTATAATAGAAGTCTATGGAAAACTCGATCATCTAGAAAAATGCTCAATTTTCCCATTGACTTGGTACATTAGTTGCACCTGTCCGAACATCTGACCTGTTTGTTTCAAGCACCTGAGCATGGTAGAGCTCGCTCATCACTAGTTGGCATCTCTCTTACAGAATACAAATTACAATTACACTTTTTTTTTTGCTTTATTTTTAATGCACTAAAAAGCAGTAAAGCTGGCACAATATTTATTACAGAAAATATTCTGAAATCTGTGTCGAACAGAAAAAGCGTGCTTACTTGTCACAATCTACTGTACTGTGCTTTTACATTTCTTGAACAATACTTTTTCTGGAGCTGAAATAATTTTCTTTAAACATACTAAGGACAATTCCCCAAAATCCAAACGTTTAAAGGTGATGGTCTACCTCACAAAGTGTGTATGTCGCAAACAATATGAAGGGGGTACATGTACCTACGTAGGATTTCTTATTTTGCCAATTGTAAGAATTTTGAAATGAAAGAAATGTAAAAAATATATGGAAATAAATCTTATGGGCACTTTCCACACTACGACATCGCAAGCCGATGCTGCGATGCTGTGTACAATAGTCCCTGCCCCCGTCAAAGCTGCGATATCATGGTGATAGCTGCCGTAGTGAACATTATCGCTACGGCAGCTTCACATGAACTCACCTGCCCCGCGGCGTCGCTCTGGCCAGCGAACCGCCTCCTTATTAAGTCACACATCACACGGCAGGCGGCCAATAGAAGCGGAGGGGCGGAGATGAGCGGGACGTAAACATCCCGCCCACCTCCTTCCTTCCGCATAGCCGGCGTGAGTCGTAGGACGCAGGTAGGAGATGTTCCTCGCTCCTGTGGCTTCACACACTGTGATGTGTGCTGCCGCAGAAACGAGGAACATCATCGTAACATCGGTATTTCCCAATTCATGGAAATGCCAGACACTACACCGATGATACAATAACGACGCTTTTGCGCTCGTTAATCGTATCAAAAAGGATTTACACACTACGATATCGACTGCGATGCCGGATGTGTGTCACTTTCGATTTGACCCCACCGACATCACAGCTGCGATGTCGTAGTGTGCACAGTGCCCCTTAGTATCCGTGCGCCATCAGGATACAATGACTTGTATTTCTTTTTTACAGACTACTTGGCTTGCAAAAAGCAGGGACATATGAACAGCCACATAGACTTAATTAGGTACATGTCCAATCTGTGAAAAACAGAGATAGAACACATGTGATTCATAGATGTCTGAATGAGGCCTTGTAATTAGGAGAAAGTAATAAATATAAATAGAACAGTGTTCTTATACTGTATATGCTACCAATAAACAATTCATATAGGAAAACTGTTTGACAATGTTTTTACAGATTATCACTTGCATATCCCCAGCTGTTCACCCATGGATACTCCATCTCATGCTCTTTTAAATATTTGCATCTTATCTGATTTCTTCAAGTCAATGTTGACCCTTGAAACACACTTTTTCAAATTAGATCAATGTTCTGCGCTGATTAAGGTCTTATCATAAATTCCTTCTCTTTTTTCTTTTTTAAAAGCTCCAAATTAACTACTTAGTCTAAAATATTTCGTCAAAAATATATTTGGACTTTTTTTTGCAAAAAAAAAAAGACAACATAAAAAAGAAGCATATACACTACATAACTACATATTATCAATATTACCTTGAGGCTGGAGTCTCACTTCCGAGTGACTCATGCGAGTCTCGCATCACATCACCCAGCATGACCTGCTGCTCTACGAACAGGAGTGTCTCAGCTCCATAGAATACATGCAGCCGACCCGCTCCTGTCTGGAGAGAGTGTGGCCGTGCCGGGTGATGTGAGGTTATACTCGCAGGAGTCAATCGCAAGTGTGACTCCAGCCTGAAGGAATTGTCAGGTGAAAAAATGTTATCATCTATCCACAGCTGGGACCCGCATTGACGAGCATAATTGTGAACTTCTGTTAAGGAGACCTAGGAAATTAATGGAGTACAGCAATATGTCCAACCTGTCATGCCATTTTGAAACGGTGATAAAAGTTACCTATCAATGATAAAAAGTAACTGATGATCGGTGTGGGTCTCAGTAGAGGGAAATATATCAGCAAGTTATCACAACCTGCGGATAGATGATAATGTCCGTTGTCTCCATCCAACGGACAAACAATTTTCGATGGATCCGTCGAACAACAGATGAAACGTGAGGCCATCCGTCACAATCTGTCAAAATCCTTCGCTAATACAAGTCAATGAGAAAAAAACGGATCCAGCGGCATCAGACGCCGGATTCATTTTTTTTTTCAAAATCTGACGGATTGTGACTGATGGCAAAAAACTAATGTGTGAAAGGGGCCTTAGCAGACAACCTTGCTAAGTAGCATGGATGATCATATCACTATCTCAATCTGTACAGGTCTGAAAATATACAATATATAGTTTATGATTATATCATACTGAAATAATGTGGACAATGTGGACAAGGAGTCCATTTACTGGCTGTATGATTTTTAACATGTGGACATGTGGTTTTGTTAGAATGCATTTAAAAAAAATCACTATAGAAACCTGAAAAATGTAAGGTTATGTTTACACATGTCATTTTATCCACTTTACGACATTCATCATATATGTTGGCGCATGTCGGAAATGGGTGTATTGAGTTAGCTCACGGGGTAAGCTTGCCCCACACCCGATACGTAAATGCTGTGTGGTACAGCTAGGACCTAACGCTAACAACCATGGGTGGAGCAGAGCTCCAAGAACACCAAAATAATTATTTTGGTCAAAACGTCATATCTATCCCAGAATAGTATCAATACAAATGTTGTCTGGACCAACAAAAAATAAGCCATCACACAGCTGAATCAACTGAAAATTTAGAAAATGGCAACACAACCCCTCAATTTGTTTGCAAACTTCTTATATTTTTCACATCTAAAATATTAACAAAACTGGACATGTTTGGATAACCATAATTGTACTAATGAAGAAAATCATATTGTGGGTTAATTTTACTACAAAATGTACACCATATAAACAATTGCAAAGAAAGCCATGTCAGAATTGTGTTTTCTTCACAATTTCTCCACATTTGGAATGTTTGACCCATTTTTACAGTATGCTATGTGGCAAAATGCATGGTGCCATTCAAAAGTAGATCTCATGCAGCAAAAAAAAAAAAAAAAAAAAGCACTCTCATGTCTATGTGGCCAGAAAAACAAAGAAGTTATGGCTCTGGGAAATAAGGGAGGAAAAACAAAAACACAAAAATGAAAATTGGCCATATCATTAAGAGGTTATTGAGCTTTTAGACTGGTTGCTGACCAATATGCTCCTCAAAATCTGCTTGAAATAAATCTGAAAAACTTTTACTTGTTTTATTTTGTTGCTCACATAAGAAATTTTTTTATCTTTTTTTTTATTTTCTGAAGAGGTCTTTAAAACTCATGATGGAAAAAATGCATGTCTCTTCTTTGAAGGCAATGTCTCCAAACTAAAACATGATTAAATCAAAAGACTGCAAAGAATGTATAATAAAAAAATATATCCAAAACATTTCAAAATCTCTACAAAACCACTTAAGGAAATGCTTTTGGTAATGAATGTATTTGCATGAAAACATTTATTTTTTTTTTTTGAACACCTCAAAAAACTTGATGTGAACATTGCCTTTTATGTGGTATTGAACGGGAACCAGTTATCCAAAACTGCCCAGTGGTATTTTACATCTACTATTTCTACCAACATGTATATTCGTCAGCGGTATTTTTGTAGGCTCCATTTCTACCAACAGAAGTATATAGTCTCTTTAAAACTACCATCCAAAATTTCAGTGAAAAAACGTCTCTAAGGGTAGAGTCACACTGGCATATGACTCGCATGAATGCAATCTGAGAAATTCTTGCATTGCACTCAGCCCCATTTAAGACAATACTGCAGCTCAGATCTGTGAGTTTTTCCTCAGCGTTAATTGGAGGAAAAAATTGCAGCATGCTGCGGATGTCTGCAACTCTCGTATCACTTGCACCCATGCAAGTCTATGGGTGCGAGAGAAATAATGGACTGCACTTGGATTTCATCCAAATGCAGTCCGATATACTCACAGGCTGACAATGGAAGAGATGGAGAAATTAATCTCTCTCTCTACTCTGCAGCTCCTGCCTTCCTCTCTGCAGCTATGATCCAATCTCAGGATCGGATCAGTCGCGTTATGGCGCGATGAGGCTTCTGTCACCACAGAGGTACTGCACCTCAGCCAGAGGTGTGATATCTCATCCTGGGTAAGAAAGGAGTCATCTACCAGTTCACAGACAAAACCTGCACATACCAATTGTTAGGTCACACACTGGGTCAGGGTATAAGGCAGGTACTCCATTAGTGCTGAGAAGCAGTGAGCAGTATATCTGGTAATGGAGCCTTAAGTCCCATTCACTGTCCTGAAGGAGTGGAGCCTGGCAGAGGGAGTGTGAGAGGAGTCAGTGAGGTAGTTGGAGAACTGGTTAGTACCAGCCAGGTCTGGTCAGAGGGAGGTTTCAGTCAGAGAGAAGTGACAGTTGACAGGAGTCAGTCAGTCAGAAGGAGAAGAGGTTGTGGCTCATGGTGAAGACCCTGGGGTCTGACTAGACCCAGGTGACACCGAGAGAAGGGGTTCCAGAGTGCCACGGATGTGTGAAAGGCCTCCGTGGGCTTGTTCCACCGAAAACACCGGGGTGGAAAAATCTAGCTGCAATAACAGGGACGGTCCCCAGGCAAAAGGAAGAAAGACATTTCTTTTAGCAATCCGACAGCCCAGGTGATTGATGTAGGCACCTGAGGCCACAACCTGGGCGGCAGTATGGCAGCCACTGACTTCCCTCATTAACCGGGAGGCGCCATGGACTTAAGACCAGTCCCTGACCCGAGCTTCCTGGTCTAGGAGATAAAGCGGCTGGCTCAGTGTTTGCTGAGGCTTGAGGCGAGAGCTGAGCAGCTGAAGCGGAGGTGGCAGAACTGGTGCGTGCGCTAGTAAGCCAGGCGGTGTCCAGCATCACCAAGGAAGAAACATCCCAGGCTGCAGCAGCGGAGACCGGTAAGTAGATGACCCCAGCAACTCTGCAAGGCTCAGACACCCTGGTGGGGCCCCTTCCCGGTCCTCTGGCCCAAGCACCTGATGCAGCATCACCCAGCCTCTCATGGGATAAAATACTGGTCAGCAATCGAGGGCTGGCCATCCCACTGTGACCTGTCCTGTCCCAGACAGCCACTGAGATCCTCTGTGAGCGGCAGTTGATTCGGTACCGGATGGAGAGGGAACAGCGGAGGGCTCAGTGGGAAGAAAAAGAAGCTAATAACCTGGCAGCCAAGCAAAGGCTGCACAAGACCAGACGATCTGACAGTGGCCCAGTGAGGCAGGGCCAAGTCATGATCTTCAACCTGTAGACAGGATGGGGTTTTAACAGAGAACCAGGAATGAGGAGAGACATCTTTGTGTCCCAGAGGGCTATTGAAGCCCACTTGCATAGGGGTCACCCGGATCAGGAAATATACCCGGGTGATAGAGTGGAATACACCCGACAGATGGGTACACGCGGGTGGTATGCCCTGGACGTACATGTTCACCGGGAGGATGCAGCTCCAGCAACATGGCCCCGCAGCAACAAGATCCCAACACCTGTGAACTCAGACAATGCTGTCAACAGCATACCTGGTGTCTGGAGCTGTTCCAGAACAAGATTCCAACCTGTGAAAGACCAGGATCCCATTATGTAAATAGCCCCATGTTCTTTTTGAAGAAGTCACCCTGATTTTTCCCTAGCCTCTTATTCTTTTCGAAGATGTCACCCTGAATCCTTTCCCTGTTTGTATTTAATAAAAATGGACAACTGGGCCACTGAACTATGAGTGGTCGGAACTTAATTGTAAATAGTTGAAATCAATATCTATTTAACATGTTTTTTTTAGGAAATTAATAAAAAGTTGACGGACATGTGGGCCACAGGACTATGTGTGGCCAGGACTCCATCTTGTATATAGTTGCACCAGTTGTGCTCCCTACCAGAATTAAGATAGGAGCGTGCTGCTATAAAAATGTTTATTAAGTGACAGTTGACCGGACAGTCAGTCTGAAGGAGTCAGTCAGAAGGAGAAGAGGTTGTGGTTCATGGTGAAGACCCTGGGGTCTGACTAGACCCAGGTGACATCGAAAGAAGGGGTTCCAGAGTGCCACGGATGTGTGAGAGGCCTCCGTTGGCTTGTTCCACAGAAAACACCGGGGTGGAGAAATCTGGCTGCAATAACAGGGACGATCCCCAGGCAAAAGGAAGAAAGACATTTATTTTAGCAATCCGACAGCCCAGGTGATTGCTGTAGGCACCTGAGGCCACAACCTGCCACCCATCCTCTGCAAGGGAGGCTTCAAGAGAACCACGGTCAGCCATCCTTTTGTCAGGGCTTGGTGGAGGAGGAGCAGGACAGTTCAGTGAAGGTCAGCGCTAAGAGACGGCCAGGAAAATATCATTGAGGGGTGCACCGGTACTGACCCTTGACCTGCTCGTGATCCGCTGAGACCCACAACAGTGAATCCTGGCACACCACAGGGAAACTGGTGAGCTGCAGTTTTGGAACAGACAGTGAGTAAAACATCTTGACTGCAAAGCCCCGTGTCATCTACTTCTTCCTGCGCCCCATCTATTTCCATCATAGACTTTCTTAACGGTTGCCCCAGGGTTACCCGCTCCACCTGTGGGGAGCAAGAAACACCTCAGCTGCCATAACACCGGCCCCGGAGGTTCCGTCCAACAGCCGCGGCTACAAAGCTGCAATCCACAGGTTACGTCACAAACTTTTACTTAATATTAACTATAACTCCCATCATCATCATCTCCCCTTTATTATTGAGACACCGCCAGGGTCACGCAGCTGGACCCTCGCTACTGCCGACATCCTCGGACTAGTCCAGTTCCTAGTACCCCGACCCTGGGGCGGGCGTGTAAGCGTGACACTCGGCTCGCACTCTCAGTAGACCGTGAGTTGAGGGTCATTAGTATATTGCATCCAATATCCATGCATCAGATGCCATATGCCAGTGTGACCCCGGCCTTAAAGAGGAGGTCCACATAGCAAGCTCAAAATTTGATAGTGGAGAAGTTTGGATAAAAGAGGGGTTTTGGGATAAAAAGTGGCCTTTGCGGATGATTTAAGGAGGGGCTAAGAATACTTTCAAACATTCTCCAAAAATTTCAGATGGTAAAATGCTCGTAACTTTGGGTCCAATGCTCCTTGTAAATAATTAAATATTTAGTACAAGTCACTTTCATATCAAGCATTGCTCTAAATGTCCAGCAACGTTTAAAAACCGTTTTACTTACGTACATTCAAAAATAAACTCATCTCATGTTTTTTTTGCTTTTGCACTGTATACCCCTAGGGTTACCCTACCGAGAGCCCATTCAAAATTGTCAAATTTATTTCTATACACTAGGAACAAAATGTATAATAATTGCATATTTCTTGACAAATCTTCTTTTTCCTAGTTATTACAGCATAGTGAATTAACAGATGTGTTTCAAAAGAAAATACGGTTACTGTGTTAGGAAATGAAATTTCCTTTTTAATTACAAGGTTTCTAATTGATATTGGACCATAATGATGTTTTTGATGAATGATATCTGCAGCTGGAAGGATGTTTTGAAACAATAAATTATTTGGCTACGAGAGGGAAGAAACTTAACTCTGTAAATGGTGCTTTGAGTGTGAATAATTTGAGCATAATCTAAAGCTACACCATTACGGAGGTGTGACACCGAGCTTGAGCTTCAGAGGGTTTCATGTGTGGTCACGGTGATGGACACTTTCTTTTTAGCTGTGTCTCCTGAAATCAATTCACAGTTATACATGAATGTAATGAAAGCAGACAAAGCAAATGTACAGAGATGGAAAATGTTGGACACCTGCACCTGACAAGTGCCTTGATAAGCGTAGATACAGTCAAGAGGATAAGTGAGAATACCAGAAAACCTGTGGACATGGAAGAAGTCATCAATTTGTTCCCCATGGGCAGTACTTAGAGAAAAAATACTCTAAACTTTAATGATGCCTTAGGAGTCTATTGCTCTTTTCACTTACTTTTTTTTTTTACAGGATGACTAACTCTTAAAGGAACGTTAAAGCTAAAAATGAATATTTAACCCCTTGGTGACCAGGCCAAATTTTTCAAATCTGACATGTTTCACCTTACAGTATATGGCAATAACTCTACAATGTTACACCACATTCCAGTGATGTTGAGAATGTTTTACAGTAACACCTTATATTTTATGATAATGGTAAAATTAGGCCATTATGTCTTACATCTATTTATAAAATTATCAGAAATTTGACTTTTTTAAAAAAAAAAAATAGCAATATTTTAGACTTTAAATGTTTAAACCTTTAATTCAGGCATTAAAACCAAACAAAATAGTTAATACATCACATTTATCTCATGGATGGTTTACATCAGCCCCATCCATAAAATGTTCTTTTATTTTGTTAGTATGTTAGAAGTTTTAAAATTGTAGCAGAAATTTTACATTTTTTTCAAGGAAATTTACAAGATTTATTTTGTTATTAACCTACTCAATTTTCAAGTGATTCTGGGGGACTTGTTTATTGGAAAACCTCCAAAAGTGATACCATTTTAGGCCTCTTTCACACGTCAGTGATTCTGCTATGTATGTGGCAGTTTTTACACATACTAGAATCACGGACCTACACAGACTCATTATTTATAATCAATAGGTCTGCGCACACATCAGTGATTTTTCACTGACGAAGTCTCTGTGAGGCATACACGCGTGTCCGTTTTCTCCATACGGAGACATGTCCGTTTTTTTCTGATATCACTGATGTCCCATGGACCACACTATGGTATGGTGCATGAAACACGTACCAGAAAAACACGGACATTGAAAATAAAAAGCTTTTTAAACTCACCTTCTCCAGCGACACTGTGTTCGGCCTCTGCTCTCCGCAGCTTCCTGCCCAGCCAATTACTGGCATGCATATTAATTTATGCAGGCACAGCCAACCCGGAAGTAGATGCAGAGGTGAGAGACACAGTGGCCGGATGCTGTATCATGGGACTCTTCAGCACCACAGACAGCTGGAACAGGGACAGGTGAGTTTATCTCCATGTGCAATCACGGAAAACGGAGCATGTATCACGAATTGCACATGGACAACCCACGTGTGCTGTGAATCATGGCACACAGAGGGACATATGCGTTTTTAACACGTCAGTGAAAACGTTTGTGTTTTTCACTGATGTATGAAGTAGGCCTTACAACAGCACCCCTCAACATATTCAAAACTACTGTCATGTAGTTTATTAACTCTTCAGCTGCTTTTCAAGAATTAATACAAAGTGGCATGACAGGAAAGAAACATGTTATTTTTACCACCTAAATGTTAACTTCTAAACAAGTCACTATAGCCAGCAGACTCTAAGGTCATTATTTGGCCATGAATTGCCATGGCAACCATCAGGACCATGCAATCATGATCTCAGGATGCTGATGGGGTTAAAGAAAACCAACCTTCAGGATTTTTATTATATAAAGTAAAACCAGTGCTATACTGGCCGTAGGATGCTGAATGTAAGCTGAATGGCTGAATGTAAGCATACCTGTTATTCTAGATTGAATGTTTTATTTCACAAAAATGTTTAAGTAAATTTCCAGCAATGCACTGCTATTTGGTTGACAGGTGCAACAGGAAGGGAATATGTGGGTCAGGGGCTGGGTCCTCTCTCGTCCTTTATCAGTCTGTGCCTTGTATTGTTCATGATTATTGTACTTGTCTATGCATGTCCCCCCTTTTTCACATGTAAATCTCCATGGAATAAATGGCGCTATAATAAATAATAATAAAAATAATAATAATAATAATAATAATAATAATAATAATAATAATAATAAAACAGAAAACAATTTATGACACTTCCATTCCCATTCAAATTAATGCATCTTGTACTGAATTTTTTTCCCATTTTTATGTTCCCAATATGGATCTAAAAAAATAGAAATAACTATTAGATGTGCGAACAGAGCCTTACAGCCACACATGGGAACATGGGACAGGGAAGAGACGCACAAAGAAGATGTCTTTACACTTTTGTCAGTTTCAATTGTGATATCAGATAAGTTAAGATAAAAAGGAATATGCTGTGATATTTATAGAGCTTTTTTAAATTTAATGCTCCTTTAGGTGTCTCCATTACAAAAATATTATTTTTATACCTAAAGCGGGCTTTACACGCTACAATTTATCTAACAATGTGTCGGCGGGGTCACGTCATAAGTGACGCACATCCGGCATCATTAGTTACATTGTAGCATGTGAAACCTCCGTGCGATTGCGATTGAACTTTAAAACGTTGATCACATGCACGTCGTTCAATTACTAAAAATTGAATGTCAGGTTGTTCAATGTTCCCGAAGCAGCACACATCGCTCCGTGTGACACCCCGGGAATGATAAACACAGCTCACCTGCATCCCGCGGCTCCCACCGGCTATGCGGAAGGAAGGAGGTGGGCGGGATGTTTACGTCCCGCTCATCTCCGCCCCTCCGCTTCTATTGGCCGACTGCCGCGTGACGTCGCGGTGACGCCGAACGTCCCTCCCACTCCAGGAAGTGGATGTTCGCCGCCCACATCAAGGTCGTATGGAAGGTAAGTGCGTTTGACTGGAAATAATCGTTTGTGCGACACGGTCAACAAATTGAACGTGCCGCACATACGATGGGGCGGGTCACATCGCACACGATATCGTATGCAAAATTGTAAGGTGTAAAGCAGCCTTTAGTCGCTTCCATAGATATGTATCAATAGTAATAATATGTAGAAAAAAATATAGATAGAATGTTTACTTTCATATAGACACTTGTGCCTTTAAGTTTTGAGCTTCCATGTATAGAAATTAGACAAATGATCCATAGACAGGGTTAGTTTCAGTGTGACTACACAATAGAATGGAAAAGTTGAGCAGTCTAATTGACTTTGCATAAAACATGGTTATCAGTGCATGACTAGACAGGTCCAGTATTTCAAATACTGCTAACTATTCAATAATTTTGAGAATGTACCGAGAATGGCATGATTGAGTTAAGTTATCCAAGCATCAATGGATTCCATTGATACAAGAACTTACTTTATTCTATGCATCAGGTACCTGACTGCCAATAATTGGCTTTAATAGAAGCATGTACAGAATTTGACCACTGAGGCAGGTATTTGGCAGAAGCCATGTGAGGTTATTAGTATCAGTACCAATAGGGACTACCAAAAGGGGAAGTGTTGGAGCAAACAGAGATTCAGAGTGTAATAATTTTTAATAACATTTCCTGCTTTAGAGTGCCTGTCCTATGAACAAGATACATTTTAATCAATAGGCAGTAGTTCAGTAATTGGATGTGTTAAAAAAAAATCCTGTGCTAAGATAATATTACAAATGTGCCCCTGCTGTGTAATAGTTGTGTCTCACCATAAAGGGACATTGTTGGAACATACCAGAGATCTTCCCACGGATGTAAATTACAGAGCATAGTCAGACAGAACAGCATGGGATCACAGCTTATTCTTCCTGTGTGGTAGAAGATTTCCCTGCCTTATTTTAAACAATGTTTTACCTCACAGAAAGAATTAGCTGTGATACTATGCTGTTCTATCAGTATACTATCTGTTGTTTCCTCCTTTGGCAACGATCTGGGGTATGTTCAGACCATGCCCCTGTGTGGTCAGACATATTCATTACATAGTACTAAACAGGGGCACAATTATAAGATTATCTCAGCACAGTAGCATTATACTAACACATTCTATTGTGGAAGCTAAGATTGTTCCATGATCTATTGCTTAAAATGTACTTTGTTTGAGGGACAACATCTTTAAGGGCAGTTTTTTTATTATCATGAAAAGCCCTAAAGTGTTTATATTGTCATATAGAAATATTACTTACTTTCTTTGAACAATCTCATCAACAAAATGAATCTATAATATGACTGACAGTGGGGGCTTTTAGAGCCCTCAACATGATTAACTACGTCCAAAAGGCTGCCCTTTATTAAGGACCTATCTATCTGAAAAATTACATTATTTTTTCCTCCAACGTCTCCAAAATGTGCAAAAGTACTTAAGAACATCAAACGTGCATAATATCATCAAGTAAACAAATGAATTTATACAGTAATAACATTAAAACAAAATGAAAAGCTAATGATAATAGACCATAATTAAAATATATCTTGAAAAAGTAAAATTAGTCATTGAGTGATAAGGTGTATACAGTATAATGGTAGATATACCAGACCAAAGTATTTTTACATAAATTTACGATCTAATAATATGTCCCTCAATTTTCTGTACAATATTGATCAAGACTTTTTAAAGGGAACCTGTCAGGTCCAATATGCACCCAGAACCACGAGCAGTTCTGGGTGTATATTGCTATTCCCTGCCTAACCGTCCCTGTATACACTAGCATAGATAAAGAGATCTTTACAAAAAGTATTTCTAAAGATCCTCTATGATATGCTAATAAGCGCGGGGACTAGTCCCAAGGATTCTTGCGCTTATTCCGCCCTCTTAGCATGTTAGCACGCCCACAGGGGCGTGGTAACATGTTATTCAATGCCCACCATCCAACGTTATCATCGGCAGTGTGTACCTGTTTCAGTTGCACCACCTCAGAACACTGGGCATAGTGTCAGTGTGCATAATCAGAAATTCCCCGCACTTCCGGTCATGCACAGCACACCAGTTTGAAGGCGGTACACATATACTGGCTTCATAATGCGCACGACCAAAAGGCCGGGGATCATGTGCACTGAGCTCAAATTCAGCATCAGGCGTGATGGCAGATCGCAGAAAAAAAGAGGCTGAGACCAATGTCATCAATGTGTTACTTATTAGGTTGCGTGCTGTTGTTTCCATACAATGATTTTTTTTTATCCTCTGGAGATTATCACTGTCTGGACTACATGGCATGTGAGCCCTAGTCTGACCACACCCCCTCCTCTGATAAGCAGCTCACTGTCAATTGCTAATGTACACAGACAACTGTAGTGTGGGTGAGGTTAGCTTTCTGAGCCTGTTACATTCTATATGTAAGAACTCTGTACCCCAACTGCTACACCCAGTGAACTAAGTGGTACATTATCAGAATCAGGGTCTCTTTTCCTACATTATGCTGCTCTCAGTTGAGGTAGTAGAAACATGGTGACAGATTCCATTTGAAAAGTGCTTTCAAGGTGGATAACAAAAGGCACTGAGCTTATTTCCTAGGAGACAAGTCACCACTGATACACTGCAGAGGTGGCCAGTAATCTTACTAATGAACATTAAACTACTAACTTAAATATACTTCTGTTTTTTTTTAATTAAAGGGAACCTGTCACCTAAAATATGCGTTCTGCCCTATCAGCAGATGTATGTGTGCCATAATTTCACCTCCCTACCCATCCCTGTGTTATAAAATTGAATAATTTGAAAGTAATAAAAAATGTTTTATTACCTTCATATTTCCTATGTAAATAGCAGGGAAAATGGTCACAGGGGCGGCGCCTTGCCCTGCATACTTACCGTGGTATCACGCCCCTGTGGGCGTGATACGATGGAATCACATGAGTAACGTCACCGTCACTCATTCTATCCTGCGCACGTTTACACTTACTATTGTGGCAGGCTTCTCATCCGGGTTCTCCTTGTCAGTTTCAGATGCGCACTGCGCTTGCACAGTGCGCGTCTGAAGCCGGCGCGTGAACATCCGGAAACGAAGCCTGCCACAATGCACGCAGGATAGAATGAGCGATGGTGACGTTGCTCATGTGACTCCATGGTATCACGCCCACAGGGGCGTGACACCACGGAAAGTATGCAGGGCAAGGCGCCGCCCCTGTGACCATATTCCCTGCTATTTACATAAGAAATATGAAGGTAATAAAACGTGTTTTATTACTTTCATATTATACAATTTTACAGCACAGGGATGGGTAGGGAGGTATAATTAGGGCACACATGCGTCTGCTGATAGGTCAGAACACATATTTTAGGTGACAGGTTCCCTTTAATAGGATTTTTAACAAATACCGATTTTTACGTTTTATAAAATCCACTGGATTATAAGATGCACCCTAAATTTGAAGGAGGAAAATAGGAAAAAAAATTTACTGTTAAAATGGGGGTTCATCTTATAATCCTAGTGCCTCATATTAACTCACCAGAGGAAATGGCGGTGGTGGAACGGCTCAGGAAGGTCACAGGAGGCAGGGTAGACAATGCTGTGGGCTCTGAGGAAGGGGTGTTGCGGCTCAAGAGGGTCAGTGTGCGAAGGGTCGGCAATACTGCGGGCTCGTGTGGTGTTTCAGTGGTGAGCATCATTGATCTGCCAGCAGACTGTGGGCCCTATTGAATCACCAGTGGATTTCAATAAATTGGCCTCGGAGGCTGCATATGTGCAGATTGATGCAATGGTCTTCAATAAAATGGCCGTGGAGTCCTATCTGCGCATGCCCCACCTCTGCCACCATTTTCTTGAAGTCCATCTCGTCAACTATGGGCAATTCAAAGCAGCCCATAGATCAATGGTGCCCGCCATGGCAACACCCCATGAGCCCGCAGTATTTCTGAACCTCCGCTGCCACACACTGACCCTCTTGACCTGCGACACCCCGTCCTCCGAGCCCACCGACATATCAATGGTGCCCGCTGCCATGACACTCCATGGGTCCGCAGTATCGTCGACCCTGCACCACCACTACTGCCTCAGTAAGCTATATGGGGTTTGTAAGGCACACCCCCATTTTCCCCCCATTTTGGGGAAAAAAGTGCGTCTTACAAATCGGAAAATTCGGTACATTGCAAAGGTGCTAGCTTTTGCAAATACTTTGGAATTTTACCCATTCACTTTGTTATGACATCCTCTTAAATATCTGATAATGTTACAATATTTATTTAGTATTTCACAGTAGCGTAGCTTCCTGACAAACCAATCAATAAGTAAAATCATTCATCCTGTCCATTTTGTTATATGATTCTTCTATGACAATTGTAATGTTTATAATTAGGAAACAAGAATCCACAAAACACAAGTAATTTTGCTCCTGATGGTCTCTTGGAATTGTTCTGTGATTTGGCTTGATTCCTGTGTAAGTACAACATTTACGAAAGCCGAGAGAAGTTTGTTTTGGGCAGTCCATCCAATCCTGAAGCCATGGCAAACATGAAATGCAATGATTACATTGCCAGCTCTTCTTTTTTTAAAGTTTTGGGTAGACAACAGATTCAAACAACTTTTATATGTAACAAGGGATGAAGCAGTAATGAGTAACATCCTTCCCACGCAAATATAATAATGAGAAATCTGTGCATGATGATCAACAGATGATTTTGCTCCACATTCTGTGATTGTACCTGCGGCCATCTGACTATCTGGTATAATATGATTACAGAGCCACTTGCTTAAATCCTTTCCCTATACAAGTCAATGAGCTGAAAAAGGTATTAGAAAGAAATTCATTGATAAGCATTGTAGATGGCAGATGGAATGACATAAACTGCCTAATCCTAGCCTAGCACTTCAGCTTCCACAGATAAGAATGACTTTCTTAGATATTGTTCAATCAACCTAATATCCAATAAAGTAGAAAAAAGTCGATTTATTTGGCAGAGCTATATTTCCAAAATGCTCCAAGACCTGTAAAACATTGTTACGATTTTTATGATGCCTTGAATCCCTCTATATTTGGCAATACTCCTTGGTCTTTTTGCCCACCCCATAGTTCTATGGCAGATTAATCTTCACCGGTTCCTTGACACAAGTCATAACAGAATTTAACCCTTCACAATGAGATGTAAATTACAATCTCTTTTTGGATTCAATCTCATCAATATAAGCTTTATATCATTTAGCTAAATGAGGCAAGAAGCGCTCCAAACACAATACAATAACTTAATTAAAATTAATTGAAATATAAATGGGATGACATCAGACTGGATTTGCTGTAGACAGCTCAGTGGAAAGTCACTGCTTGAATACAATGTGTGTGCTGACTCTGACTCCAATTCAATAGCTTTGTGTCATTTTGCTTTCTTTCATCCCCCTCCTAACAGAAACATTTCCTCTAGTCCTAATTATGCTCCTTCTTTTTATAACTGCTGCATCTGGCAATCCTTTTCTCAGTCTATTTCACTTTGCCTTATGCTTGTTCTCTCTCCATTCCTCCAAATGCAGAAAATCTGAGACCAGCAAATCGTCTCATTGCTCTCTCAGCTCATATGTGCTACAATATTCCCAGTCCTGTTTAATATCTGCTAATCCTAGAACAACCCCAAAAAAATTGGAATCCTTCATTTATCGTCAAGCCATCCTTTTAGACTTAGTATCTTATTGCCTATGGGGCAAGACATTTTTTATGGCCACACATGCCATAATATTCTCTCAACACTTTCAGCACATCATTTAGTAAAATACCATCTTCAATAATATTCTGCAGCCCAGTGGTTTGAGCCAAAGGCAACAGGCCTGTGAACAGTAAGGGGTAAACGATGGATTGATGTTCTGTTATACCCAACGAGGTGCCCAGTGAGGAGACATAGTTGATTCCATCAACTTCTTCAAACATGACTGATGTTCTCAAATTGGATGTCAAATAAAATAAAGAGCGATGACAAATGAGAAAGCAACAGATTTGGCCTTTCTGAGAAAAGAACAAGGCAAGAGTTTCATGATGTGTGGTGAAGGGAGGAAAGGTCAAACCGCAAGCAGTCCTAAAGAGTTTTATGACTATGTATCCATTAAACCATCATCACATTTTATTATTATGTTTATAGCCACTTGATAAATAGTACTGATTAAAAATTGTTAGTGATGGGCAATTGCTCTACTTTTCCACAGGTTGGGGATTAAAACATTTTGATAAATGAGTGTACAAGCTGCAGGGTCGGCTTCCCAAACAGCTGCATCCTGTTGGATGTGAAAAGATGATCTGTACTGAGAAGGGAATTCTCCAGGCCCAGCCATGGTGTCCGTGCTGGTAAAATGACCATTATAAGTATTACCTTCCAGACTATTCAAAAAAACAAGGATTTTATACAATTTTAGATATGGTAGGAACTTGCAATCAGAAGGAAGATATCAGATTCTTCTATGTTCTCCAACTTAATTAGCACCCAGGTCATATCTTTTTTGGGCAATGTTTTTTTTATTTACAGCATGTTTTCAGTACTTTATCACTAATTCTTCTACAGAACAAGGATCAGATTATTTACATACTGAAAACATGCTAGCTTAAGCTAATAATGGATAATGCATGCATTATAACCTTCACACTGGCTAAGGGTATTGTCCAGGCTTCTCCCACCTCTCTGTGTCCATTTACTCTTTTTTTGTAATATTGAATAAAGAATAATATATATTGCATTGTAACGTTTTGTGACAAATATATTCTTCATTTTTATACTTCCATTTTGTATGATAGATAGATAAATAGATAGATAGATAGATAGATAGAATGATAGATAGATAGATAGATAGATAATGAGACGCTTTATGTGAACATTTCTGAGCACTAATGATAAAATAATGCAGTAATCTGCAGATTTCTCCTGCGTAAAATTAGTATTAAGAAAGGCATTTACATGGTTTAATGGCCACACATAACGGACACCTCTTCCTGGCAGATGGCAGTAATAGGAGTCTTGCAATAATTACAGTTTCATATACTACCCATGGTTACAGATGCAAAGTCATCATTCAAGCAGACAACATTTCACGTCTAATGGGTAACAGGTTGGAAAATCAAGCGACTAGTCCAATTTGAAAGCAAATTATCTTTGTCCAGTGAGATCTATATTAGCGCTCATTCGGTAATCCCCCACTACTTTCCAATGGCACAGCAAATGATTGCAACTGTTCCCTGGAAGTTAAAGAATTAGCAATGGAAGTGTTTAAAATCTGGAAGGAGAAAAAAAAAATCCACGCTTCATGGAAAAGCTCAGTACTACATGCTTAACACAACCCTCTGTTTTAACCCATCCATTGCCAGAGCCAAAGATCTCCAGGAAGATTCCGTAGCTGTAGTGTCTTAGACTAATGTGTTTGACTGCATTTCTTCTTTGACCTAAAGTATTTGAGTCTCCAGAAACACATGACAGTAAGTGTATACAACCATATCCACCAGCTTATTAAAGACAATAGCAGCCAGTATAGACCATGTTACTTGGCATATGACCATGAATTACATTAGACTTCTTAACTCGTACTAGTCACTAGAGATAAACTCATCTTTTGACAAGACTTGGACTTTAATATCACATGCATGAATAATGAGTATATTGTGTCCTCCTTTAGTCCAGAGCTCATGGTTTTAAACCAGACCACTTTGCTGTTCAATGTAAAGTGCTGTGTGAAAAAAAAGCAAATGGATCTGAACATTAGCGGTTAATAAGAGCAAGACGGATATGCATGGATGACTTCCATTTAAGTTCCTTTCATGTACCTCCTTTCTATGCATTTTAGTGCAAATGGAACATGTACGTGAATCAGTTCTTGCTATTAGTTCTGCAGGCGAGTTGAAAGGCTTGTCTACCTATATGTTCAATCATCTATGTTGACTGTTACATATTAATTATTGTTAAAATATTTAATATTTTTCTTCCATTGATTCATTAAAGACAATTCTCTTGACAGTTGTTAAAATTAATGAAACAAATAGGCAGGGAATAGAGTGAAAAGTTATTTATAGCTTTGTCAATTAGGCTGCATAGGAATTCTGCACAGCATCTTCCATCTCTTACCTTGTACATGTGTCCAGGATCAGCAATCGTAAAAACAGGAGTGAGCCTAATAAAAGGATGGAGGGATGCTGAACTGAAGCATTTTGCAGTACCTTCACTTAATGAATAAATGCTTTGTTGTTAAGGAAGCCTGGGTAGGCAGCAGCTCCAGCAAGACTCCAAATTTACAATCACAGCCAAAAAATAAAGAGATACATCCAGAATGCAATCTAAAAAAATCAGAAAACAACTTAACGTGCCAAAAGCCAAAATCCACACATTCCAAGACAGCTTAATAAGACAGAAATCCCAGTAAAAGGAAAGTGGGGAGGGGGCTGAGGGGGAGAAGCTTTGAATAGATGCCTAGAAGGAGCAATCAGAATGAACAGGTCTTCCACTGGCTCTTGTCTGTACATCCAGGAGAAGCCGCTAACACCTCCTGTGCCCATATATGGGTTCTGCAGCAGTTTACTGGGCTTTCTACGCGGACCATGTAGGAGACAACACTTGCTTTGGTCCAGCCACACAGCGTCCTCTGTGATGGATGCTGCTGCTACGAGCAATGACTGAAGCTCCAGCTCTCTGCACTCAGAACAGGACCAATACTGTGTAACATTCCTGTTCTGTATCTAGGAAATGGACAGACGCTCCAAATCTACTGTGTTGTGCCTTTGTTTTACCCTGAAATATGTCACTTACTCTGCCAAGTGAAAGAGGCAGATAACAGTTTCTGCACCCAAATCTAGAAAATTCCTTCTAAATTGCTTATTTTAGTTTCAGGAAGAGATTAAACACTCCCTCTCAGACACAATTTGTCTATGTCACTACTTTAAAAGGCTTAACCACACTTTTTGGCATACAGCGTTGTAAATCATGGTGTGAGTACCAGTCCCTTCACTTATAAGAAATGGAACTGTGCCTCCAATATTTATTCAGACAGTATAAATTGCTACATTTTATTCTTGAAGTCATCTTAAGCAAGTCATTTAAAGGAACTGTTCTCTCACTTTAGCCAAATCTGCGAGTCTAGAATCTGTCTATTGGAGAATCAAGGTACTTACTCTGATATATGGCCTTGCCAAGTAACCCCTTTTCGAGACTTAAGGCCCCGTTACACGAAACCACATCGCTAATGAGATATTGCTGCGGTTACGGAATTCGTGACGCACATCCGGCATCGTTAGCGACCTCGTTGCGTGTGACACCTATGAGCAACTTCTAACAACCCGGAAAATGGAAAAATCGTTGATTGTTGACACGTCGTTCCTTTCCAAAAAAAATCGTTGATCTTTTAGGACGCAGGTTGTTTGTCGTTCCTGAGGCAGCACACAACGCTACGTGTGACACCCCGGGAACGACGAACAACAGCTTACCTGCGTCCTCCGGCAATGAGGCGGGAGTGACTTTAATGCGGTTGCACTCCGTCCCTCCACTTCTATTGGTGGCCCGCTGTGTGACATCGCTGTGATGCCGCATGAACCTCTCCCTTAAAAAAAGGGTTTGTTCGGCGGCCACAGTGACGTCGTTAGGAAGGTATGTGCATGTGACGTGTACTACCGATATTGTTCGCCATGGGCAGCGATTTGCCCGTGACGCACGCACGACGGGGGCGGGTGAGATCGCTAGCAATGTCACAGCATGTAAAGCGGCCTTTATGTATATTTATTGGGCAACTTTAACAAAATAGATCTATTTGCACAAAACTTGCAAAAAGTTAACAACGTAATTTGCTGGGACATCCCATGCGATATATCTTGTGTTTACTCTGAACCAGTAATTTGTAATTTGTGAAGAATTAATAAAGTTTATTTTGAATAATAGTTTTGCTTCAGTTAGTTTCAGCTATTTTTGGATTTTATCAGTGGGACCAGTTTAGATCAACTGAGGTGAGCTACTGAAATGTATGGGTGTAGCGATAAAATTAATCAAAAATTTCATCAAAAGCTGTATTTAAGCCCTAAATTTCCTTGAAAAATGAAGCTACACAGCACATGATTAAGTCTAGTAGAGTCAAAATGCAGATAATTATTAATCCAAGTTGAATTAGCACATCTTGCCACCCATTCTAACAACTAAACCAAGTGTCCCATGGATTTATCCCAGGGTTCCCTGCCAATTCCCCTGACAAATTGGTAAGACATTTTAGGGCTTTAGTTATGCTTATGTAGCACCCCTGAACCACTCAGGGCACTGCTAGGAACTGCATCCTCACGGGGATGCTGGCCTACCCGACCTGGAACACCAGTGCCAGAAACACCTAGACACACCAAAATCCTAGTTACCACTCCACACCAGGGGTAATTGGCTAGTCGGACACAAGGGCATGGCCACCTAGAGGGCAGAACCAGACCAGGAGAATAGACAACCTGGTGGGAGGGGACAACAAGCAGTCAGTAGTAGTGAGTGAAAGTGGAAAGACGTGACTAGAGCTGGGTCTTGTAACGGTGACCCGGGTGCACAGGAGAGTGGTCGCCAGGGCAGGTACACCCGAGTACTGCTGGGACCAGATCACTGATGAAGCACAGGGCCCTAGGTCAGGCAACAGTTTCATATGGCCTGGCAAATACCTGCACAGTGAGAGGACCTTCACAGACCTCACTGACTCACAGATCCGGGGGCACCAGCAGTAAAGCAAGAATCAGGATTTGGGACACAGACCAGTCCTACAAGTTCCACACTGTCCGCCGTACGGACAAGGAGACTGCCACAAAAAGGACAATTGGGCCCCAAACCGCTCCAGGCTACAAGGACCCAACCACACTGAAGGTGACGGGGACAGAGCAACCGAGTCATCAACTGGCACTGGAACTAGAGGGACCTGAACCAGCCGTCTGAGGGTCAAGAGTGAGAAGAGACTACAACCCACGGTGTGGCCTCCCTTATTAACGGTGAAAATCTCCACCATACATCATGCCGGGCTCAGCCCTACCTGCGAGGGCTTACCACCACAACTGCCATTACCACCAGCCCTAGAGATAACCAACTCAGCAGCGACAGTTCCACCATATTAACCGCAACCCGCAGGTGGCGTCATACCAATGACTTTAATTTCCCCTGTAAATTCTCCCCATTAAAAAGCACCCAGGGCATGGGACCAGGCAACGGCCACCAAAGTGACATTCCCCAGTTATACAGTGCCCAAGACTGAGTACCCCATTCCCTAGGCGACACAGCTTTTTCCTGGCGTCACGAACATGATATGGACTAGGCCTGTTAACCAGGGTGATGTGCACCTTATGGACTGTTTTGTACAAAAACTACCGCCATCTTTAATTCTGTGAAAAACTAGCTGTGCCATCACTGTGGAAAATGCGTGCGAAAATCCGACTCCGCCCCTGGAGTGTACAGCATGCAAAAAGCAAAATTAACTACAGGAAGCCGGAAGAGGCGCCGATAGAATGTACTCTGGTGCGCTGGAGGGACGGTAGTTCTTGATCGAGAGACCAGTGAACCCGCAGCAAAAGACAAGATGTCTGCTCCCACAGACTGGAGACCAGTGTGGCCCAGCCGCGGAACCTTACCCTGGCTCGAAGAGGAATTGGGGCGGCTGTGCCTCCGGATGCGGGTACAGATGATCCAACAGATTGAGGACTGGCGTTCAGAGTTAAAGGGGATGGTAGTAACCATGCTCACCAAAGAAGATGGGGCCCTGTATGAAGAGCAGCGCTGAGAGCCTGTAAGAGTGCAAGCCTCCCTGGCCCCACTAGTCCCTATGTCACCAAAGTGACATTCCCCAGTTATACACTACCCGGGACTGAGTACCCCATTCCCTGGGCGACACACTTACGTCTGGGGCTATGTTGTTTAGTATAAAGGGGCAGCAGATAGTCCCCAAAATTTAACAAACATCCCTTTTTTCGCCAGGAGTATGTCCAAAGCCATCCTATTTTGGAAGGCCATGATTGAAGTGGGACCTAGCTGTTCTGCTATTTCCTTTAATGCATCTGAGATGTAATTTACAAATCTTTGTTGGTTATAGTTGAGATAATTTTCCATGCTACATTATTGTTAGCTGTTATTATTGGGAATATTGACTCCCACCTGCTCTTTGGCTTTAAATGCATCCGGAACCCTTTTAGCGACACCTATGGCATCTACAGTGCTTACAAGTAGTATTCAGCCCCCTGTAGATTTAGCAGGTTTACACATTCGGAATTAACTTGGCATTGTGACATTTGGACTGTAGATCAGCCTGGAAGTGTGAAATGCACTGCAGCAAAAAAGAATGTTATTTGTTTTTTTATTTTTTTTTTAAATTGTGAAAAGTTTATTCAGAGGGTCATTTATTATTCAACCCCTCAAACCACAAGAATTCTGTTTGGTTCCCCTAAAGTATTAAGAAGTATTTCAGGCACAAAGAACAATGAGCTTCACATGTTTGGATTAATTATCTCTTTTTCCAGCCTTTTCTGACTAATTAAGACCCTCCCCAAACTTGTGAACAGCACTCATACTTGGTCAACATGGGAAAGACAAAGGAGCATTCCAAGGTCATCAGAGACAAGATCGTGGAGGGTCACAAGGCTGGCAAGGGGTACAAAACCCTTTCCAAGGAGTTGGGCCTACCTGTCTCCACTGTTGGGAGCATCATCCGGAAGTGGAAGGCTTATGGAACTACTGTTAGCCTTCCACGGCCTGGACAGCCTTTGAAAGTTTCCACCCGTGCCGAGGCCAGGCTTGTCCGAAGAGTCAAGGCTAACCCAAGGACAACAAGGAAGGAGCTCCGGGAAGATCTCATGGCAGTGGGGACATTGGTTTCAGTCAATACCATAAGTAACGTACTCCACCGCAATGGTCTCCGTTCCAGACGAGCCCATAAGGTACCTTTACTTTCAAAGCGTCATGTCAAGGCTCGTATACAGTTTGCTCATGATCACTTGGAGGACTCTGAGACAGACTGGTTCAAGGTTCTCTGGTCTGATGAGACCAAGATCAAGATCTTTGGTGCCAACCACACACGTGACATTTGGAGACTGGATGGCACTGCATACGACCCCAAGAATACCATCCCTACAGTCAAGCATGGTGGTGTCAGCATCATGCTGTGGGGCTGTTTCTCAGCCAAGGGGCCTGGCCATCTGGTCCGCATCCATGGGAAGATGGATAGCACGGCCTACCTGGAGATTTTGGCCAAGAACCTCCGCTCCTCCATCAAGGATCTTAAGATGGGTCGTCATTTCATCTTCCAACAAGACAACGACCCAAAGCACACAGCCAAGAAAACCAAGGCCTGGTTCAAGAGGGAAAAAAATCAAGGTGTTGCAGTGGCCTAGTCAGTCTCCTGACCTTAACCCAATTGAAAACTTGTGGAAGGAGCTCAAGATTAAAGTCCACATGAGACACCCAAAGAACCTAGAAAACTTGGAGAAGATCTGCATGGAGTAGTGGGCCAAGATAACTCCAGAGACCTGTGCCGGCCTGATCAGGTCTTATAAAAAACGATTATTAGCTGTAATTGCAAACAAGGGTTATTCCACAAAATATTAAACCTAGGGGTTGAATAATAATTGACCCACACCTTTATGTTGAAAATTTATTAAAATTTAACTGAGCAACATAACTTGTTGGTTTGTAAGATTTATGCATCTGTTAATAAATCCTGCTCTTGTTTGAAGTTTGCAGGCTCTAACTTATTTGCATCTTATCAAACCTGCTAAATCTGCAGGGGGTTGAAGACTACTTGTAGGCACTGTATGTGTATATGAGTATCGAAGGACCCATTTACTTCCCTTTAGTCTTTAGTTAAGGATTGATCTTCCCTGAGTGCTTGATTCCAGCCAGGTAGGTCAAAAATATCATTATTATTTATCAAGGTACATTATCCCTTCAGTGGTACTTGCAATCGGGGTCTTATTTTCATGTCCAAACAGAGCCAATAAATGCAGGCAACTATTAATTCTGATGGGCCATCATGAAGTCATAATACGTGTCATTTGGTTGCACTTCTAGAGTGTGGTTTAATTACTGGGGGCAAGACACCCACCATCAGTCCTACATCACTACGTTCAAAACAGACATAGTCTCCTTGTAAGGAGTAATGCCTTGGCCAACAAGTTTCTTTTTAGTGTATTGTGGATACAAATGCAATAAAGCTTGGCATCTTTTTAAAGGGTTTATTTTATTATTAGAAAAGGAGATTATACACTTAGAGCCCTCCTCAACCTCTCTTGGTTCTATGAGGAAAGGTACAGTGCCCAAATGCGGCTGAGCAGTAGCACAAGTGATGGAGGATGAGCGTTTTCTATTATCTCCTGTATATTTAAGCCATTCGAGCCAGAAGTTTGAGTCTGAAGGGTGCTTTAAAGTACCCCTGAGAATCCTCTTTCAAAGGAAAGCTTGTCTTCATAAATTTAATTTGCCAAGCATTTATTCTCCTAGTATAATCATTAATATTAAGGGATGTACAGATTTGTTAACTATGTTTCTAAACCAGGATTTTCCCACACTAAAGGCCGCTTTACATGCTGCGATCTCGCTAAGGAGATCGCTAGCGTGTGTACCCGCCCCCGTCGTTTGTGCGTCACGGGCAAATCGCTGCCCATGGCGCACATCGCTCGGACCCGTCACACTACTTACCTGCCTAGCGACATCGCTGTGATCGGCGAACTGCCTCCTTTCTAAGGGGGCGGTTCGTTCGGCATTACAGCGACGTCACTAAACGGGCGCCCAATCAAAGCGGAGGTGTGGAGATGAGCGGGACTAACATCCCGCCCACCTCCTTCCTTCCTCATTGCGGCCGCAGGTAAGGTGAGGTTCCTCGTTCCTGCGGTGTCAGACATATCGATGTGTGCTGCCGCAGGAACGAGGAACAACATCGTACCTGCAGCAGCAACGATATTTGGGAATGGAGGAGCGTGTTAACGAGCAATGATAAGGTGAGTATTTTTGCTCGTTAGTGGTCGCTCGTACGTTTCACACGCAACAACGTCGCTAACGAGGCCAGATGTCCGCCACGAATTCCGTGACCCCAATGACATCGCGTTAGCGATGTCGTTGCGTGTAAAGCGGCCTTAAGTTCCTGTCCTTAGTCAATTCATGTACTCAATCCATACTGCCCTTGGTGCCTGTCAGAAGGATCCTCAATGCTTAACTGCATGGGTAGACAGCCATTTTTGGGGCAGTATTTTTTGTAAACCTCTTTTCGCTTTAAATCTTCCCCTAGTTATGGTCATGTGGGTCAGTAAATCCTTCCCAAACCTGTCTTCCAATGCCTAAGTAGGTTGGTATCCCCAATTGACGGTACCCGTGTTCCAACCAACATATGACCATTTCCCACAGTTTGATCCATATCCCATTTCAGCAGTGGTAATACAAATATACTGTGTACCAATACTATACATGAGATAATGTTTAGTGTGGGTTGGGCATTCAACTATGCTGCAGTAGACAAACTGGAAGGAGGCTATTGGCATTGACACATTTTTCCTTAGTTATGGCCCCCTGGTCAACCAGTCCTGGTATTAGGAAAAAGATATGCATCAGGTAGATGACGGAGGATAGCCGCCCCCAGCCTCCAGTTCCGGCATCTTCTTGGAGTGGGATACGTGAATCCATGTGGATCTTCCTTCCACTTTGATTGCTGTGGTAGCTGTCAGGAGGACTTGAAAGGGTCCATCGCATATGGGTTCAAGGACAAGTTTGGTGAACTTCCTGTTTTTTGTTTTTTTTTTTATTTTTTACGACGTTCACTGTTCCATAAAAGTGATAAGGCAGTTTTAGTCTTCGGGTCGGTATAATTTATATAGTTTTTTTATGTTTTGCCTCTTTTACACCCAAACAACTATTTTATAGAAACAAAAAATATTTTTTGCATTGCTGTATTCTGAGAGCTATAGTTTTTTTTATTTTTTCACTGATGCAACTCTTTGGCAGCTTGATTTTTGCGTGACAAGATGACATTTTCCATGGCATCATATATATTTCTATATGACTTTTTAATTGTGTTTTATTCCACTTTTTTGGTAGCTGTATGATGAAAAGGCATAAGGGTGCTGTACACGCTGCGACATCACTAGCGATAGCTAGCGATGTCGTGCGCAATAGCACCCGACCCCGTCATTCGTGCGACATTTGTTGATCGCTGCCGTAGCGAACATTATCGCTACGGCAGCGTCATACGCACATACCTTTTCAGTGACGTCGCTATGACCGCCGAACAATCCCTCCTTCAAGGGGTTGGTGCGTTCGGCGTCATAGAAACGTCACTACAGCGTCACTAAGCGGCCGCCGAATAGCAGAGGAGGGGTGGAGATGAGCAGTCGGAACATGCCGTCCACCTTCTTCCTTCCTCATTGCCGGTGGATGCAGGTAAGGAGATGCTCGTCGTTCCTGCGGTGTCACACATAGCGATGTTAGTGTTTGTAATATCACTTTATTTTATTTTAGTTAGCCATTAAAAGGTATCACAAGATTATAATTTTGTTCCTCTCACTGGGAACATTCAATAACATAGCGATGTGTGACGCCGAAGGAACGATGAACAACCAGCGGCATGCACCACCAAAGATATTATGGAAAGGAACAATGTGTAAACGATCAACGATTTTTGACATTTTTGCGATCGTTGATTGTCGCTCGTTGGTGTCACGTGCTGCGATGTCGCTAGCGGCGCCGGATGTGCGTCACTAATGACGTGACCCCGACGATATATCGTTAGCGATGTCGCAGCGTGTAAAGCACCCTATAGTTTTTGCTACATTTTTTTTTTACCGTGTTCATTGAATGGTTTAATTAGTGTGGCAGTTTTCTAGCTTGGGATGTTACGAACGCATCAATGCCAAATATCTATAGTTTGTTTTATTGTGTTTTTACATTTACAGTACAGACCAAAAGTTTGGACACACCTTCTAATTCAAATAGTTTTCTTCTTTTTCATGACTCTAAAAATTGTAGATTCACGTTGAAGGCATCAAAACTATGAATTAAAGCATGTGGAATGAAATACTTAAAAAAGTGTGAAACAACTGAAAATATGTCTTATATTCTAGGTTCTTCAAAGTAGCCACCTTTTGCTTTGATTACTGCTTTGCACACACTTGGCATTCTCTTGATGAGCTTCAAGTAGTAGTCACTGGAAATGGTCTTCCAACAGTCTTGAAGGAGTTCCTAGAGATGCTTAGCACTTGTTGGCCCTTTTGCCTTCACTCTGCGGTCCAACTTACCCCAATCCATCTCGATTGGGTTGAGTTCTGGTGACTGTGGAGGCCAGATCTTCTGGCGTTGCACCCCATCACTCTCCTTCTTAGTCAAATAGCCCTTACACAGCCTGGAGGTGTATTTGGGGTCATTGTCCTGTTGAAAAATAAATGATGGTCCAACTAAACGCAAACCGGATGGAATAGCATGCCGCTGCAAGATGCTGTGGTAAGCATGCTGGTTCAGTATGCCTTCAATTTTGAATAAATCCCCAACAGTGTCACCAGCAAAGCACCCCCACACCATCACACCTCCTCCTCCATGCTTCACGGTGGGAACCAGGCATGA
Organism: Anomaloglossus baeobatrachus; assembly: GCF_048569485.1. NCBI lineage: Eukaryota > Metazoa > Chordata > Amphibia > Anura > Aromobatidae > Anomaloglossus > Anomaloglossus baeobatrachus. The sequence goes on from NC_134355.1 coordinate 481,554,547, forward strand.
AGAGTCCATCCGTTCACCTTTTCTGCAAATACACGGTGGTTGGATCCAAAGATATCAAATTTGGACTCATCAGACCAAAGCACAGATTTCCACTGGTCTAATGTCCATTCCTTGTGTTCTTTAGCCCAAACAAGTCTCTTCTTCTTGTTGTCTGTCCTTAGCAGTGATTTCCTAGCAGATATTTTATCATGAAGGCCTGCTGCACCGAGTCTCCTCCTAACAGTTGTTCTAGAGCTGAGAAGGTGCGAACAAAGTTTTGGTCTGTACTAAATATATATATATATATATATATATATATATATATATATATATATATATATATGTAAAAGACAGTAAAAGAAAACTACAGATATTTGGTGTATATATATATATATATATATATATATATATATATATATATATATATACACCAAATATCTGTAGTATATATATACATACAGTCATATGAAAAAGTCTGGGCACCCCTATTAATGTTAACCTTTTTTCTATAACAATTGGGTTTTTGCAACAGCTATTTTAGTTTCATATATCTAATAACTGATGGACTGCGTAATATTTCTGGATTGAAATGAGGTTTATTGTACTAACAGAAAATGTGCAATCCGCATTTAAACAAAATTTGACCGGTGCAAAAGTATGGGCACCCTTATCAATTTCTTGATTTGAACACTCCTAACTACTTTTTACTAACTTACTAAAGCACTAAATTGGTTTTGTAACCTCATTGAGCTTTGAACTTCATAGGCAGGTGTATCCAATCATGAGAAAAGGTATTTAAGGTGGCCACTTGCGAGTTGTTCTCCTATTTGAATCTCCTATGAAGAGTGGCATCATGAGCTCCTCAAAACAGCTCTCAAATGATCTGAAAACAAAGATTATTCAACATAGTTGTTCAGGGGAAGGATACAAAAAATTGTCTCAGAGATTTAAACTGTCAGTTTCCACTGTGAGTAACATAGTAAGGAAATGGAAGAACACAGGTACAGTTCTTGTTAAGCCCAGAAGTGGCAGGCCAAGAAAAATATCAGAAAGGCAGAGAAGAAGAATGGTGAGAACAGTCAAGGACAATCCACAGACCACATCCAAAGACCTGCACCATCATCTTGCTGCAGATGGTGTCAATGTGCATCGGTCAACAATACAGCACACGTTGCACAAGGAGAAGCTGTAATGGAGAGTGATGCGAAAGAAGCAGTTTCTGCAAGCACGCCACAAACAGAGTCGCCTGAGGTATGCAAAAGCACATTTGGACAAGCCAGTTACATTTTGGAAGAAGGGCCTGTGGACTGATGAAACAAAAACTGAATTGTTTGGTCATACAAAAAGGCGTTATGCATGGAGGCAAAAAAACACGTCATTCCAAGAAAAGCACTTGCTACCCACAGTAAAATTTGGTGGAGGTTCCATCATGCTTTGGGGCTGTGTGGCCAATGCTGGCACCGGGAATCTTGTTAAAAGTTGAGGGTCGCATGGATTCAACTCAGTATTAGCAGATTCTTGACAATAATGTGCAAGAATCAGTGACAAAGTTGAAGTTACGCAGGGGATGGATATTTCAGCAAGACAATGATCCAAAACACCTCTCCAAATCTACTCAAGCATTCACACAGAGGAACAATTACAATGTTCTTGAATGGCCATCCCAGTCCCCAGACCTGAATATCATTGAAAATCTGTGGGATGATTTGAAGCGTGCTGTCCATGCTCAGCGACCATCAAACTTAACTGAACTGGAATTGTTTTGTAAACAGGAATGGTCAAGTATCATCCAGGATCCAGGAACTCATTAAAAGCTACAGGAAGCGACTAGAGGCTGTTATTTTTGCAAAAAGGAGGATCTACAAAATATTAATGTCACTTTTATGTTGAGGTGCCCATACTTTTTCACCGGTCAAATTTAGTTTAAATGCATATTGCACATTTTCTGTTAGTACAATAAACCTCATTTCAATCCAGAAATATTACTCAGTCCATCAGTTATTAGATATATGAAACTGAAATAGCTGTTGCAAAAACCCAAATTGTTATAAAGAAAAAAGGTTAACATTAATAGGGGTGCCCAAACGTTTTCATATGACTGTATATATATATATATATATATATATATATATATATATATTGGTATAATTTTTTTTGTATGTGTGCTTGTTTTCCCAATTTTGTTTAATACCTTTAACATTTTTTAACTTTATTTTTTACTTTTTTACTTAGTCCCTTTATACAACACTAAAGGGTGCTTTACATGCTGCAACATCACTAGCGATTGCTGGCGATGTCGAGCGCGATAACACAAGCCTCCGTCGTTCTTGCGATATGTGGTGAACGCTGCCATAGCGAACATTATCGCTACGGCAGCGTCACAAGCACATATCTTGTCAGCGACGTCGCTGTGACCGCCGAACAATCCCTCTTTCAAGGGGGAGGGGCATTCAGCGTCATAGCGACGTCACTGCAGCGTCACTAAGTGACCGGCCAATAGAAGTGGAGGGGCGGAGATGAGCGGGACGTAACATCCCGCCTACCTCCTTCCTTCCACATTGCCGGTGGAGGCAGGTATGGGGTAGAGAATAGCGATGTTCGAGGCTTGAGGTTCGCCAATTTCATGTTCGAGTGATTTTGGGGGGTGTTCAAGCTAGAGCTCGAACTCAAGCTTTTTGATAAAAGCTCGACAGTTCGAGTTAGGTTCGAGAACGGTTTGATCAACAAAAATGTGGCTTTTCACAGTAAGGCTATGTGCACACGATGCTATCTGCATGCGTCCTGCGTCCCCAGCACAATCCCTCTCTTTTTTCCACTCACCGATCACGGGCGTCTCGCTGCACGGCTGTCACAAATCTGCGGCGTCCTTTCCTCTTTAGAAAATGGCTGCCGCTTCATTATTCAATCAGTTATTCCGTGCTTTCCCCGCACACTGGCACCCATGGTTGGTCAGACACGCCCCCACAATGAGTAACAGCTGTCTCACTGCAACCAATCACAGCCGCCGGCGGGCGGGTCTATATCGTGCAGTAAAATAAAATAAAAAAAAAATGCAGTTCCACCCATATTTGATACCAGCCAGGATAAAGCCACATGGCTGGAGGCTGGTATTGTCAGGATGAGGAGCGCCACGGTATTGGGAGCCCTCCAGCCTAACAATAGCACCCAGCAGCCGCCCAGAATTGCCGCATCCATTAGATGCGACAGTCCAGGGACTCCACCCAGCTCATCCCGAATTGCCCTGGTGCAGTGGCAATCGGGGTAATAATGAGTTTAATCATGCCAGGCGTCTCCCCGAGATACCTTCCATGATTAAAGTGAAAGTAAAGAAACACACACAGCGAAAAATCCTTTATTTGGAATAAAAGGCAAAAAAACACCCTTTTTTACCAGTTTATTAATCCCCAAATACACATCCAGGTCCGACGTAATCCACACAACACTGTCAGCTCTGCTACAGAACACGAGGGCTCTGTATCAGCTCCACGTAGCAATGAAGGGAATTGCGCGGTCAGCAGAGACTTCAGCACTGCAGACTTCAAGATTACCAAATCTGCCTATTTATACCATTAGAGGCAGTAGCTCAGTGGATAGAGCACTCACCTAAGAAGCATACCTTCGTGAGTTCTAGTCCCAAACCCGGTAAAGATTTTTTTTTTTTAATTTTTTTATTTTTAATTTTAAATTATAATTATTATATATTTATAATTATAATTTAATTGAATTATGCACTGAGAGGAGGAGCCGGACATCAGCTGTGAACCGCGGGACACAACTCTAAAAATCGGAGCAGTTCACGGAATGAGGCTACATTTCTCTCTCCTCTCTCTCTCTCGTGCTCTCTCTCTCTTTCTCCCTCTCTCTCTTTCTCTCTCTCTCTTTCTCTCTTTTTTCCTCTGTCTCTCCTCTCTCTTCTCTCTCTCTACCTCCCTCCCTCTCTCTCTTTTTCTCAGCCTCTTTCTTTTTTCCTCTCACTCTCTCTCGCTCCTCTCTCTCTTCTCTCCCCTCTCTCTCTTCTCTCCTCTCCCTTCTCTCTCTCTTTTCTCCTCTCTCTCTTTCTCTCTTTTCTCTCTTTCTCTCTTTTTCTCTCTCTCTCTTTTTCTCTCACTTTTTCTCAGTCTCTCTTTTTCCCTCTCTCTCCTCTTCTCTCTCCTCTCTCTCTTCTCTCTCTATTCTCTCCTCTCTCTCTTTCTCTCTTCGCTCTCTCTCCCTCTTATCTCTCTCTCCTCTCTTTCTTTTCTTTCTCTTTTCTCTATCTTCTCTCTGTCTCTTTTTCAGATCTGGCAATGATCAGCTGATGCGGTCACCTGACGGAATCAGCTGACACCATAAGTCGAGCGGTGTGGCCGGCTTTTTACCGGCTGGCTAAACTATCAGCTGATGCTGTCGGACAGGTGTCTGCACTTAAGTGTGTAGTTTGGGGGGTTTTTGTTTTGCACTGATGCATCATCTGATTGTATAAAAGCCATTTATACAATCAGCCGCTGTGTCATGTGATTCAGGCCCTTGAACCTGACATCATCTGATCACTTTGCCTTCAAGCAAACCGGTCAGATGATATTGGAGCCGGATTGGACGGCGCAGGACCCTTGACCCAGGATTACTGCGGAGGGGGGTTCTTTATTTCAATAAAGATGGAGTCACTAATTGTGTTGTGTTTTATTTCTAATAAAAATATTTGTGTGTGTGTTGTGTTTTTTTTATCTGTACTGGCATATATATCCTAAGTTATATGTAAAGGATTGTTAAAAATCCACATTTAACTTTTAGGATCGCTACTTCCAATAGGTGGCGCTGCGCTAGAGTTTGTCTCCAGTCCTGGAAAGACAATTTGAATATTTTGCAGAGGGGCGTGGCAGCTATAAGTCCCCTTACTTGAAAGCAGCCAGACTGGCTTGCAAAGTCTCCATAAGGAGAATAGTGTTCCCCCGTGATCTCCACATAGCTTTCTCATGAGCCAGATCAGACAGATCAGACACCCCATACTTTGCACTGACGAGGGGCAAGCACCGCGAAACACCAAGTCTGCAAATTGGGATTCTGATCTGGCATATATATCCTAAGTTATATGTAAAGGATTGTTAAAAATCCACATTTAACTTTTAGGATCGCTACTTCCAATAGGTGGCGAGCACTAGAGTTTGTCTCTAGTCCTGGAGAGACAATTTGTTTATCTGTACTAGAAATTCATGGTGGCCATGTCTAATATTGGCGTGACACCATGAATTTCGGGCTTAGGACCAGTTGATAATATACAGCTAGCCCTAACCCCATTATTACCCAGTGAGCCACCTGTCATTAGGGCAGCTGGAGGAGTTGGATACAGCGCCAGAAGATGGCGGCTGCAGACTGCAATTCGCAGAATGGGTGACCAGAAAGCTTGGGCACCCTGAGCTCGGATTCCAATCCCCAGCTGCCTGATTGTACCTGGCTGGACACAAAAATTGGGCAAAGCCCACGTCATTTTTTTTTTTTTTAATTATTTTATGAAATTCATGAAATAATAAAAAAAAGGGCTTCCTTATATTTTTGGTTCCCAGCCGGGTACAAATAGGCAGCTGGGGGTTGGGGCAGCCCGTAGCTACCCTGCTGTACCTGACTAGCATACAAAAACATGGCGAAGCCCACATCATTTTTTGGGGGGGGGCAAAAAACTCCTGCATACAGTCCTGGATGGAGTATGCTGAGCCTTGTAGTTCTGCAGCAGCTGTCTGTCTGTATGGAGGAGAGCAGACAGGAGCTGAAGAACGACAAGGCTCAGCATGCTCCATTCACTAGTGTATGCAGGAGAGCAGACAGCAGCTGCAGAACTACAAGGCACAGCATACTCCATCCAGGACTGCATGCAGGAGTTTTTTGCCCACCAGAAAAATGACATGGGCTTCGCCATATTTTTGTATGCTAGCCAGTCACAGCAGGCTAGTATGGCTGCCCACAACCCCCAGCTGCCTATTTGTACCCGTCTGGGAACAAAAAAATAGGGAAGCCCTTTTTTAATTATTTCATGAATTTCATGAAATAATTAAAAAAAATCCAATATATGTATCAGCTCACCGTGTAGAAGCTCAATCCCGGTTTCGTCCTGGAGCACGGACAGGCACTGCCACAGCCCGATATAGCATAAAAGAAGAAAGGATGTCCAGCTCTGAAGGCAAAGAAAACCAAGGTCATTATTTTACGCGTTTTAGGTGAAACACTCACCCTTAATCATGAACTAATCATGATTAAGGGTGAGTGTTTCACCTGAAACGCGTAGTGCTGGTCATGTCATTCGTTGCATCTGCATGATAAAATAAAGACCTTGGTTTTCTTTGCCTGAAGAGCTGGACATCCTTTCTTCTTTTAATTAAAAAAAACATCGACATGAGCTGCGCTCCATCTTTGTGTCCAGCCAGGTACAACTAGGCAGCTGGGGATTGGAATCTGCAGCACAGGTTAGCCCGAGCTTTCTGGGCCCCTCTGCTGCTAATTGCAGTCCGCAGCCGCCCAAGGAAATGGCGCTTTCATAGAAATGCCCATCATATGTTGCTGCATCCAACTCTTCCAGCTGCCCTGGTCACGAGTGGCTTGCTGGGTAATAATGAGTTAATACTAGCTAGTAAAACAAAGCTAGTATTAAGTCAGAGATTCTTAATGTCAGGCAATTTTGACCTGGCCATTAAGAATCTCCAATAAAGGGTTAAAAAAAAAGACACCACACAGACAAAAATACTTTAATAGAAATAAATACACAGACACTCTTAGAGACTCCATGTTCATTACTCCTTCGCATCCCTCCACGATCCATGGTCTTCTGTTTTCTTTCTCCTTCAACCCATGCAGCTCTGCTGCATCAGCTGTCACACATGTTTTTCCACGCAGTTCTTCCACCTCTTTAACCGCAACAGGCAGTTTGCTTGGCAGGTCGTCAGTTGATTTGGAAGGGGAAACAAGTGCTGGTGTAGAGCTCTCTCAGACATCAAGAGCACCAACTTTGGATGAAGGCAACATCATGTCTCCGCCTGCACTTTCCTCACAGACCTGCAGTTTTCCAGGGACATCCTACTCAACACAGTCTCCACACAGCAGCCAGATCTCGGTCCCTCAGATGTGGACAAATAAAAGGCCATTTCCTCCAAGCCAAGACAAAGCTAAGAGGTTAACTTTCACCCTCTGTAAGCTCTTGGCTACCGAAATGCTGCCTTTCCACCTGGTTGACACAGACCATTTTCGAGACCTTATGTCAGTCGCAGTGCCCCAGTACCAGATGCCCTGTCACCACTACTTCTCCAAGAAAGGTGTGCCTGCGCTATACCAGCATGTCGCACACAACATAACCACTTCCTTGAGAAACTTTGTCTGTGACAGGGTGCATTTCACCACCGATACTTGGACCAGTAAGCATGGACAGGGGCGTTACATGTCCCTGACTGGGCACTGGATAACTATGGTGAGAGATGGAGAAGGGTCTGCTGAACAAGTCTTGTCGTCCCAACGACTTGTGCGTCAATCCTCTGTATGTAGAAGTTCCTCCACTGCTTCTGCCTCCTCAACCTCGTCTAGGTCCTCCACCTCCGCCCAAACCTTGTGTGGTCAGGCCACCCGTGTTGTAACTGTGCACAAGGAATCCCCCACACCTCCTTATTATTCTGGCAGCAGAGCTCAACGGCATCAAGCGGTCTTTACTTCGAAATGTCTGGGAAATAAGAGTCACACAGCTGAGGAGTTATGGTCAGCTTTGCAGTCCAAGTTTCGTAAATGGTTGTCTCCACTGGGAAGGCCGTGTGTGACAATGCTGCAAATCTGGGTGCGGCCCTTCGCCGGGGCAAGGTGACACACGTGCCTTGTATGGCTCACGTGTTGAACCTTGTTGTCCAGCAATTTTTAACACACTCTCCCGGCCTAGATGGGCTTCTCCACAGGGCACAGTCACTCTCTGCTCACTCCCGCCGTTCAAGAGGCGAATCTGACCGACTTGCATCGCTGCAGAGGTCTTTTGGCTTGCCGGTTCATCGCCTGAAGTGCGATGTGCCGACATGCTGGAATTCGACTCTCCACATGTTACAGCGACTGTGGCAGCACCACTGAGCCCTGGTGAAATACGTTATGATGTATAGCCTAGGCCAACGAGATGCAGAGTTGAAGCAGATCACGCTGCTGGAGTGGTCTCAGATCAAGGACCTATGCACCCTTCTGCACAGTTTCGACATGGCGACAAATATGTTTAGTGCTGTCAATGCCATTATCAGCATGACAATTCCAATCATTTACATGCTGGAGCACACGCTAAACACTATTCGGAGTCAAGGGGTGGGGCAAGAGGAAGGGGAGGAAGTACAGGAGGATTCATATGCGCAAGGGATACCAACATCTACAAGGTCCAGACGTTCAGCATCACCAAGGCGGCAGGCATGGGGCGATGGGGGAGAGGGATAAACAAGGGCGCATGGTAGCATCCAAAATGTTGAGGAAGGTGCAGGAGACCAGGAAGAAATGGAGGATGAACTCTCGATGGGAATGGAAGAGTCAGCAGATGAGGGAGACCTTGGTCAAATTTCGGTTAAACGAAGTTGGGGGGAGATGTCAAAGGAAGAAAGCACGGTTATCACCTCGCCGCCACAAACACAGTGAGGACTTGGTCCGCATGGATGCGCAAGACACATGAGCGCCTTCTTGCTGCACTACCTACAACATGACCCTCAGATTGTCCGAATTAGAAGTAATGATGACTACTGGGTTGCCACACTCTTAGATCCCCGGTACAAGTAAAAATTTGGCGAAATAATTCCAGCCATAGAAAGGGACGCACGTATGCAGGAGTATCAGCAGAAGCTGTTACGCAATATTAGCTCTGCTTTTCCACAAAACACCAGTGGTGCACAGAGTGAATCTCGCAGTTGTAACTTCACAAACATGGGACTGTCTCGTCATCAACAGTCAAACCGTACCAGCAGCACCGTATCTGGTGGTAACAGCAATTTTATCGAATCATTTCATAATTTTTTTAGACCATTCTTTGCCACCAGAGACAACAAGTTTGACACATAGTCAATGGCTGGAGAGGATGATACAGGAGTATCTCCACATGAACATCGATGCCATGACTGTGCAACTGGAGCCTTGCTCATTTTAGGCTTCAAATCTTGAAAAATGGTCAGAGCTCTCCACTTACGCCTTGGGGATCTTGTCGTGTCCAGCTGTCAGCATTGTCTCTGAACGTGTCTTCAGTGCTGCTGGGTGTGTGCTGACAGATAAGCGCACGCGTCTGTCCAGTGACAATGTGGACAGACTAATGTTCATCAAGATGAACAAGTCATGGATCAGCAAGGACTTTGCTACCCCAGTGTCATCCTGGGGAGAGTAAAGACTTGTGGATTTGGATTGTGCTTGATGCAAATCTACCTGTCAAGTTTGCAACTGAGGCACAAGTGATGCCACTGAAAGGGTGTCTGTGTGGCCCAATTTTTGGAAAAAAGGGGAGACTCTGCTTGGCATCCATTTGCTGTGTTTTTAAAAATGAGCCAAGATGAACAACTCATGGATCAGCAAGGACTTTGTTACGTACCCCGGTGTCATCCTGGGGACCATTAAGGCTGGTGTATTTTTGACTGTGCTTGATGCAAATCTACCTGTCAAGTTTGCAACTGGGGCACAAGTGATGCCACTGAATTGGTGTCTGTGTGGCCCAATTTTTGGAAAAAGGGAGACTCAACTTGAAGTACCCTTGCTGTGTTTTACATGATTTTAGAAGGGCATGACATGCCTATATCTTTGTCTCCTCCTCTTTTTCCTCGTCCAGCTCTTTTGTTTTCGCATGAGTATATGTCCTTGTCACTTTCCCATGTGTTTGTGGTGTCTTGGGAGTTGTTTGTCACCTTTTGGACACATTTGAAGGTGTTTTCTATGTGTTTTTATGTGTTTGTGTTTGCCTCCCATTGTTTCAATGGGGTTCGAGAGGTTCGTCGAACGGTTCGTCAAACGTTCGCCGAACCAGCCCTCCGTTCAACGAACTGAACCGAACTCGAGCCTTCAGATGTTCGCTCATCTCTACTTTGCAGATGTGAGCTTTCTATACAGCTACTGCAATGATCATCCGCAGGCCAATCAGAGGCCAGCAGCATATCATTGGAGAAGCTGTATAGAGAGCTCATCCCTGCACAGTGCCCGGAACTCTGTCATCTAATATAAAGCACCGTCAGCAGAAGCCTCTGCACCAGCAGCGTTCATCAAGGGGACTGCAGGCGGGCCGTATCTGTCAGCGGCAACCCCCTGCATTGGCAGCATTCATCAAAGGGTCTGCGGTTGCAAGAAGCAGGACACTGAGGGAACAGAGGACAGGTGAGGATTTGTCTTTGTTTTTTTGTGTGTGAAGAATGGTACAATATGGGACACTACTACAGGATAGAGCATTGCTACAAGACGTGGACCCCAAGGAAAGGGGACATTACTACAGGATGAGCAGGATGGCCACAATACTACAGGATGGGGGAATTATTACAAGATGGGCACAAGGATTGGGCACATTATTACAGAATGGGGGCATTACTATAGGATTGGCACATTACTATGTTATATGTGACCATATTGTCCTCTGCTAGAGGTCAGTGCTGGGCAGGCTGCTGACAGCCAATGAGTATGCAGAGGGCGGGCAGGCTGCTGACAGTGCTGGGGCAGGCTGCTGACAGCCAATGAGTATGCAGAGGGCGGGGATGGACAATGAGACCGGGCCGTACCAGCTCTGACTGAGGTTTGTCAACCAAGGACAGAAAAAAGTCAAGTTTGCTTAAGCTGCAGGAACATAAAGAGCTGTAGAGAATAAATTGATAATTCAAGAGGAACAAAAACCAGAAACAACAAAAAAAATGTAGGGGTGTTGTATAGGACAATACAGCACAGATTAGCTTAAAAAAACATTGGAGTTTATGCCGGACAACTTCATTAAGTACCTTCAGGGTAATCGCTGACCTCAAGGATCCTTTCTGGGTAATGGGATGCAGACATTTTAAGAAAGGGAGCGTGGCAATATGCACACCCTATGGGCACTCCCAGAAGGCTTGTGTGTGGCCTGGAAAAAGAGGAGGCTGTGGCAGACCCCCGGGGCAGGAACAGGACATATGGAACTGGTGGGTAGGTGAGGAGAGCGGCGTTCCCACCGCAGCCTGAGAGCGGAAGTGTGCGGGGGAGCCATACTGGGACCAGGCACTACACTCTGTACCCATTTTGCTGAAGGAGGTGGTCATCTCAGCCTCATGTATAGACCAGGAGAGGGAGGTGTTGAAGATGAAATGTCCTGGCCTCTTGCCCTTTGCTTGTTCATGCCACTCATACCCCTTTATCGATGGATTGCTCACCTCTCTCTAGGGTATCCAGAACCTGGCATTGCAAGTCACTTTCACCCTATCCACCAGAAAAAACCCCACTCGCTCCACTCATATCACTCACCCCAGTAACCGCGTCTTCTGCATAACTGTGTGTGCCTGTCCAGTCTCCCGCCACTAAAGCGGGCTTTACACTCTGCGACATCGCTAGCAATTTCTAAGCTATATCGAGCGTGCAAGCACCCGCTCCCGTCGTGTGTGCGATATCGTGTGTTCGCTGCCGTAGCGAACATTATTGCTATGGCAGCGTCACACGCACTTACCTGGTCGGCGGCGTCGCTGTGACTGCAGAACAATCCCTCCCTCAAGGGGGAGGGACGTTCGGCATCACAGCGACGTCACCGCGACGTCACTAAGTGGCCAACCAATCAAAGCAGAGGGCCGGAGATAAGCGGAACGTAACATCCTGCCCACCTCCTTCCTTCCGAATTGCGGCCAGCGGCAGGTAAGGAGACGTTCCTCCCTCCTGCGGAGTCACACACAGCGATGTGTGCTGCCGCAGGAGCGACGAACAACATCGATAATCAACCATTACCAATTTTTGGTTTTGGAACGACTTCTCCATGGTGAACGATTTTTACCATTTTTGAGGTCGCTTAAGGTCGCTGGTAAGTGTCACACGCTGCGATATCGTTAATGACGCCGGATGTGCGTCACTAACAACGTGACCCCGACGATAAAACATTAACGATATCATAGCGTGTAAAGCCCCCTTAAGAGTACGGCAGAACCCATCACATTCCCTACCCCTCCACCAGAAACCTCACCACCACTATTACTCCTAGCAACTACTCTACCTCCATCACTGATAGCAACCACTCCAGCATCCACTACTCCAGCAGCCACTCCAGTACCTTTTTTACCTGTAATCACTCGAACATCCACCTCTGCAGCCCTCTGCAGCTTTATATTTCCCTGCTCTCATCCAGTGGGGTTGTGAAGGTTTGACCAATACAGGCCTTATTTATTTTGAGAACAGTCAACTTGTCAGAATTCTCAGTTGACAGGCAGACGTGCATATCAGTTATTATGACTTTAGCTGCACTAAAAACACACAGAATCAAATTAAGCAGTAAGAGAGCAGGGAATGTGGTCTGTAATCCTCAGATTTGGTTCAACTCTATATACAATTTAAATTATGAGTGAGGGCTACTTGATTGTCCTCTAATTATTATGTGTGATGACAGCCTGATAGCTTTTTAAAATGGGAGTGAGGGTTGCATGATGACCCTGTTGATATGATGGAGGAGGAGGACAAGAAAAAGATGAAACCATGCACCGTATTCGCTTTTTTTGGGTAAGAAGGGATTCAAGGCATTACAATAGAAAAAAAAAGAACATTTGAATTGACTATATGATCCACTGCTGTCAACAGTGAGGTTGAGAAGTCTGGGTCAATCTAGGCCTTGTTCATTTTGAGAAGACTCAGTCTGTCAGCATTTTTAGTTGACAGGCAGATGCATCTAATAGTTATTATGCCCGGCGGCTATAAAAACACAAAGAATCAACTTAAGGAGAGAGGGAGCAGTGAATGTGGCCTGCGATCCTCAGATTTGGCTCAACTTCGTATAGAACTAAAATTATGGTGAGGGTCACCTGAAGGCCCTCTAAAAATTATGAGTGAGGGCCGCCAGATGGCCTTCTAAAAATCTGGAGCAAGGTTTGTGTCGCGGGTGGAGGAGGGGACGCTGCACTCACCCACTGCTCGGGTCCGGCTGCTGCTGCTCGGTGGTGGCTCGAGCGGTGGGCCGGATCCCGGGGACTCGAGCGGCGTTCCTCACCCGTGAGTGAAAAGGGGTTTGGTTTTGGGGATTTATTGTCCGTGACGCCACCCACGGTTGTGGTGAGATTGGTGACACCACCGCTGCTCTGGACGGGGATCCCGGGAGCGATGACAGGGAGCAGCTTGGATGTTGGTTCTCCCCTCCGTGGGTAGGGGGTTGGTTGTCCCGGGGCCCGGTGATGGGGTAGGGATGGATGGCAGGCGGGTTACGGGGCCTGGCGAGGTGCAGGGTCGCGGGGGCAGCGCTGTGCCGCACGGCACGGTGGTACTCACTCAGCCAATGATGTACACAAAGTCTCCGGTAAAACAAACGGCTGGATGGACGGGTCCCACAGACGGCTGCGGTGTTTCTCCTCCCGGCAGGTTGATTGGCACTGCCTTTCCCTGCACCTGTGTAGTGTAAACGGTTCCAATGGGTTCCCACCGGTAACCCGCTCCCCAGCTTGAAGGTTGCTGAAGGAGCCCTTTTTGCCCGTAGGCTCTGGCCCTAGGAACTTTAGCCTTGGCGGTGACTGTGTTTCCCTCTAACGGTTGGACTGTTGCCTTCTGTCGGGACTTGGCTGCTGGGAAACCCAGGAGGTTCCCTTCGCTAACGGATTTGACAAATTGCACGGCGACTCCTAGCCTTGTCGGGGTCTGTAAGCCTCTGCCGGATGGTGCTGGCTTCTCTTTGTGTACCGGTCCGGTACCGCCGGGTCACTGCCCGTCCACGGTCCTTACGGCTAGCTCCAATAGGCCTCTCCTGCAGACGGCCACCACCGTCTGCTAACCTTGCTGTTCCGTCCGGGCCACACACCCGGACCAACTTCAGACTCCTCAACTGCTACTTCACTTCTCCACTTCCAAAACTAATCTGCTTTTTTTTCCCGCCTCCAGGACTGTGAACTCCTCGGTGGGCGGGACCAACCGCCTGGCCCACCCCCTGGTGTGAACATCAGCCCCTGGAGGAAGGCAACAAGGGTTTTTGTCTGACTTTGGTGTGCCTGACCGGGAGTGTGGGGTGTGTTGGTGTAGTGCTTGTGACGTCCTGGCTTGTCCAGGGCGCCACATTCCCCCTTAGTAAAATGCAAACCGTCCACGGGCTGCCCGTCCATCACCGGTTTTATTTTCACAACTGAAAAAGATAAACGGTAAAACATATAATACAAGTATATTAACTCTTCCCACATCGGGAGGCACATTCTTAAACGTTGCTAACGGTAACGGCTTCCGCTCTCTCCCACTCAAGCAACCTGGCCCTGATGCTGCCCCTAAGCAAATGGGCAGCACCCCTTGACCCCAGTCCAGCACAAGTTACCCGAGCGGGTTCTGTCCTTTTCAGGGGACCCACGTCCATGGGGAACCCCTGAAACCCCCGGAGGATCGCCACCGGTTGCGGTAGTGGCGGGCCTGGGCCATCTCTTTCCTCCAGGCCCATCCTCCAAACCAGCCTCTCCAGAGGCGGTAACGGTTTAGCCATAAAACATATTTATTTACACACCACAAGTTCGTGGTTGCCCTGCCAGTTCTCGGGCTTGTCCGTAGCAGTTTCTACGCATAACCTTTAAACAGTCCCCACGGGGACAACAGTTGCCGGCAACGACCGGTTCTAATCAGGGTTTTGTCAATCAGGTGAACTTCGGTTGATTACTCTTATCATCTGTTAAAACTTTCAAAACGGTACTTTGGTGGTCCCAACGGGGACAACTTTTAGGCGGAGGACCGCCGGCTTCACTGCTCGCTTTCATCATCCTCAGCCGGCCCCGGGTGGAGGAACACGGGAATCAGCCCCTCCAGCGCATAGCAGGTGCGACGGGGGAGGACCGCACGGTACCCATTATTTCCGCTCCGGGGGATGTAAGTGGCCTCCATGTCACACAGGGCAACGAACCCTTTGTCTTCCTCGGAAACAGGCTCTGTGTCCGGTCCGGAGTCGCTATCATCCGTCCCTGCGCCAGGCGGGTCACCACCAGCTGCCGCAGCCTCTGGGCTCGCCACTCTCTCGGCCACTGCCACGAAGGGGTGTACGCCAGACGGACCAGGCACAGCATGGTGTACGGGCAAGGAACACGGAGGCGGTATGGGGGCCAGGGGTAGACCGGGTCCCTCAGCCGCAATGGCCGGTCCCTCAGGGACACAGGGGCGTGGGTCACTCACCAGCTCCTCCATCCTTGCTTCCATTCCATACACCCGGGCGACTGCAGCTACCTCCTCCACCTCCGCGGTCCACTGTTCCATCAGTATGCATATCTGACTTTGGTAGTGTCGGCAGATCCCTGTCGCACGGGCCCTCAGCCACGCTGCTGTTCCAGGCACCGGCTCAGTAGCCTCCGTATAGCTGGGTGGGGCAGACATCCTTTGCAGGGCTCAGCGGATCGCGGGGTCCTGGCGTCCCTGCTCGTATAGCCGCGAGCTACATGCGGCCAGACGCCATCAGTCCCCCTTAGCCTCTTTCTGGCTCCTCCTCTACAGGGGCGGGGTTTTGGCCTTCGCGCCTCCACTGCTCGAAGAGACGATCGAGCAGGAAGTTTTCGCGCCCAAGATGGCGGCTTCTCAAATTTTTTGGCCGGACACCTCCGGCGGTCACAAGGCACACCTCTACCAGACGGCAGAGCGGTAAGATCCTGTTCATGACGCCAAGTTGTCGCGGGCGGAGGAGGGGACGCTGCGCTCACCCACTGCTCGGGTCCGGCTGCTGCTGCCCGGTGATGGCTCGAGCGGTGGGCCGGATCCCGGGGACTCGAGTGGCGTTCCTCACCCGTGAGTGAAAAGGGGATTGGTTTTGGGGATTTATTGTCCGTGACGCCACCCACGGTTGTGGTGAGATTGGTGACACCACCGCTGCTCTGGACGGGGATCCCGGGAGCGATGACAAGGAGCAGCTTGGATGTTGGTTCTCCCCTCCGTGGGTAGGGGGTTGGTTGTCCCGGGGCCCGGTGATGGGGTAGGGATGGATGGCAGGTGGGTTACGGGGCCTGGCGAGGTGCAGGGTCGTGGGGGCAGCGCTGTGCCGCAGGGCACGGTGGTACTCACTCAGCCAATGATGTACACAAAGTCTCCGGTAAAACAAACGGCTGGATGGACGGGTCCCACAAACGGCTGCGGTGTTTCTCCTCCAGGCAGGTTGATGGTGACTGCCTTTCCTTGCACCTGTGTAGTGTAAAAGTTTCCAATGGGTTTCCACCGGTAGCCCGCTCCCCAGCTTGAAGGTTGCTGAAGGAGCCCCTTTTGCCCGCAGGCTCTGGCCTTGGGAAGTTTAGCCTTGGTGGTGACTGTGTTTCCCTCTAACGGTTGGACTGTTGCCTTCTGTCGGGACTTGGCTGCTAGGAAACCCAGGAGGTTCCCTTCGCTAACGGATTTGACAAATTGCATGGCGACTCCTAGCCTTGTCGGGGTCCGTAAGCCCCTGCCCGATGGTGCTGGCTTCTCTTTGCGTACCGGTCAGGTACCACCGGGCCACCGCCTGTCCACGGTCCTTACGGCTAGCTCCAATAGGCCTCTCCTGCAGACGGTCACCACCGTCTGCCAACCTTGCTTTTCCGTCCGGGCCACACACCCGGACCAACTTCAGACTCCTCAACTGCTACTTCACTTCTCCACTTCCAAAACTAATCTGCTTTTTTTTCCCGCCTCCAGGACTGTGAACTACTCAGTGGGCGGGACCAACCGCCTGGCCCACCCCCTGGTGTGAACATCAGCCCCTGGACGGAGGCAACAAGGGTTTTTGTCTGACTTTGGTGTGCCTGACCGGAAGTGTGGGGTGTGTTAGGGTAGTGCTTGTGACGTCCTGGCTTGTCCAGGGCGCCACATTTGCATTATGACCCTGTTGATATTGGGGAGGAGGAACAGGACAAGAAAAAGAAGTAACCATGAACCACATACCCTTTTTTGGGTAGGAAAGGGTGTATGGATTTCCATGCACTCTTTCCTACCCAAAAAAGGGTATGTGGTTAATGGTTACTTCTTTTTCTTGAACAGACAGTTTCAATCCCTTATGTTATTGGATAGGACAGCCCTATTTCGGGAGCCCAATCTACAAAAGCCCAAAGATGCTCCTGGTGATGGAATTCATTTTACTTCATCAGTTTTTAACTTGTAAAAATAATTATGCAAAAAAATAAACATTTGATTTGGCTTGAAGTTCTGCTCCTGTCAACAGGTGGTGTTGAGAAGTCAGGAACAATTCAGGCCTTCATCATCTTGAGAAAAATCAGCCTATCAGCATTTTCAAATGACAGGCAAATTTGCCTATCAGTTACTATGCACCCAGCTGCAGTAAAATCACACTAAATCAACTGAAGGAGGGATGGAGCAGTGACTGCAGCCTGTGAGCTCAGATTTGGCTCAAGTCTGTGGACAAGAAAAATAAAGCTGTATTCATTGAATGGGAGAAAGGCCCCAATTGCACCTCTTGTGTGCATAAATGGAAAAAGGACTTGGGGTGTTCTTTCCCCAGGATGAGTTGGAGAAGTTTCCCACACATGGTTGATAAATTTTCATTTGCAAAGGTTTCCAAGGAAATGAACAATATGTTTTGAAACCCCTACTTCAGTCTATTTAAAGTTTTGAGGTGATCTGATGCCCTGAGCTGGCACAGGAGGAACTGCCGCCCACCTTAGCTGAAGTGTAATTGTAGCGCCCCTGAACTCCTCAGGGCACTACTAGGTACTGCATCCTGACAAAGATGCAGTGCCTACCCCCAAGGACCTGGAAGACCAGTGCCGGTACCACCTAAACACATAACATCCCCAACTTGCCACTGCCCATTAGGGATGAAGGACTAGTCCGGGACCCAATGGATGGCCACACAGAGGCAGAGCCAGTCCAGTCCACTAGAAGGCAGCCCGGTGGGAGGGGACAAACAGACACAGACAGACTCTCAGACAAGGAGTCCTATAGTGAAAGTTGAAGGGGACGGACGTGTCTCCAGACAGGGTCATCTAAAAGGGATCGAGGTGGCAAAGAGAGTAGTTGCCAGGGAAGGTACAGCCAGGTACCTCTGGAACCAGAGCACCAACAGGGCACAGGGCCCTAGGTCAGGCGACAGCTTCAGGCAACCTGACAAATACCTGCACAGAAAGGGGACCTTCACGGACCTCACTGACCCAAGAATCTGGGGGCACGAGCTGTAAAGATTGAGCCAGGGACTGGAACAGAACACCGACCCTGCACTGCCCGCCATACAGACGAGAGACTGCCAACAGACAGTAAGGGACCCACAAACACTCCAGGTTATGGGGTCTCACCAACATGTGAGAGGTGCTGGGGAAAGAGACTACTAGGTCACCACACCGGCACTGGAACAAAAGGGACCAGGGGTCTGAACCAGCCATCCTCAAGGCCAGAGCTCAACATCACTGTGAGTAAACAGAAGTTGCCCCATCGTGTGGGCTCCCTTCTTTATGCAGCGGACCACTCCATTCATTTCCTGGGGCCCAGCCCTACTTGCGGAGGGCCTACCATCCAGGCTGCCACCACCATCAGCCCCAGAGGTAATAGACTGTGCAGCGGCATTCCATCACCATAACCCTAACCCGCAAGTGGCATCACAATACAAACTATTCATTCCCTTGTATAAAATCCCTTTTAAAAAGCATCCCCAGGGTCACAGAACTGGGCATTGGCAATTATACAACAGTGACACAGCATCCCCGTACATATACGGCCCGGGACCGAGAACCACATAGCCCTGGGCGACACATAATCGTAGTGGGATGCATATGTCTAGGTTTTCCCAGTTGTACACTGAGTGGCCTTGAACCTGGGGCGCCTTGTTGTTGGCCACAGAAGTCCCACTCCTTCAAAATGTAGAAAGAAATGTTTTCTGAGGTTCTACGCTACATGTTTTCTATGGTGTATTCCAGTGCCTCCTTTTAATTTTTGGTAGCCCTTGCACATAGTCCATGCGCTTTACCAGTCTAAGAGTCCCACCCCTTAATAGTGGAAAAAAAAAATGTTTTCTGAGGCCCTCCTTCACATGTATTCCAGTGTATATTTGAGTCCATTATTTAAATTTTGGGCAAACCTTGCACTTAGTGCTTACGCTTTACCAGTTTAGAAGTCCCACTACATAATTTTAAAGGGAACCTGTCACCAGTTTTTGTTCTAAATAATCTGCGGCCACTCTTAGGGGGCAATTATATACAGCATTCTAGAATGCTGTATATAAGTCCGGAAGCTGATCTGCATAAAATAAAAAAGATTGTTATTAA
Organism: Anomaloglossus baeobatrachus; assembly: GCF_048569485.1. Lineage (NCBI taxonomy): Eukaryota > Metazoa > Chordata > Amphibia > Anura > Aromobatidae > Anomaloglossus > Anomaloglossus baeobatrachus. The sequence goes on from NC_134355.1 coordinate 481,573,857, forward strand.
AGGGAAGGTGTCGTCAAAAAAAGTCAATAACTGAAAAAATGTAAAGTAATAATGTTTTAATGTTTTGTTTAATTATTATTTATTTTTAATTGAGCAAAATAAAAAAAAAAAAAAAGTTTGATATTTTCCACTGTTAAACACTAGGGGGAGCAGCTTTTGAAATCCTACAGAAATCCCACTGAAGAAAAAGCTTACATTACAGCTGCAGTAAAGTGGGCAGAGTCTGCTCTCCTGTGTGTGATGGCACGCCTCCCCCCTCCTAATCTGAGTGTTTCTAACAGATAACAGGGAATGACATGTAGGGACATAGTGCAGAGCCATTTTGTTGGTGACCAGAAATGTCTAAAGTGTCACCAAGGACAGCAGAAGTATCACACAGGATAGGATTAGATAAACAGCTCAGCGGACAGTATCACAGGATAGGATTAGATACATGGCTTATCAGACAGTATCACACAGGAGAGAATTAGATACATGGCTCAGCAGACAGTATCACACAGGATAAAATTAGATACACGGCTCAGCAGACAGTATCACACAGGATAGGATTAGATACACGGCTCAGCAGACAGTATCACACAGGATAGGATTAGATACACGGCTCATCAGACAATATCACACAGGAGAGGATTAGACACATGGCTCAGCAGACAGTATCACACAGGATAAAAATTGATACACAGCCCTCCAGACAGTATCACACAGGATAGGATTAGATACACAGCTCAGCAGATAGTATCACACAGGATAGGATTAGATACACGGCTCAGCAGACAGTATCACACAGGATGGGATTAGATACACGGCTCAGCAGACAGTATCACACAGGATGGGATTAGATACACGGCTCAGCAGACAGTATCACACAGGATGGGATTAGATACACGGCTCAGCAGACAGTATCACACATGATAGGATTAGATACATGGCTCAGCAGACAGTATCACACAGGATTAGATACACGGCTCGGCAGACAATATCACACAGGATAGGATTAGATACACAGCTCATCAGACAGTATCACACAGGAGAGGATTAGAAACATGTTTCAGCAGACAGTATCACACAGGATAAAAATTGATACACAGCCCTCCAGACAGTATCACACAGGATGGGATTAGATGCACGGCTCAGCAGACAGTATCACACAGGATAGGATTAGATACACGGCTCAGCAGACAGTATCACACAGGAGGATTAGATACACAGCCCTGCAGACAGTATCACACAGGAGAGGATTGGATACACGGCTCAGCAGACAGTATCACACAGGATAGGATTAGATACACGGCTCTGCAGACAGTATCACACAGGATAGGATTAGATACACGGCTCAGCAGACAGTATCACACAGGATAGGATTAGATAGACGGCTCATCAGACAGTATCACACAGTAGAGGATTAGATACATGGCTCATCAGACAGTATCACACAGGAGAGGATTAGATACAAGGCTCAGCAGACAGTATCACAGGATAAAAATTGATACACAGCCCTCCAGACAGTATCACACAGGATAGGATTAGATACACAGCTCAGCAGACAGTATCACACAGGATAGGATTAGATACATGGCTCAGCAGACAGTATCACACAGGATGGGATTAGATACACGGCTCAGCAGACAGTATCACACAGGAGGATTAGATACACAGCCCTGCAGACAGTATCACACAGGAGAGGATTGGATACATGGCTCAGCAGACAGTATCACACAGGATAGGATTGGATACATGGCTCAGCAGACAGTATCACAGAATAGGATTAGATACACGGCTCAGCAGACAGTATCACACAGGAGGATTAGATACACAGCCCTTCAGACAGTATCACACAGGAGAGGATTGGATACATGGCTCAGCAGACAGTATCACACAGGATAGGATTGGATACATGGCTCAGCAGACAGTATCACAGAATAGGATTAGATACACGGCTCAGCAGACAGTATCACACAGGAGGATTAGATACACAGCCCTTCAGACAGTATCACACAGGATAGGATTAGATACACAGCTCAGCAGACAGTATCACACAGGAGGATTAGATACACAGCCCTGCAGACAGTATCACACAGGATAGGATTAGATACACAGCTCAGCAGACAGTATCACACAGGATAGGATTAGATACACGGCTCAGCAGACAGTATCACACAGGATAGGATTAGATACACGGCTCGGCAGACAGTATCACACAGGATAGGATTAGATACACGGCTCATCAGACAGTATCACACAGTAGAGGATTAGATACATGGCTCATCAGACAGTATCACACAGGAGAGGATTAGATACAAGGCTCAGCAGACAGTATCACAGGATAAAAATTGATACACAGCCCTCCAGACAGTATCACACAGGATAGGATTAGATACACAGCTCAGCAGACAGTATCACACAGGATAGGATTAGATACATGGCTCAGCAGACAGTATCACACAGGATGGGATTAGATACACGGCTCAGCAGACAGTATCACACAGGAGGATTAGATACACAGCCCTGCAGACAGTATCACACAGGAGAGGATTGGATACATGGCTCAGCAGACAGTATCACACAGGATAGGATTGGATACATGGCTCAGCAGACAGTATCACAGAATAGGATTAGATACACGGCTCAGCAGACAGTATCACACAGGAGGATTAGATACACAGCCCTTCAGACAGTATCACACAGGAGAGGATTGGATACATGGCTCAGCAGACAGTATCACACAGGATAGGATTGGATACATGGCTCAGCAGACAGTATCACAGAATAGGATTAGATACACGGCTCAGCAGACAGTATCACACAGGAGGATTAGATACACAGCCCTTCAGACAGTATCACACAGGATAGGATTAGATACACAGCTCAGCAGACAGTATCACACAGGAGGATTAGATACACAGCCCTGCAGACAGTATCACACAGGATAGGATTAGATACACAGCTCAGCAGACAGTATCACACAGGATAGGATTAGATACACGGCTCAGCAGACAGTATCACACAGGATAGGATTAGATACACGGCTCGGCAGACAGTATCACACAGGATAGGATTAGATACACGGCTCATCAGACAGTATCACACAGTAGAGGATTAGATACATGGCTCATCAGACAGTATCACACAGGAGAGGATTAGATACAAGGTTCAGCAGACAGTATCACAGGATAAAAATTGATACACAGCCCTCCAGACAGTATCACACAGGATAGGATTAGATACACAGCTCAGCAGACAGTATCACACAGGATAGGATTAGATACATGGCTCAGCAGACAGTATCACACAGGATGGGATTAGATACACGGCTCAGCAGACAGTATCACACAGGAGGATTAGATACACAGCCCTGCAGACAGTATCACACAGGAGAGGATTGGATACATGGCTCAGCAGACAGTATCACACAGGATAGGATTGGATACATGGCTCAGCAGACAGTATCACAGAATAGGATTAGATACACGGCTCAGCAAACAGTATCACACAGGAGGATTAGATACACAGCCCTTCAGACAGTATCACACAGGAGAGGATTGGATACATGGCTCAGCAGACAGTATCACACAGGATAGGATTGGATACATGGCTCAGCAGACAGTATCACAGAATAGGATTAGATACACGGCTCAGCAGACAGTATCACACAGGAGGATTAGATACACAGCCCTTCAGACAGTATCACACAGGATAGGATTAGATACACAGCTCAGCAGACAGTATCACACAGGAGGATTAGATACACAGCCCTGCAGACAGTATCACACAGGATAGGATTAAATACACAGCTCAGCAGACAGTATCACACAGGATAGGATTAGATACACGGCTCAGCAGACAGTATCACACAGGATAGGATTAGATACACGGCTCGGCAGACAGTATCACACAGGATAGGATTAGATACACAGCTCAGCAGACAGTATTACACAGGAGGTTTAGATACACAGCCCTGCAGACAGTATCACTGGTACACACCCAGGCCAACAGGTGGCAGGCAGAAGGGAGGGGAAGGTTGAGTGGGGGGGTGTTTTTGGAGTCTGTAGCAGCGGCGGTACTCACATGCAGTGACACACACACACACCAGCGGCGGCGGGCGGAGCGTGGGCTGGGTAGAGCAGAGGGAGGGGGTGTCATTAGAGACGCTAACGGCGGGGGGAGGGGCAGCGATAGCAGTAGCGGGGGCAGAGTGGGGGATGGGGAGAGCGGAGGGAGGGGGTGTTATCGGAGACGGTAACAGGGGGAGGGGAGGCGGCCCGTACTCACACATCCCGGCGGTTGACAGGGGTATAGTGGAGCAAACAGCATGGCTGTGAGCTCCATAATGATGGCGCTGAACTTCTCCCTCTGCTGTGATCTGGAAAGCCAAGGGGGCACAGCAGATCCCGACAACTGTTCTCTATGCACAGGGGCTGCCATAAAGGAGTGAGTAACTGTCGTTATACACACAGCAAATCCAGCATGCCCCCAGTGCCTCCAGTAAAATTAGAATTAAATAAAAACTAAATAAGCGGCTCTTTTCATTTTGTATTAAAAATACTTGTGTTTATAATCACTATTTTTAATACAAAAATAAAAATACGCGATACCTTACCTTTAAGTTTGCATAAGGAGTGGTCCGATCTGATTGGCGTCGGTGTTTTTGATCCTTCCCCTCCTCTCCGCTTGTGATCACCATCTTCTTTCCCTGCTTTGTGTGGATGTCACCCCCTGAAGAAGGCGCAACGAAATGTGCGCGCGTCGGGGAAGGCGTCGCGTTACCCTGAGGAGGCCCTGCTCTCTTACCTATTAGGTGAATTTAGCATACTACTATTTAGTGTTATTGTGTGCCGATTCTGACACCTTTTCAATTGTTTATTTTCTCCTTGACACTGTCTTGAGCCGTCTCCTCCTTGAATTCCACCTGCATTTGAGGCTTCAGGTTTAGTGTTCTGTGGATTTTTTACTATGATGGTTACCCTGCTGGTTGGTGACACCACCGCTGCCTCGGTATGGGACGCCCGGGGCTGATGGAGCAGGGCAGGAGAATGGTATGCCCTCCATGGGTAGCGGAGGTGTTGTCCCGGGGCCCAGGTGTATAGGGAAGGATGTTGCAGAGCGTATTCTGCATGGTTGGACCAGGTGGTATTGGTGTACTCACAGTTCTAGAGGAATTCACACAGAGTCCAAATGGTAAACCAAATTGCCAGTGACCGGTGACCTCCGGCGGGTGTATTCGGGTCCTTTCCTCCTGCACTTAGTGTTTGTGTCCTTAGTTTGACTACTCCGCTTGAAACGGGGAAGTCCACTCCCGGTGATTTTTGTGTGTAGGGAGCTATGGCCCGCGAGAACTGACCCGTGGGATCTTAGCAGCCAGCTGCTGAGCACTATTCCCCTCGTTGGGCTTCCGTCTCACTCTATCTGGGCCTCCTGTGAGACAAGACGTGCAATCTTGTCCCCGGCTGGTCAATTAGAAAGGTTCTTGAACCTGTCCTTGCTCTAGGGTCCAAGTACCCTGACTGTGCACGGCCTCCGGACCGGATTCCTGCTGTCGATATCGGTGGGCTACAACCCTGCCCCGGTCCACTTAAGGTCTCCCGCGACCAGATTTCCATCGTCTGTGACCCTGTCTGCCGACTGCCACCTAGCCAATAGTCTGGTAGTCCAGAGGCTTCAACCCCTGACTACCCCGTCACTTCACACTCCTCTCACTTCCTCACTCCAAACTAGACTGTCTGCTTCCGCTCTCACTGTTCAACTGTCTTGTTCCCTCCCAGGACACCTCAGGACCCCTAAGTGGGCGTCACCATCTGCCTATCTGCTTGGCCCCGCCCACTGGTGTGTCCCTATTGTCATGGGGTGACTAGGCTTTGCTGGCTGATGTTGTGTACCTGGGTGTCGGTTTGTGTTGGTATGCCAAGGAGGATGGAGTACTGCACCTGGAAGATTTGGGCAGTCTCTGTGACAACCTGGTTTTGACAGAGCATCCCATTTCCACCCATTTCAGTGATTCTCAGGCCCCTCCCAGACCTTCTGTTAGGGTCTACTGGAAAAATCCAGGAGTTTCCCATTGACTTCCCTTATACTCATTACTCGAATTAAGCCCATCAGAGCATCCAACCTGCTTGATTCGAGTAAAGAACACTAGAGTATTTTAGTGCTCGCTCATTATCAGTGATTACGTTATGCTCCCATGTTTTCAGTCAAAATGTGTTTTAAAGAGCATTAAGTGGTTCCATTTAGTTACATAGTTAACTAAGACTAGAAGCAATGGGATGAAACTGATGGGGAGGGGACACAGATTAGATATTAGAAAAAACTTTTTGTCAGTGAGTGTGATCAACGAATGGAACAGGCTGCCACGAGAGGTTGTGAGTTCTCCTTCAATGGAAGTCTTTAAAAAGAGGTTGGACGGAAATATGCCTGGGATGATTTAGTGAATCATTTGAGCAGGGGGTTGGACTAGGTGACCCAGGAGGTCCATTCCAACTCTACCATTCCATGATTCTATGATAGTTAAATAGATTGAAAAAAGACCTAGGTCTATCTAGTTCAACAATCCTCCACCAATTATATATTTATCATTAAGTCATTTATAACCAACAATGTTGTGTGTACTGAGGAAATCATCCAGCCCTTTTTTAAAAGTTGTTATAGTGTCTGCCGTTACTACTTCTTGCGGTAGGGTATTCCACAATCTGACTACTCTAACTGTAAAGAACCCTTTCCTATTTAGATGCCGGAATCTCGATTCTTCCACTCGCAGTGTATGCCCCCTGGTCCTTAGTATAGTTTTTGGAAAGAAGAAGTTATGTGCCAGTCCTTTATATTGACCATACATGTATTTATACATATAAATGAGATCTCCCCTGAGATGTCTTTTTTATAAGCTAATTAAATCCAACTTTTTCAACCTGTCCTCATATGGGAGGCCTTCCATTCCTTGTAGTAGTCTAGTTAGCCGCCTTTGAACTGACTCTAACTTCTGAATGCCTTTTTTTAAAATGTGGAGCTCAAAACTGGATCTCATACTCTAGATGTGGCCTTACAAGTGATTTATAGAGGGGTAACAATACATTCAGATCACGGGATCTAATCTCTCTTTTTATACACCCTAAAATCTTGTTGGCTTTTACAGCTGCTGCCTGACATTGAGCGCTGCTGCTCAGCTTATTTGTAACCAGAATCCCCAAGTCCTTCTCCTGTTCTGTAGTCCCGAGTTTACTTCCATTTAATGTATACACAGCTATAGGATTACTCCGCCCTACGTGCATTAGTTACACATTAGTTAGGCCAGAGAGGTGAGCAGGAAGGTGAGTATTTTTTTTTTTTTTTTTTTACATCTTATGTATTTTACACTCTGGAAGCTGTAGAGACTGTAAAAGTATAAAAAAGGATATTTAATTTTTGGAGGTAACCTTCTTTGCAATGTGAATTTCAAGAGAATATAGGTGTGTAGAGGCTATTTCAAATTTTGCCTGATCTGCTCATCTATCATATTTAAGATTTTGTCCCGTTTAAAAATTTATACACAACAATAAAATTTTTGAAAAAAATGTCATTTTTAGGTAGCTATATGCCAAGAGTTTTAACTTGATATTGATTTTTTGTTTTCTCTTTTGTTGTTCACTATTCTGTAAAAATGAAAACAATTGAATGATATTTCAAAGTATTTTTATGTGTCAGTCAGGCAAACTATTAAGCCATGTGTCAGCTGCTATCAGGAGGTCTCAGCTGCCAAAGCAAAGGATCATCTGCTCCCTATAAGCTTGAAGATGAGAGGTGAATGAATGAACTGAAAGAGGAAGACCATTACCGCACCTTAAATGTTGTAATTGCTATTGACATTGTAATCTGAAGGGTTAAACATTATTGGTCTCTGATCTGAGCTAAGTTCAAAGTATAAGTAACAGATTGTTCAGCACATAATGCTGTATTTTTTCTGGTAAGACATCATAAAAATTCAGTACATCAGCACTACCAGAGTTAATACAATATGCAGCAGTTATTAAGGTTCCCTATGCACCCAGAACCACGAGCAGTTCTGGGTGGACATTTCTAATCCCTGCCTATCTGTCCCAGGCTATGGTAGCACAGATAAAGAGATCTTTAAAAAAAGTATTTCTAAAGATCCTTTATGATATGCTAATGAGCGCAGGGACTAGTCACAAGGGCATTATATCCCCCGACAAGTCCACCCACTTAGCATGTTAGCACATCCACAGGGCTAGTCAGTCAGTGCTCATAATTCTTCTGTAACATTGCACCCACAAACCATTCCAACTAAATCTGAACTCAAATATGGCGCTACTTCCCTTCTTCACTTTGCATTGTGCCTCAAAAGTAGTTTTCGATCATATATGAGGTATTGTCAAACGCAGGAGAAATTGCACAACAAATTGTATGGTGCATTTTTTCCTGTTACCCATGTGAAAATTGAAGCAACAATTTTGTGGCAAAAACGTAATTTTTTATTTTCACGGCTCAACGTTACAAAATTCTGTGAAGCTCAAGGTGCTCACCAAACATCTAGAGGAATTCCATGAGGGGTCTAGTTTCCAAAATGGGGTCATTTGTGGGGGAGCTCCACTGTTTAGGCTCTCCAAATGTGACATGGCATTCGCTAATGATGTCAACCAATTTTGAAGTCAAATGGCGCTTCTTCAATTCTGAGCCCTGCCTTGCACTGAAACAGCTGATTTCCACTACACTGTGAAGCACATTGAGCCCCCAGGTGCTTCACGGAAGTTTATAACGTTGACCTATGAAAATTAAAAAATGCATTTTTTAGAATTTGTTGTGCAATTTCTCCTATGTGCGCCAATACCACATTTGTGGTTGAAAACTACATATGAGGCACAGTACAATGTGAAGAAGGGAAGGAATGCCATATTGGAGTTCAGATGTAGTTGGCATGGTTTGGGGCACCATGTCACATTGGCAGAACCCCTGAGGTGCCAGAACAACAAAAACACCCAACAAATGACTACGACTTTCATAGAAATGCCCATCATATGTTGTTGCATCCAACTCTTCCAGCTGCCCTGGTCACGAGTGGCTTGCTGGGTAATAATGAGTTAATACTAGCTAGTAAAACAAAGCTAGTATTAAGTCAGAGATTCTTAATGTCAGGCAATTTTGACCTGGCCATTAAGAATCTCCAATAAAGGGTTAAAAAAAAAGACACCACACAGACAAAATACTTTAATAGAAATAAATACACAGACACTCTTAGAGACTCCATGTTCATTACTCCTTCGCATCCCTCCACGATCCATGGTCTTCTGTTTTCTTTCTCCTTCAACCCATGCAGCTCTGCTGCATCAGCTGTCACACATGTTTTTCCACGCAGTTCTTCCACATCTTTAACCGCAACAAGCAGTTTGCTTGGCAGGTCGTCAGTTGATTTGGAAGGGGAAACAAGTGCTGGTGTAGAGCTCTCTCAGACATCAAGAGCACCAACTTTGGATGAAGGCAACATCATGTCTCCGCCTGCACTTTCCTCACAGACCTGCAGTTTTCCAGGGACATCCTACTCAACACAGTCTCCACACAGCAGCCAGATCTCGGTCCCTCAGATGTGGACAAATAAAAGGCCATTTCCTCCAAGCCAAGACAAAGCTAAGAGGTTAACTTTCACCCTCTGTAAGCTCTTGGCTACCGAAATGCTGCCTTTCCACCTGGTTGACACAGATCATTTTCGAGACCTTATGTCAGTCGCAGTGCCCCAGTACCAGATGCCCTGTCACCACTACTTCTCCAAGAAAGGTGTGCCTGCGCTATACCAGCATGTCGCACACAACATAACCACTTCCTTGAGAAACTTTGTCTGTGACAGGGTGCATTTCACCACCGATACTTGGACCAGTAAGCATGGACAGGGGCGTTACATGTCCCTGACTGGGCACTGGATAACTATGGTGAGAGATGGAGAAGGGTCTGCTGAACAAGTCTTGTCGTCCCAACGACTTGTGCGTCAATCCTCTGTATGTAGAAGTTCCTCCACTGCTTCTGCCTCCTCAACCTCGTCTGGGTCCTCCACCTCCGCCCAAACCTTGTGTGGTCAGGCCACCCGTGTTGTAACTGTGCACAAGGAATCCCCCACACCTCCTTATTATTCTGGCAGCAGAGCTCAACGGCATCAAGCGGTCTTTACTTCGAAATGTCTGGGAAATAAGAGTCACACAGCTGAGGAGTTATGGTCAGCTTTGCAGTCCAAGTTTCGTAAATGGTTGTCTCCACTGGGAAGGCCGTGTGCGACAATGCTGCAAATCTGGGTGCGGCCCTTCGCCGGGGCAAGGTGACACACGTGCCTTGTATGGCTCACGTGTTGAACCTTGTTGTCCAGCAATTTTTAACACACTCTCCCAGCCTAGATGGGCTTCTTCACAGGGCACAGTCACTCTCTGCTCACTCCCGCCGTTCAAGCGGCGAAGCTGACCGACTTGCATCGCTGCAGAGGTCTTTTGGCTTGCCGGTTCATCGCCTGAAGTGCGATGTGCCGACATGCTGGAATTCGACTCTCCACATGTTACAGCGACTGTGGCAGCACCACTGAGCCCTGGTGAAATACGTTATGATGTATAGCCTAGGCCAACGAGATGCAGAGTTGAAGCAGATCACGCTGCTGGAGTGGTCTCAGATCAAGGACCTATGCACCCTTCTGCACAGTTTCGACATGGCGACAAATATGTTTAGTGCTGTCAATGCCATTATCAGCATGACAATTCCAATCATTTACATGCTGGAGCACACGCTAAACACTATTCGGAGTCAAGGGGTGGGGCAAGAGGAAGGGGAGGAAGTACAGGAGGATTCATATGCGCAAGGGATACCAACATCTACAAGGTCCAGACGTTCAGCATCACCAAGGCGGCAGGCATGGGGCGATGGGGGAGAGGGATTAACAAGGGCGCATGGTAGCATCCAAAATGTTGAGGAAGGTGCAGGAGACCAGGAAGAAATGGAGGATGAACTCTCGATGGGAATGGAAGAGTCAGCAGATGAGGGAGACCTTGGTCAAATTTCGGTTAAACGAAGTTGGGGGGAGATGTCAAAGGAAGAAAGCACGGTTATCACCTCGCCGCCACAAACACAGTGAGGACTTGGTCCGCATGGATGCGCAAGACACATGAGCGCCTTCTTGCTGCACTACCTACAACATGACCCTCAGATTGTCCGAATTAGAAGTAATGATGACTACTGGGTTGCCACACTCTTAGATCCCCGGTACAAGTAAAAATTTGGCGAAATAATTCCAGCCATAGAAAGGGACGCACGTATGCAGGAGTATCAGCAGAAGCTGTTACGCAATATTAGCTCTGCTTTTCCACAAAACACCAGTGGTGCACAGAGTGAATCTCGCAGTTGTAACTTCACAAACATGGGACTGTCTCGTCATCAACAGTCAAACCGTACCAGCAGCACCGTATCTGGTGGTAACAGCAATTTTATCGAATCATTTCATAATTTTTTTAGACCATTCTTTGCCACCAGAGACAACAAGTTTGACACATAGTCAATGGCTGGAGAGGATGATACAGGAGTATCTCCACATGATCATCGATGCCATGACTGTGCAACTGGAGCCTTGCTCATTTTAGGCTTCAAATCTTGAAAAATGGTCAGAGCTCTCCACTTACGCCTTGGGGATCTTGTCGTGTCCAGCTGTCAGCATTGTCTCTGAACGTGTCTTCAGTGCTGCTGGGTGTGTGCTGACAGATAAGCGCACGCGTCTGTCCAGTGACAATGTGGACAGACTAATGTTCATCAAGATGAACAAGTCATGGATCAGCAAGGACTTTGCTACCCCAGTGTCATCCTGGGGAGAGTAAAGGCTTGTGGATTTGGATTGTGCTTGATGCAAATCTACCTGTCAAGTTTGCAACTGAGGCACAAGTGATGCCACTGAAAGGGTGTCTGTGTGGCCCAATTTTTGGAAAAAAGGGAGACTCTGCTTGGCATCCATTTGCTGTGTTTTTAAAAATGAGCCAAGATGAACAACTCATGGATCAGCAAGGACTTTGTTACGTACCCCGGTGTCATCCTGGGGACCATTAAGGCTGGCGTATTTTTGACTGTGCTTGATGCAAATCTACCTGTCAAGTTTGCAACTGGGGCACAAGTGATGCCACTGAATTGGTGTCTGTGTGGCCCAATTTTTGGAAAAAGGGAGACTCAACTTGAAGTACCCTTGCTGTGTTTTACATGATTTTAGAAGGGCATGACATGCCTATATCTTTGTCTCCTCCTCTTTTTCCTCGTCCAGCTCTTTTGTTTTCGCATGAGTATATGTCCTTGTCACTTTCCCATGTGTTTGTGCTGTCTTGGGAGTTGTTTGTCACCTTTTGGACACATTTGAAGGTGTTTTCTATGTGTTTTTATGTGTTTGTGTTTGCCTCCCATTGTTTCAATGGGGTTCGAGAGGTTCGTCGAACGGTTCGTCAAACGTTCGCCGAACCAGCCCTCCGTTCAACGAACTGAACCGAACTCGAGCCTTCAGATGTTCGCTCATCTCTACTTTGCAGATGTGAGCTTTCTATACAGCTACTGCAATGATCATCCACAGGCCAATCAGAGGCCAGCAGCATATCATTGGAGAAGCTGTATAGAGAGCTCATCCCTGCACAGTGCCCGGAACTCTGTCATCTAATATAAAGCACCGTCAGCAGAAGCCTCTGCACCAGCAGCGTTCATCAAGGGGACTGCAGGCGGGCCGTATCTGTCAGCGGCAACCCCCTGCATTGGCAGCATTCATCAAAGGGTCTGCGGTTGCAAGAAGCAGGACACTGAGGGAACAGAGGACAGGTGAGGATTTGTCTTTGTTTTTTTGTGTGTGAAGAATGGTACAATATGGGACACTACTACAGGATAGAGCATTGCTACAAGACGTGGACCCCAAGGAAAGGGGACATTACTACAGGATGAGCAGGATGGCCACAATACTACAGGATGGGGGAATTATTACAAGATGGGCACAAGGATTGGGCACATTATTACAGAATGGGGGCATTACTATAGGATTGGCACATTACTATGTTATATGTGACCATATTGTCCTCTGCTAGAGGTCAGTGCTGGGCAGGCTGCTGACAGCCAATGAGTATGCAGAGGGCGGGCAGGCTGCTGACAGTGCTGGGGCAGGCTGCTGACAGCCAATGAGTATGCAGAGGGCGGGGATGGACAATGAGACCGGGCCGTACCAGCTCTGACTGAGGTTTGTCAACCAAGGACAGAAAAAAGTCAAGTTTGCTTAAGCTGCAGGAACATAAAGAGCTGTAGAGAATAAATTGATAATTCAAGAGGAACAAAAACCAGAAACAACAAAAAAAATGTAGGGGTGTTGTATAGGACAATACAGCACAGATTAGCTTAAAAAAACATTGGAGTTTATGCCGGACAACTTCATTAAGTACCTTCAGGGTAATCGCTGACCTCAAGGATCCTTTCTGGGTAATGGGATGCAGACATTTTAAGAAAGGGAGCGTGGCAATATGCACACCCTATGGGCACTCCCAGAAGGCTTGTGTGTGGCCTGGAAAAAGAGGAGGCTGTGGCAGACCCCCGGGGCAGGAACAGGACATATGGAACTGGTGGGTAGGTGAGGAGAGCGGCGTTCCCACCGCAGCCTGAGAGCGGAAGTGTGCGGGGGAGCCATACTGGGACCAGGCACTACACTCTGTACCCATTTTGCTGAAGGAGGTGGTCATCTCAGCCTCATGTATAGACCAGGAGAGGGAGGTGTTGAAGATGAAATGTCCTGGCCTCTTGCCCTTTGCTTGTTCATGCCACTCATACCCCTTTATCGATAGATTGCTCACCTCTCTATAGGGTATCCATAACCTGGCATTGCAAGTCACTTTCACCCTATCCACCAGAAAAAACCCCACTCGCTCCACTCATATCACTCACCCCAGTAACCGCGTCTTCTGCATAACTGTGTGTGCCTGTCCAGTCTCCCGCCACTAAAGCGGGCTTTACACTCTGCGACATCGCTAGCAATTTCTAAGCTATATCGAGCGTGCAAGCACCCGCTCCCGTCGTGTGTGCGATATCGTGTGTTCGCTGCCGTAGCGAACATTATTGCTATGGCAGCGTCACACGCACTTACCTGGTCGGCGGCGTCGCTGTGACTGCAGAACAATCCCTCCCTCAAGGGGGAGGGACGTTCGGCATCACAGCGACGTCACCGCGACGTCACTAAGCGGCCAACCAATCAAAGCAGAGGGGCGGAGATAAGCGGAACGTAACATCCTGCCCACCTCCTTCCTTCCGAATTGCGGCCAGCGGCAGGTAAGGAGACGTTCCTCCCTCCTGCGGAGTCACACACAGCGATGTGTGCTGCCGCAGGAGCGACGAACAACATCGATAATCAACCATTACCAATTTTTGGTTTTGGAACGACTTCTCCATGGTGAACGATTTTTACCATTTTTGAGGTCGCTTAAGGTCGCTGGTAAGTGTCACACGCTGCGATATCGTTAATGACGCCGGATGTGCGTCACTAACAACGTGACCCCGACGATAAAACATTAACGATATCATAGCGTGTAAAGCCCCCTTAAGAGTACGGCAGAACCCATCACATTCCCTACCCCTCCACCAGAAACCTCACCACCACTATTACTCCTAGCAACTACTCTACCTCCATCACTGATAGCAACCACTCCAGCATCCACTACTCCAGCAGCCACTCCAGTACCTTTTTTACCTGTAATCACTCGAACATCCACCTCTGCAGCCCTCTGCAGCTTTATATTTCCCTGCTCTCATCCAGTGGGGTTGTGAAGGTTTGACCAATACAGGCCTTATTTATTTTGAGAACAGTCAACTTGTCAGAATTCTCAGTTGACAGGCAGACGTGCATATCAGTTATTATGACTTTAGCTGCACTAAAAACACACAGAATCAAATTAAGCAGTAAGAGAGCAGGGAATGTGGTCTGTAATCCTCAGATTTGGTTCAACTCTATATACAATTTAAATTATGAGTGAGGGCTACTTGATTGTCCTCTAATTATTATGTGTGATGACAGCCTGATAGCTTTTTAAAATGGGAGTGAGGGTTGCATGATGACCCTGTTGATATGATGGAGGAGGAGGACAAGAAAAAGATGAAACCATGCACGGTATTCGCTTTTTTTGGGTAAGAAGGGATTCAAGGCATTACAATAGAAAAAAAAAGAACATTTGAATTGACTATATGATCCACTGCTGTCAACAATGAGGTTGAGAAGTCTGGGTCAATCTAGGCCTTGTTCATTTTGAGAAGACTCAGTCTGTCAGCATTTTTAGTTGACAGGCAGATGCATCTAATAGTTATTATGCCCGGCGGCTATAAAAACACAAAGAATCAACTTAAGGAGAGAGGGAGCAGTGAATGTGGCCTGCGATCCTCAGATTTGGCTCAACTTCGTATAGAACTAAAATTATGGTGAGGGTCACCTGAAGGCCCTCTAAAAATTATGAGTGAGGGCCGCCAGATGGCCTTCTAAAAATCTGGAGCAAGGTTTGTGTCGCGGGTGGAGGAGGGGACGCTGCACTCACCCACTGCTCGGGTCCGGCTGCTGCTGCTCGGTGGTGGCTCGAGCGGTGGGCCGGATCCCGGGGACTCGAGCGACGTTCCTCACCCGTGAGTGAAAAGGGGTTTGGTTTTGGGGATTTATTGTCCGTGACGCCACCCACGGTTGTGGTGAGATTGGTGACACCACCGCTGCTCTGGACGGGGATCCCGGGAGCGATGACAGGGAGCAGCTTGGATGTTGGTTCTCCCCTCCGTGGGTAGGGGGTTGGTTGTCCCGGGGCCCGGTGATGGGGTAGGGATGGATGGCAGGCGGGTTACGGGGCCTGGCGAGGTGCAGGGTCGCGGGGGCAGCGCTGTGCCGCACGGCACGGTGGTACTCACTCAGCCAATGATGTACACAAAGTCTCCGGTAAAACAAACGGCTGGATGGACGGGTCCCACAGACGGCTGCGGTGTTTCTCCTCCCGGCAGGTTGATTTGCACTGCCTTTCCCTGCACCTGTGTAGTGTAAACGGTTCCAATGGGTTCCCACCGGTAATCCGCTCCCCAGCTTGAAGGTTGCTGAAGGAGCCCTTTTTGCCCGTAGGCTCTGGCCCTGGGAACTTTAGCCTTGGCTGTGACTGTGTTTCCCTCTAACGGTTGGACTGTTGCCTTCTGTCGGGACTTGGCTGCTGGGAAACCCAGGAGGTTCCCTTCGCTAACGGATTTGACAAATTGCACGGCGACTCCTAGCCTTGTCGGGGTCTGTAAGCCTCTGCCGGATGGTGCTGGCTTCTCTTTGTGTACCGGTCCGGTACCGCCGGGTCACTGCCCGTCCACGGTCCTTACGGCTAGCTCCAATAGGCCTCTCCTGCAGACGGTCACCACCGTCTGCTAACCTTGCTGTTCCGTCCGGGCCACACACCCGGACCAACTTCAGACTCCTCAACTGCTACTTCACTTCTCCACTTCCAAAACTAATCTGCTTTTTTTTCCCGCCTCCAGGACTGTGAACTCCTCGGTGGGCGGGACCAACCGCCTGGCCCACCCCCTGGTGTGAACATCAGCCCCTGGAGGAAGGCAACAAGGGTTTTTGTCTGACTTTGGTGTGCCTGACCGGGAGTGTGGGGTGTGTTGGTGTAGTGCTTGTGACGTCCTGGCTTGTCCAGGGCGCCACATTCCCCCTTAGTAAAATGCAAACCGTCCACGGGCTGCCCGTCCATCACCGGTTTTATTTTCACAACTGAAAAAGATAAACGGTAAAACATATAATACAAGTATATTAACTCTTCCCACATCGGGAGGCACATTCTTAAACGTTGCTAACGGTAACGGCTTCCGCTCTCTCCCACTCAAGCAACCTGGCCCTGATGCTGCCCCTAAGCAAATGGGCAGCACCCCTTGACCCCAGTCCAGCACAAGTTACCCGAGCGGGTTCTGTCCTTTTCAGGGGACCCACGTCCATGGGGAACCCCTGAAACCCCCGGAGGATCGCCACCGGTTGCGGTAGTGGCGGGCCTGGGCCATCTCTTTCCTCCAGGCCCATCCTTCAAACCAGCCTCTCCAGAGGCGGTAACGGTTTAGCCATAAAACATATTTATTTACACACCACAAGTTCGTGGTTGCCCTGCCAGTTCTCGGGCTTGTCCGTAGCAGTTTCTACGCATAACCTTTAAACAGTCCCCACGGGGACAACAGTTGCCGGCAACGACCGGTTCTAATCAGGGTTTTGTCAATCAGGTGAACTTCGGTTGATTACTCTTATCATCTGTTAAAACTTTCAAAACGGTACTTTGGTGGTCCCAACGGGGACAACTTTTAGGCGGAGGACCGCCGGCTTCACTGCTCGCTTTCATCATCCTCAGCCGGCCCCGGGTGGAGGAACACGGGAATCAGCCCCTCCAGCGCATAGCAGGTGCGACGGGGGAGGACCGCACGGTACCCATTATTTCCGCTCCGGGGGATGTAAGTGGCCTCCATGTCACACAGGGCAACGAACCCTTCGTCTTCCTCGGAAACAGGCTCTGTGTCCGGTCCGGAGTCGCTATCATCCGTCCCTGCGCCAGGCGGGTCACCACCAGCTGCCGCAGCCTCTGGGCTCGCCACTCTCTCGGCCACTGCCACGAAGGGGTGTACGCCAGACGGACCAGGCACAGCATGGTGTACGGGCAAGGAACACGGAGGCGGTATGGGGGCCAGGGGTAGACCGGGTCCCTCAGCCGCAATGGCCGGTCCCTCAGGGACACAGGGGCGTGGGTCACTCACCAGCTCCTCCATCCTTGCTTCCATTCCATACACCCGGGCGACTGCAGCTACCTCCTCCACCTCCGCGGTCCACTGTTCCATCAGTATGCATATCTGACTTTGGTAGTGTCGGCAGATCCCTGCCGCACGGGCCCTCAGCCACGCTGCTGTTCCAGGCACCGGCTCAGTAGCCTCCGTATAGCTGGGTGGGGCAGACATCCTTTGCAGGGCTCAGCGGATCGCGGGGTCCTGGCGTCCCTGCTCGTATAGCCGCGAGCTACATGCGGCCAGACGCCATCAGTCCCCCTTAGCCTCTTTCTGGCTCCTCCTCTACAGGGGCGGGGTTTTGGCCTTCGCGCCTCCACTGCTCGAAGAGACGCTCGAGCAGGAAGTTTTCGCGCCCAAGATGGCGGCTTCTCAAATTTTTTGGCCGGACACCTCCGGCGGTCACAAGGCACACCTCTACCAGACGGCAGAGCGGTAAGATCCTGTTCATGACGCCAAGTTGTCGCGGGCGGAGGAGGGGATGCTGCGCTCACCCACTGCTCGGGTCCGGCTGCTGCTGCCCGGTGATGGCTCGAGCGGTGGGCCGGATCCCGGGGACTCGAGTGGCGTTCCTCGCCCGTGAGTGAAAAGGGGTTTGGTTTTGGGGATTTATTGTCCGTGACGCCACCCACGGTTGTGGTGAGATTGGTGACACCACCGCTGCTCTGGACGGGGATCCCGGGAGCGATGACAAGGAGCAGCTTGGATGTTGGTTCTCCCCTCCGTGGGTAGGGGGTTGGTTGTCCCGGGGCCCGGTGATGGGGTAGGGATGGATGGCAGGTGGGTTACGGGGCCTGGCGAGGTGCAGGGTCGTGGGGGCAGCGCTGTGCCGCAGGGCACGGTGGTACTCACTCAGCCAATGATGTACACAAAGTCTCCGGTAAAACAAACGGCTGGATGGACGGGTCCCACAAACGGCTGCGGTGTTTCTCCTCCAGGCAGGTTGATGGTGACTGCCTTTCCTTGCACCTGTGTAGTGTAAACGTTTCCAATGGGTTTCCACCGGTAGCCCGCTCCCCAGCTTGAAGGTTGCTGAAGGAGCCCCTTTTGCCCGCAGGCTCTGGCCTTGGGAAGTTTAGCCTTGGTGGTGACTGTGTTTCCCTCTAACGGTTGGACTGTTGCCTTCTGTCGGGACTTGGCTGCTAGGAAACCCAGGAGGTTCCCTTCGCTAACGGATTTGACAAATTGCATGGCGATTCCTAGCCTTGTCGGGGTCCGTAAGCCCCTGCCCGATGGTGCTGGCTTCTCTTTGCGTACCGGTCAGGTACCACCGGGCCACCGCCTGTCCACGGTCCTTACGGCTAGCTCCAATAGGCCTCTCCTGCAGACGGTAACCACCGTCTGCCAACCTTGCTGTTCCGTCTGGGCCACACACCCGGACCAACTTCAGACTCCTCAACTGCTACTTCACTTCTCCACTTCCAAAACTAATCTGCTTTTTTTTCCCGCCTCCAGGACTGTGAACTACTCAGTGGGCGGGACCAACCGCCTGGCCCACCCCCTGGTGTGAACATCAGCCCCTGGACGGAGGCAACAAGGGTTTTTGTCTGACTTTGGTGTGCCTGACCGGAAGTGTGGGGTGTGTTAGGGTAGTGCTTGTGACGTCCTGGCTTGTCCAGGGCGTCACATTTGCATTATGACCCTGTTGATATTGGGGAGGAGGAACAGGACAAGAAAAAGAAGTAACCATGAACCACATACCCTTTTTTGGGTAGGAAAGGGTGTATGGATTTCCATGCACTCTTTCCTACCCAAAAAAGGGTATGTGGTTAATGGTTACTTCTTTTTCTTGAACAGACAGTTTCAATCCCTTATGTTATTGGATAGGACAGCCCTATTTCGGGAGCCCAATCTACAAAAGCCCAAAGATGCTCCTGGTGATGGAATTCATTTTACTTCATCAGTTTTTAACTTGTAAAAATAATTATGCAAAAAAATAAACATTTGATTTGGCTTGAAGTTCTGCTCCTGTCAACAGGTGGTGTTGAGAAGTCAGGAACAATTCAGGCCTTCATCATCTTGAGAAAAATCAGCCTATCAGCATTTTCAAATGACAGGCAAATTTGCCTATCAGTTACTATGCACCCAGCTGCAGTAAAATCACACTAAATCAACTGAAGGAGGGATGGAGCAGTGACTGCAGCCTGTGAGCTCAGATTTGGCTCAAGTCTGTGGACAAGAAAAATAAAGCTGTATTCATTGAATGGGAGAAAGGCCCCAATTGCACCTCTTGTGTGCATAAATGGACAAAGGACTTGGGGTGTTCTTTCCCCAGGATGAGTTGGAGAAGTTTCCCACACATGGTTGATAAATTTTCATTTGCAAAGGTTTCCAAGGAAATGAACAATATGTTTTGAAACCCCTACTTCAGTCTATTTAAAGTTTTGAGGTGATCTGATGCCCTGAGCTGGCACAGGAGGAACTGCCGCCCACCTTAGCTGAAGTGTAATTGTAGCGCCCCTGAACTCCTCAGGGCACTACTAGGTACTGCATCCTGACAAAGATGCAGTGCCTACCCCCAAGGACCTGGAAGACCAGTGCCGGTACCACCTAAACACATAACATCCCCAACTTGCCACTGCCCATTAGGGATGAAGGACTAGTCCGGGACCCAATGGATGGCCACACAGAGGCAGAGCCAGTCCAGTCCACTAGAAGGCAGCCCGGTGGGAGGGGACAAACAGACACAGACAGACTCTCAGACAAGGAGTCCTATAGTGAAAGTTGAAGGGGACGGACGTGTCTCCAGACAGGGTCATCTAAAAGGGATCGAGGTGGCAAAGAGAGTAGTTGCCAGGGAAGGTACAGCCAGGTACCTCTGGAACCAGAGCACCAACAGGGCACAGGGCCCTAGGTCAGGCGACAGCTTCAGGCAACCTGACAAATACCTGCACAGAAAGGGGACCTTCACGGACCTCACTGACCCAAGAATCTGGGGGCACGAGCTGTAAAGATTGAGCCAGGGACTGGAACAGAACACCGACCCTGCACTGCCCGCCATACAGACGAGAGACTGCCAACAGACAGTAAGGGACCCACAAACACTCCAGGTTATGGGGTCTCACCAACATGTGAGAGGTGCTGGGGAAAGAGACTACTAGGTCACCACACCGGCACTGGAACAAAAGGGACCAGGGGTCTGAACCAGCCATCCTCAAGGCCAGAGCTCAACATCACTGTGAGTAAACAGAAGTTGCCCCATCGTGTGGGCTCCCTTCTTTATGCAGCGGACCACTCCATTCATTTCCTGGGGCCCAGCCCTACTTGCGGAGGGCCTACCATCCAGGCTGCCACCACCATCAGCCCCAGAGGTAATAGACTGTGCAGCGGCATTCCATCACCATAACCCTAACCCGCAAGTGGCATCACAATACAAACTATTCATTCCCTTGTATAAAATCCCTTTTAAAAAGCATCCCCAGGGTCACAGAACTGGGCATTGGCAATTATACAACAGTGACACAGCATCCCCGTACATATACGGCCCGGGACCGAGAACCACATAGCCCTGGGCGACACATAATCGTAGTGGGATGCATATGTCTAGGTTTTCCCAGTTGTACACTGAGTGGCCTTGAACCTGGGGCGCCTTGTTGTTGGCCACAGAAGTCCCACTCCTTCAAAATGTAGAAAGAAATGTTTTCTGAGGTTCTACGCTACATGTTTTCTATGGTGTATTCCAGTGCCTCCTTTTAATTTTTGGTAGCCCTTGCACATAGTCCATGCGCTTTACCAGTCTAAGAGTCCCACCCCTTAATAGTGGAAAAAAAAAATGTTTTCTGAGGCCCTCCTCCACATGTATTCCAGTGTATATTTGAGTCCATTATTTAAATTTTGGGCAAACCTTGCACTTAGTGCTTACGCTTTACCAGTTTAGAAGTCCCACTACATAATTTTAAAGGGAACCTGTCACCAGTTTTTGTTCTAAATAATCTGCGGCCACTCTTAGGGGGCAATTATATACAGCATTCTAGAATGCTGTATATAAGTCCGGAAGCTGATCTGCATAAAATAAAAAAGATTGTTATTAAAGGGAAGGTGTCGTCAAAAAAAGTCAATAACTGAAAAAATGTAAAGTAATAATGTTTTAATGTTTTGTTTAATTATTATTTATTTTTAATTGAGCAAAATAAAAAAAAAAAAAAAGTTTGATATTTTCCACTGTTAAACACTAGGGGGAGCAGCTTTTGAAATCCTACAGAAATCCCACTGAAGAAAAAGCTTACATTACAGCTGCAGTAAAGTGGGCAGAGTCTGCTCTCCTGTGTGTGATGGCACGCCTCCCCCCTCCTAATCTGAGTGTTTCTAACAGATAACAGGGAATGACATGTAGGGACATAGTGCAGAGCCATTTTGTTGGTGACCAGAAATGTCTAAAGTGTCACCAAGGACAGCAGAAGTATCACACAGGATAGGATTAGATAAACAGCTCAGCGGACAGTATCACAGGATAGGATTAGATACATGGCTTATCAGACAGTATCACACAGGAGAGAATTAGATACATGGCTCAGCAGACAGTATCACACAGGATAAAATTAGATACACGGCTCAGCAGACAGTATCACACAGGATAGGATTAGATACACGGCTCAGCAGACAGTATCACACAGGATAGGATTAGATACACGGCTCATCAGACAGTATCACACAGGAGAGGATTAGACACATGGCTCAGCAGACAGTATCACACAGGATAAAAATTGATACACAGCCCTCCAGACAGTATCACACAGGATAGGATTAGATACACGGCTCAGCAGACAGTATCACACAGGATGGGATTAGATACACGGCTCAGCAGACAGTATCACACAGGATAGGATTAGATACACGGCTCAGCAGACAGTATCACACAGGATGGGATTAGATACACGGCTCAGCAGACAGTATCACACATGATAGGATTAGATACATGGCTCAGCAGACAGTATCACACAGGATTAGATACACGGCTCAGCAGACAATATCACACAGGATAGGATTAGATACACAGCTCATCAGACAGTATCACACAGGAGAGGATTAGAAACATGTTTCAGCAGACAGTATCACACAGGATAAAAATTGATACACAGCCCTCCAGACAGTATCACACAGGATGGGATTAGATGCACGGCTCAGCAGACAGTATCACACAGGATAGGATTAGATACACGGCTCAGCAGACAGTATCACACAGGAGGATTAGATACACAGCCCTGCAGACAGTATCACACAGGAGAGGATTGGATACACGGCTCAGCAGACAGTATCACACAGGATAGGATTAGATACACGGCTCTGCAGACAGTATCACACAGGATAGGATTAGATACACGGCTCAGCAGACAGTATCACACAGGATAGGATTAGATACACGGCTCATCAGACAGTATCACACAGTAGAGGATTAGATACATGGCTCATCAGACAGCATCACACAGGAGAGGATTAGATACAAGGCTCAGCAGACAGTATCACAGGATAAAAATTGATACACAGCCCTCCAGACAGTATCACACAGGATAGGATTAGATACACAGCTCAGCAGACAGTATCACACAGGATAGGATTAGATACATGGCTCAGCAGACAGTATCACACAGGATGGGATTAGATACACGGCTCAGCAGACAGTATCACACAGGAGGATTAGATACACAGCCCTGCAGACAGTATCACACAGGAGAGGATTGGATACATGGCTCAGCAGACAGTATCACACAGGATAGGATTGGATACATGGCTCAGCAGACAGTATCACAGAATAGGATTAGATACACGGCTCAGCAGACATTATCACACAGGAGGATTAGATACACAGCCCTTCAGACAGTATCACACAGGAGAGGATTGGATACATGGCTCAGCAGACAGTATCACACAGGATAGGATTGGATACATGGCTCAGCAGACAGTATCACAGAATAGGATTAGATACACGGCTCAGCAGACAGTATCACACAGGAGGATTAGATACACAGCCCTTCAGACAGTATCACACAGGATAGGATTAGATACACAGCTCAGCAGACAGTATCACACAGGAGGATTAGATACACAGCCCTGCAGACAGTATCACACAGGATAGGATTAGATACACAGCTCAGCAGACAGTATCACACAGGATAGGATTAGATACACGGCTCAGCAGACAGTATCACACAGGATAGGATTAGATACACGGCTCGGCAGACAGTATCACACAGGATAGGATTAGATACACAGCTCAACAGACAGTATTACACAGGAGGATTAGATACACAGCCCTGCAGACAGTATCACCGGTACACACCCAGGCCAACAGGTGGCAGGCAGAAGGGAGGGGAAGGTTGAGTGGGGGGGTGTTTTTGGAGTCTGTAGCAGCGGCGGTACTCACATGCAGTGACACACACACACACCAGCGGCGGCGGGCGGAGCGTGGGCTGGGTAGAGCAGAGGGAGGGGGTGTCATTAGAGACGCTAACGGCGGGGGGAGGGGCAGCGATAGCAGTAGCGGGGGCAGAGTGGGGGCTGGGGAGAGCGGAGGGAGGGGGTGTTATCGGAGATGGTAACAGGGGGAGGGGAGGCGGCCCGTACTCACACATCCCGGCGGTTGACAGGGGTATAGTGGAGCAAACAGCATGGCTGTGAGCTCCATAATGATGGCGCTGAACTTCTCCCTCTGCTGTGATCTGGAAAGCCAAGGGGGCACAGCAGATCCCGACAACTGTTCTCTATGCACAGGGGCTGCCATAAAGGAGTGAGTAACTGTCGTTATACACACAGCAAATCCAGCATGCCCCCAGTGCCTCCAGTAAAATTAGAATTAAATAAAAACTAAATAAGCGGCTCTTTTCATTTTGTATTAAAAATACTTGTGTTTATAATCACTATTTTTAATACAAAAATAAAAATACGCGATACCTTACCTTTAAGTTTGCATAAGGAGTGGTCCGATCTGATTGGCGTCGGTGTTTTTGATCCTTCCCCTCCTCTCCGCTTGTGATCACCATCTTCTTTCCCTGCTTTGTGTGGATGTCACCCCCTGAAGAAGACGCAACGAAATGTGCGGGCGTCGGGGAAGGCGTCGCGTTACCCTGAGGAGGCCCTGCTCTCTTACCTATTAGGTGAATTTAGCATACTACTATTTAGTGTTATTGTGTGCCGATTCTGACACCTTTTCAATTGTTTATTTTCTCCTTGACACTGTCTTGAGCCGTCTCCTCCTTGAATTCCACCTGCATTTGAGGCTTCAGGTTTAGTGTTCTGTGGATTTTTTACTATGATGGTTACCCTGCTGGTTGGTGACACCACCGCTGCCTCGGTATGGGACGCCCGGGGCTGATGGAGCAGGGCAGGAGAATGGTATGCCCTCCATGGGTAGCGGAGGTGTTGTCCCGGGGCCCAGGTGTATGGGGAAGGATGTTGCAGAGCGTATTCTGCATGGTTGGACCAGGTGGTATTGGTGTACTCACAGTTCTAGAGGAATTCACACAGAGTCCAAATGGTAAACCAAATTGCCAGTGACCGGTGACCTCCGGCGGGTGTATTCGGGTCCTTTCCTCCTGCACTTAGTGTTTGTGTCCTTAGTTTGACTACTCCGCTTGAAACGGGGAAGTCCACTCCCGGTGATTTTTGTGTGTAGGGAGCTATGGCCCGCGAGAACTGACCCGTGGGATCTTAGCAGCCAGCTGCTGAGCACTATTCCCCTCGTTGGGCTTCCATCTCACTCTATCTGGGCCTCCTGTGAGACAAGACGTGCAATCTTGTCCCCGGCTGGTCAATTAGAAAGGTTCTTGAACCTGTCCTTGCTCTAGGGTCCAAGTACCCTGACTGTGCACGGCCTCCGGACCGGATTCCTGCTGTCGATATCGGTGGGCTACAACCCTGCCCCGGTCCACTTAAGGTCTCCCGCGACCAGATTTCCATCGTCTGTGACCCTGTCTGCCGACTGCCACCTAGCCAATAGTCTGGTAGTCCAGAGGCTTCAACCCCTGACTACCCCGTCACTTCACACTCCTCTCACTTCCTCACTCCAAACTAGACTGTCTGCTTCCGCTCTCACTGTTCAACTGTCTTGTTCCCTCCCAGGACACCTCAGGACCCCTAAGTGGGCGTCACCATCTGCCTATCTGCTTGGCCCCGCCCACTGGTGTGTCCCTATTGTCATGGGGTGACTAGGCTTTGCTGGCTGATGTTGTGTACCTGGGTGTCGGTTTGTGTTGGTATGCCAAGGAGGATGGAGTACTGCACCTGGAAGATTTGGGCAGTCTCTGTGACAACCTGGTTTTGCCAGAGCATCCCATTTCCACCCATTTCAGTGATTCTCAGGCCCCTCCCAGACCTTCTGTTAGGGTCTACTGGAAAAATCCAGGAGTTTCCCATTGACTTCCCTTATACTCATTACTCGAATTAAGCCCATCAGAGCATCCAACCTGCTTGATTCGAGTAAAGAACACTAGAGTATTTTAGTGCTCGCTCATTATCAGTGATTACGTTATGCTCCCATGTTTTCAGTCAAAATGTGTTTTAAAGAGCATTAAGTGGTTCCATTTAGTTACATAGTTAACTAAGACTAGAAGCAATGGGATGAAACTGATGGGGAGGGGACACAGATTAGATATTAGAAAAAACTTTTTGTCAGTGAGTGTGATCAACGAATGGAACAGGCTGCCACGAGAGGTTGTGAATTCTCCTTCAATGGAAGTCTTTAAAAAGAGGTTGGACGGAAATATGCCTGGGATGATTTAGTGAATCATTTGAGCAGGGGGTTGGACTAGGTGACCCAGAAGGTCCATTCCAACTCTACCATTCCATGATTCTATGATAGTTAAATAGATTGAAAAAAGACCTAGGTCTATCTAGTTCAACAATCCTCCACCAATTATATATTTATCATTAAGTCATTTATAACCAACAATGTTGTGTGTACTGAGGAAATCATCCAGCCCTTTTTTAAAAGTTGTTATAGTGTCTGCCGTTACTACTTCTTGCGGTAGGGTATTCCACAATCTGACTACTCTAACTGTAAAGAACCCTTTCCTATTTAGATGCCGGAATCTCGATTCTTCCACTCGCAGTGTATGCCCCCTGGTCCTTAGTATAGTTTTTGGAAAGAAGAAGTTATGTGCCAGTCCTTTATATTGACCATACATGTATTTATACATATAAATGAGATCTCCCCTGAGATGTCTTTTTTATAAGCTAATTAAATCCAACTTTTTCAACCTGTCCTCATATGGGAGGCCTTCCATTCCTTGTAGTAGTCTAGTTAGCCGCCTTTGAACTGACTCTAACTTCTGAATGCCTTTTTTTAAAATGTGGAGCTCAAAACTGGATCTCATACTCTAGATGTGGCCTTACAAGTGATTTATAGAGGGGTAACAATACATTCAGATCACGGGATCTAATCTCTCTTTTTATACACCCTAAAATCTTGTTGGCTTTTACAGCTGCTGCCTGACATTGAGCGCTGCTGCTCAGCTTATTTGTAACCAGAATCCCCAAGTCCTTCTCCTGTTCTGTAGTCCCGAGTTTACTTCCATTTAATGTATACACAGCTATAGGATTACTCCGCCCTACGTGCATTAGTTACACATTAGTTAGGCCAGAGAGGTGAGCAGGAAGGTGAGTATTTTTTTTTTTTTTTTTTTACATCTTATGTATTTTACACTCTGGAAGCTGTAGAGACTGTAAAAGTATAAAAAAGGATATTTAATTTTTGGAGGTAACCTTCTTTGCAATGTGAATTTCAAGAGAATATAGGTGTGTAGAGGCTATTTCAAATTTTGCCTGATCTGCTCATCTATCATATTTAAGATTTTGTCCCGTTTAAAAATTTATACACAACAATAAAATTTTTGAAAAAAATGTCATTTTTAGGTAGCTATATGCCAAGAGTTTTAACTTGATATTGATTTTTTGTTTTCTCTTTTGTTGTTCACTATTCTGTAAAAATGAAAACAATTGAATGATATTTCAAAGTATTTTTATGTGTCAGTCAGGCAAACTATTAAGCCATGTGTCAGCTGCTATCAGGAGGTCTCAGCTGCCAAAGCAAAGGATCATCTGCTCCCTATAAGCTTGAAGATGAGAGGTGAATGAATGAACTGAAAGAGGAAGACCATTACCGCACCTTAAATGTTGTAATTGCTATTGACATTGTAATCTGAAGGGTTAAACATTATTGGTCTCTGATCTGAGCTAAGTTCAAAGTATAAGTAACAGATTGTTCAGCACATAATGCTGTATTTTTTCTGGTAAGACATCATAAAAATTCAGTACATCAGCACTACCAGAGTTAATACAATATGCAGCAGTTATTAAGGTTCCCTATGCACCCAGAACCACGAGCAGTTCTGGGTGGACATTTCTAATCCCTGCCTATCTGTCCCAGGCTATGGTAGCACACATAAAGAGATCTTTAAAAAAAGTATTTCTAAAGATCCTTTATGATATGCTAATGAGCGCAGGGACTAGTCACAAGGGCATTATATCCCCCGACAAGTCCGCCCACTTAGCATGTTAGCACATCCACAGGGCTAGTCAGTCAGTGCTCATAATTCTTCTGTAACATTGCACCCACAAACCATTCCAACTAAATCTGAACTCAAATATGGCGCTACTTCCCTTCTTCACTTTGCATTGTGCCTCAAAAGTAGTTTTCGATCATATATGAGGTATTGTCAAACGCAGGAGAAATTGCACAACAAATTGTATGGTGCATTTTTTCCTGTTACCCATGTGAAAATTGAAGCAACAATTTTGTGGCAAAAACGTAATTTTTTATTTTCACGGCTCAACGTTACAAAATTCTGTGAAGCTCAAGGTGCTCACCAAACATCTAGAGGAATTCCATGAGGGGTCTAGTTTCCAAAATGGGGTCATTTGTGGGGGAGCTCCACTGTTTAGGCTCTCCAAATGTGACATGGCATTCGCTAATGATGTCAACCAATTTTGAAGTCAAATGGCGCTTCTTCAATTCTGAGCCCTGCCTTGCACTGAAACAGCTGATTTCCACTACACTGTGAAGCACATTGAGCCCCCAGGTGCTTCACGGAAGTTTATAACGTTGACCTATGAAAATTAAAAAATGCATTTTTTAGAATTTGTTGTGCAATTTCTCCTATGTGCGCCAATACCACATTTGTGGTTGAAAACTACATATGAGGCACAGTACAATGTGAAGAAGGGAAGGAATGCCATATTGGAGTTCAGATGTAGTTGGCATGGTTTGGGGCACCATGTCACATTGGCAGAACCCCTGAGGTGCCAGAACAACAAAAACACCCAACAAATGACTACGACTTTCATAGAAATGCCCATCATATGTTGTTGCATCCAACTCTTCCAGCTGCCCTGGTCACGAGTGGCTTGCTGGGTAATAATGAGTTAATACTAGCTAGTAAAACAAAGCTAGTATTAAGTCAGAGATTCTTAATGTCAGGCAATTTTGACCTGGCCATTAAGAATCTCCAATAAAGGGTTAAAAAAAAAGACACCACACAGACAAAATACTTTAATAGAAATAAATACACAGACACTCTTAGAGACTCCATGTTCATTACTCCTTCGCATCCCTCCACGATCCATGGTCTTCTGTTTTCTTTCTCCTTCAACCCATGCAGCTCTGCTGCATCAGCTGTCACACATGTTTTTCCACGCAGTTCTTCCACATCTTTAACCGCAACAAGCAGTTTGCTTGGCAGGTCGTCAGTTGATTTGGAAGGGGAAACAAGTGCTGGTGTAGAGCTCTCTCAGACATCAAGAGCACCAACTTTGGATGAAGGCAACATCATGTCTCCGCCTGCACTTTCCTCACAGACCTGCAGTTTTCCAGGGACATCCTACTCAACACAGTCTCCACACAGCAGCCAGATCTCGGTCCCTCAGATGTGGACAAATAAAAGGCCATTTCCTCCAAGCCAAGACAAAGCTAAGAGGTTAACTTTCACCCTCTGTAAGCTCTTGGCTACCGAAATGCTGCCTTTCCACCTGGTTGACACAGATCATTTTCGAGACCTTATGTCAGTCGCAGTGCCCCAGTACCAGATGCCCTGTCACCACTACTTCTCCAAGAAAGGTGTGCCTGCGCTATACCAGCATGTCGCACACAACATAACCACTTCCTTGAGAAACTTTGTCTGTGACAGGGTGCATTTCACCACCGATACTTGGACCAGTAAGCATGGACAGGGGCGTTACATGTCCCTGACTGGGCACTGGATAACTATGGTGAGAGATGGAGAAGGGTCTGCTGAACAAGTCTTGTCGTCCCAACGACTTGTGCGTCAATCCTCTGTATGTAGAAGTTCCTCCACTGCTTCTGCCTCCTCAACCTCGTCTGGGTCCTCCACCTCCGCCCAAACCTTGTGTGGTCAGGCAACCCGTGTTGTAACTGTGCACAAGGAATCCCCCACACCTCCTTATTATTCTGGCAGCAGAGCTCAACGGCATCAAGCGGTCTTTACTTCGAAATGTCTGGGAAATAAGAGTCACACAGCTGAGGAGTTATGGTCAGCTTTGCAGTCCAAGTTTCGTAAATGGTTGTCTCCACTGGGAAGGCCGTGTGCGACAATGCTGCAAATCTGGGTGCGGCCCTTCGCCGGGGCAAGGTGACACACGTGCCTTGTATGGCTCACGTGTTGAACCTTGTTGTCCAGCAATTTTTAACACACTCTCCCAGCCTAGATGGGCTTCTTCACAGGGCACAGTCACTCTCTGCTCACTCCCGCCGTTCAAGCGGCGAAGCTGACCGACTTGCATCGCTGCAGAGGTCTTTTGGCTTGCCGGTTCATCGCCTGAAGTGCGATGTGCCGACATGCTGGAATTCGACTCTCCACATGTTACAGCGACTGTGGCAGCACCACTGAGCCCTGGTGAAATACGTTATGATGTATAGCCTAGGCCAACGAGATGCAGAGTTGAAGCAGATCACGCTGCTGGAGTGGTCTCAGATCAAGGACCTATGCACCCTTCTGCACAGTTTCGACATGGCGACAAATATGTTTAGTGCTGTCAATGCCATTATCAGCATGACAATTCCAATCATTTACATGCTGGAGCACACGCTAAACACTATTCGGAGTCAAGGGGTGGGGCAAGAGGAAGGGGAGGAAGTACAGGAGGATTCATATGCGCAAGGGATACCAACATCTACAAGGTCCAGACGTTCAGCATCACCAAGGCGGCAGGCATGGGGCGATGGGGGAGAGGGATTAACAAGGGCGCATGGTAGCATCCAAAATGTTGAGGAAGGTGCAGGAGACCAGGAAGAAATGGAGGATGAACTCTCGATGGGAATGGAAGAGTCAGCAGATGAGGGAGACCTTGGTCAAATTTCGGTTAAACGAAGTTGGGGGGAGATGTCAAAGGAAGAAAGCACGGTTATCACCTCGCCGCCACAAACACAGTGAGGACTTGGTCCGCATGGATGCGCAAGACACATGAGCGCCTTCTTGCTGCACTACCTACAACATGACCCTCAGATTGTCCGAATTAGAAGTAATGATGACTACTGGGTTGCCACACTCTTAGATCCCCGGTACAAGTAAAAATTTGGCGAAATAATTCCAGCCATAGAAAGGGACGCACGTATGCAGGAGTATCAGCAGAAGCTGTTACGCAATATTAGCTCTGCTTTTCCACAAAACACCAGTGGTGCACAGAGTGAATCTCGCAGTTGTAACTTCACAAACATGGGACTGTCTCGTCATCAACAGTCAAACCGTACCAGCAGCACCGTATCTGGTGGTAACAGCAATTTTATCGAATCATTTCATAATTTTTTTAGACCATTCTTTGCCACCAGAGACAACAAGTTTGACACATAGTCAATGGCTGGAGAGGATGATACAGGAGTATCTCCACATGATCATCGATGCCATGACTGTGCAACTGGAGCTTTGCTCATTTTAGGCTTCAAATCTTGAAAAATGGTCAGAGCTCTCCACTTACGCCTTGGGGATCTTGTCGTGTCCAGCTGTCAGCATTGTCTCTGAACGTGTCTTCAGTGCTGCTGGGTGTGTGCTGACAGATAAGCGCACGCGTCTGTCCAGTGACAATGTGGACAGACTAATGTTCATCAAGATGAACAAGTCATGGATCAGCAAGGACTTTGCTACCCCAGTGTCATCCTGGGGAGAGTAAAGGCTTGTGGATTTGGATTGTGCTTGATGCAAATCTACCTGTCAAGTTTGCAACTGAGGCACAAGTGATGCCACTGAAAGGGTGTCTGTGTGGCCCAATTTTTGGAAAAAAGGGAGACTCTGCTTGGCATCCATTTGCTGTGTTTTTAAAAATGAGCCAAGATGAACAACTCATGGATCAGCAAGGACTTTGTTACGTACCCCGGTGTCATCCTGGGGACCATTAAGGCTGGCGTATTTTTGACTGTGCTTGATGCAAATCTACCTGTCAAGTTTGCAACTGGGGCACAAGTGATGCCACTGAATTGGTGTCTGTGTGGCCCAATTTTTGGAAAAAGGGAGACTCAACTTGAAGTACCCTTGCTGTGTTTTACATGATTTTAGAAGGGCATGACATGCCTATATCTTTGTCTCCTCCTCTTTTTCCTCGTCCAGCTCTTTTGTTTTCGCATGAGTATATGTCCTTGTCACTTTCCCATGTGTTTGTGCTGTCTTGGGAGTTGTTTGTCACCTTTTGGACACATTTGAAGGTGTTTTCTATGTGTTTTTATGTGTTTGTGTTTGCCTCCCATTGTTTCAATGGGGTTCGAGAGGTTCGTCGAACGGTTCGTCAAACGTTCGCCGAACCAGCCCTCCGTTCAACGAACTGAACCGAACTCGAGCCTTCAGATGTTCGCTCATCTCTACTTTGCAGATGTGAGCTTTCTATACAGCTACTGCAATGATCATCCACAGGCCAATCAGAGGCCAGCAGCATATCATTGGAGAAGCTGTATAGAGAGCTCATCCCTGCACAGTGCCCGGAACTCTGTCATCTAATATAAAGCACCGTCAGCAGAA
This sequence comes from Anomaloglossus baeobatrachus, assembly GCF_048569485.1. Lineage (NCBI taxonomy): Eukaryota > Metazoa > Chordata > Amphibia > Anura > Aromobatidae > Anomaloglossus > Anomaloglossus baeobatrachus. Next base: position 481,606,580 of record NC_134355.1, read on the forward strand.
GCCTCTGCACCAGCAGCGTTCATCAAGGGGACTGCAGGCGGGCCGTATCTGTCAGCGGCAACCCCCTGCATTGGCAGCATTCATCAAAGGGTCTGCGGTTGCAAGAAGCAGGACACTGAGGGAACAGAGGACAGGTGAGGATTTGTCTTTGTTTTTTTGTGTGTGAAGAATGGTACAATATGGGACACTACTACAGGATAGAGCATTGCTACAAGACGTGGACCCCAAGGAAAGGGGACATTACTACAGGATGAGCAGGATGGCCACAATACTACAGGATGGGGGAATTATTACAAGATGGGCACAAGGATTGGGCACATTATTACAGAATGGGGGCATTACTATAGGATTGGCACATTACTATGTTATATGTGACCATATTGTCCTCTGCTAGAGGTCAGTGCTGGGCAGGCTGCTGACAGCCAATGAGTATGCAGAGGGCGGGCAGGCTGCTGACAGTGCTGGGGCAGGCTGCTGACAGCCAATGAGTATGCAGAGGGCGGGGATGGACAATGAGACCGGGCCGTACCAGCTCTGACTGAGGTTTGTCAACCAAGGACAGAAAAAAGTCAAGTTTGCTTAAGCTGCAGGAACATAAAGAGCTGTAGAGAATAAATTGATAATTCAAGAGGAACAAAAACCAGAAACAACAAAAAAAATGTAGGGGTGTTGTATAGGACAATACAGCACAGATTAGCTTAAAAAAACATTGGAGTTTATGCCGGACAACTTCATTAAGTACCTTCAGGGTAATCGCTGACCTCAAGGATCCTTTCTGGGTAATGGGATGCAGACATTTTAAGAAAGGGAGCGTGGCAATATGCACACCCTATGGGCACTCCCAGAAGGCTTGTGTGTGGCCTGGAAAAAGAGGAGGCTGTGGCAGACCCCCGGGGCAGGAACAGGACATATGGAACTGGTGGGTAGGTGAGGAGAGCGGCGTTCCCACCGCAGCCTGAGAGCGGAAGTGTGCGGGGGAGCCATACTGGGACCAGGCACTACACTCTGTACCCATTTTGCTGAAGGAGGTGGTCATCTCAGCCTCATGTATAGACCAGGAGAGGGAGGTGTTGAAGATGAAATGTCCTGGCCTCTTGCCCTTTGCTTGTTCATGCCACTCATACCCCTTTATCGATGGATTGCTCACCTCTCTATAGGGTATCCAGAACCTGGCATTGCAAGTCACTTTCACCCTATCCACCAGAAAAAACCCCACTCGCTCCACTCATATCACTCACCCCAGTAACCGCGTCTTCTGCATAACTGTGTGTGCCTGTCCAGTCTCCCGCCACTAAAGCGGGCTTTACACTCTGCGACATCGCTAGCAATTTCTAAGCTATATCGAGCGTGCAAGCACCCGCTCCCGTCGTGTGTGCGATATCGTGTGTTCGCTGCCGTAGCGAACATTATTGCTATGGCAGCGTCACACGCACTTACCTGGTCGGCGGCGTCGCTGTGACTGCAGAACAATCCCTCCCTCAAGGGGGAGGGACGTTCGGCATCACAGCGACGTCACCGCGACGTCACTAAGCGGCCAACCAATCAAAGCAGAGGGGCGGAGATAAGCGGAACGTAACATCCTGCCCACCTCCTTCCTTCCGAATTGCGGCCAGCGGCAGGTAAGGAGACGTTCCTCCCTCCTGCGGAGTCACACACAGCGATGTGTGCTGCCGCAGGAGCGACGAACAACATCGATAATCAACCATTACCAATTTTTGGTTTTGGAACGACTTCTCCATGGTGAACGATTTTTACCATTTTTGAGGTCGCTTAAGGTCGCTGGTAAGTGTCACACGCTGCGATATCGTTAATGACGCCGGATGTGCGTCACTAACAACGTGACCCCGACGATAAAACATTAACGATATCATAGCGTGTAAAGCCCCCTTAAGAGTACGGCAGAACCCATCACATTCCCTACCCCTCCACCAGAAACCTCACCACCACTATTACTCCTAGCAACTACTCTACCTCCATCACTGATAGCAACCACTCCAGCATCCACTACTCCAGCAGCCACTCCAGTACCTTTTTTACCTGTAATCACTCGAACATCCACCTCTGCAGCCCTCTGCAGCTTTATATTTCCCTGCTCTCATCCAGTGGGGTTGTGAAGGTTTGACCAATACAGGCCTTATTTATTTTGAGAACAGTCAACTTGTCAGAATTCTCAGTTGACAGGCAGACGTGCATATCAGTTATTATGACTTTAGCTGCACTAAAAACACACAGAATCAAATTAAGCAGTAAGAGAGCAGGGAATGTGGTCTGTAATCCTCAGATTTGGTTCAACTCTATATACAATTTAAATTATGAGTGAGGGCTACTTGATTGTCCTCTAATTATTATGTGTGATGACAGCCTGATAGCTTTTTAAAATGGGAGTGAGGGTTGCATGATGACCCTGTTGATATGATGGAGGAGGAGGACAAGAAAAAGATGAAACCATGCACGGTATTCGCTTTTTTTGGGTAAGAAGGGATTCAAGGCATTACAATAGAAAAAAAAAGAACATTTGAATTGACTATATGATCCACTGCTGTCAACAATGAGGTTGAGAAGTCTGGGTCAATCTAGGCCTTGTTCATTTTGAGAAGACTCAGTCTGTCAGCATTTTTAGTTGACAGGCAGATGCATCTAATAGTTATTATGCCCGGCGGCTATAAAAACACAAAGAATCAACTTAAGGAGAGAGGGAGCAGTGAATGTGGCCTGCGATCCTCAGATTTGGCTCAACTTCGTATAGAACTAAAATTATGGTGAGGGTCACCTGAAGGCCCTCTAAAAATTATGAGTGAGGGCCGCCAGATGGCCTTCTAAAAATCTGGAGCAAGGTTTGTGTCGCGGGTGGAGGAGGGGACGCTGCACTCACCCACTGCTCGGGTCCGGCTGCTGCTGCTCGGTGGTGGCTCGAGCGGTGGGCCGGATCCCGGGGACTCGAGCGACGTTCCTCACCCGTGAGTGAAAAGGGGTTTGGTTTTGGGGATTTATTGTCCGTGACGCCACCCACGGTTGTGGTGAGATTGGTGACACCACCGCTGCTCTGGACGGGGATCCCGGGAGCGATGACAGGGAGCAGCTTGGATGTTGGTTCTCCCCTCCGTGGGTAGGGGGTTGGTTGTCCCGGGGCCCGGTGATGGGGTAGGGATGGATGGCAGGCGGGTTACGGGGCCTGGCGAGGTGCAGGGTCGCGGGGGCAGCGCTGTGCCGCACGGCACGGTGGTACTCACTCAGCCAATGATGTACACAAAGTCTCCGGTAAAACAAACGGCTGGATGGACGGGTCCCACAGACGGCTGCGGTGTTTCTCCTCCCGGCAGGTTGATTTGCACTGCCTTTCCCTGCACCTGTGTAGTGTAAACGGTTCCAATGGGTTCCCACCGGTAATCCGCTCCCCAGCTTGAAGGTTGCTGAAGGAGCCCTTTTTGCCCATAGGCTCTGGCCCTGGGAACTTTAGCCTTGGCGGTGACTGTGTTTCCCTCTAACGGTTGGACTGTTGCCTTCTGTCGGGACTTGGCTGCTGGGAAACCCAGGAGGTTCCCTTCGCTAACGGATTTGACAAATTGCACGGCGACTCCTAGCCTTGTCGGGGTCTGTAAGCCTCTGCCGGATGGTGCTGGCTTCTCTTTGCGTACCGGTCAGGTACCACCGGGCCACCGCCTGTCCACGGTCCTTACGGCTAGCTCCAATAGGCCTCTCCTGCAGACGGTCACCACCGTCTGCTAACCTTGCTGTTCCGTCCGGGCCACACACCCGGACCAACTTCAGACTCCTCAACTGCTACTTCACTTCTCCACTTCCAAAACTAATCTGCTTTTTTTTCCCGCCTCCAGGACTGTGAACTCCTCGGTGGGCGGGACCAACCGCCTGGCCCACCCCCTGGTGTGAACATCAGCCCCTGGAGGAAGGCAACAAGGGTTTTTGTCTGACTTTGGTGTGCCTGACCGGGAGTGTGGGGTGTGTTGGTGTAGTGCTTGTGACGTCCTGGCTTGTCCAGGGCGCCACATTCCCCCTTAGTAAAATGCAAACCGTCCACGGGCTGCCCGTCCATCACCGGTTTTATTTTCACAACTGAAAAAGATAAACGGTAAAACATATAATACAAGTATATTAACTCTTCCCACATCGGGAGGCACATTCTTAAACGTTGCTAACGGTAACGGCTTCCGCTCTCTCCCACTCAAGCAACCTGGCCCTGATGCTGCCCCTAAGCAAATGGGCAGCACCCCTTGACCCCAGTCCAGCACAAGTTACCCGAGCGGGTTCTGTCCTTTTCAGGGGACCCACGTCCATGGGGAACCCCTGAAACCCCCGGAGGATCGCCACCGGTTGCGGTAGTGGCGGGCCTGGGCCATCTCTTTCCTCCAGGCCCATCCTTCAAACCAGCCTCTCCAGAGGCGGTAACGGTTTAGCCATAAAACATATTTATTTACACACCACAAGTTCGTGGTTGCCCTGCCAGTTCTCGGGCTTGTCCGTAGCAGTTTCTACGCATAACCTTTAAACAGTCCCCACGGGGACAACAGTTGCCGGCAACGACCGGTTCTAATCAGGGTTTTGTCAATCAGGTGAACTTCGGTTGATTACTCTTATCATCTGTTAAAACTTTCAAAACGGTACTTTGGTGGTCCCAACGGGGACAACTTTTAGGCGGAGGACCGCCGGCTTCACTGCTCGCTTTCATCATCCTCAGCCGGCCCCGGGTGGAGGAACACGGGAATCAGCCCCTCCAGCGCATAGCAGGTGCGACGGGGGAGGACCGCACGGTACCCATTATTTCCGCTCCGGGGGATGTAAGTGGCCTCCATGTCACACAGGGCAACGAACCCTTCGTCTTCCTCGGAAACAGGCTCTGTGTCCGGTCCGGAGTCGCTATCATCCGTCCCTGCGCCAGGCGGGTCACCACCAGCTGCCGCAGCCTCTGGGCTCGCCACTCTCTCGGCCACTGCCACGAAGGGGTGTACGCCAGACGGACCAGGCACAGCATGGTGTACGGGCAAGGAACACGGAGGCGGTATGGGGGCCAGGGGTAGACCGGGTCCCTCAGCCGCAATGGCCGGTCCCTCAGGGACACAGGGGCGTGGGTCACTCACCAGCTCCTCCATCCTTGCTTCCATTCCATACACCCGGGCGACTGCAGCTACCTCCTCCACCTCCGCGGTCCACTGTTCCATCAGTATGCATATCTGACTTTGGTAGTGTCGGCAGATCCCTGCCGCACGGGCCCTCAGCCACGCTGCTGTTCCAGGCACCGGCTCAGTAGCCTCCGTATAGCTGGGTGGGGCAGACATCCTTTGCAGGGCTCAGCGGATCGCGGGGTCCTGGCGTCCCTGCTCGTATAGCCGCGAGCTACATGCGGCCAGACGCCATCAGTCCCCCTTAGCCTCTTTCTGGCTCCTCCTCTACAGGGGCGGGGTTTTGGCCTTCGCGCCTCCACTGCTCGAAGAGACGCTCGAGCAGGAAGTTTTCGCGCCCAAGATGGCGGCTTCTCAAATTTTTTGGCCGGACACCTCCGGCGGTCACAAGGCACACCTCTACCAGACGGCAGAGCGGTAAGATCCTGTTCATGACGCCAAGTTGTCGCGGGCGGAGGAGGGGATGCTGCGCTCACCCACTGCTCGGGTCCGGCTGCTGCTGCCCGGTGATGGCTCGAGCGGTGGGCCGGATCCCGGGGACTCGAGTGGCGTTCCTCGCCCGTGAGTGAAAAGGGGTTTGGTTTTGGGGATTTATTGTCCGTGACGCCACCCACAGTTGTGGTGAGATTGGTGACACCACCGCTGCTCTGGACGGGGATCCCGGGAGCGATGACAAGGAGCAGCTTGGATGTTGGTTCTCCCCTCCGTGGGTAGGGGGTTGGTTGTCCCGGGGCCCGGTGATGGGGTAGGGATGGATGGCAGGTGGGTTACGGGGCCTGGCGAGGTGCAGGGTCGTGGGGGCAGCGCTGTGCCGCAGGGCACGGTGGTACTCACTCAGCCAATGATGTACACAAAGTCTCCGGTAAAACAAACGGCTGGATGGACGGGTCCCACAAACGGCTGCGGTGTTTCTCCTCCAGGCAGGTTGATGGTGACTGCCTTTCCTTGCACCTGTGTAGTGTAAACGTTTCCAATGGGTTTCCACCGGTAGCCCGCTCCCCAGCTTGAAGGTTGCTGAAGGAGCCCCTTTTGCCCGCAGGCTCTGGCCTTGGGAAGTTTAGCCTTGGTGGTGACTGTGTTTCCCTCTAACGGTTGGACTGTTGCCTTCTGTCGGGACTTGGCTGCTAGGAAACCCAGGAGGTTCCCTTCGCTAACGGATTTGACAAATTGCATGGCGACTCCTAGCCTTGTCGGGGTCCGTAAGCCCCTGCCCGATGGTGCTGGCTTCTCTTTGCGTACCGGTCAGGTACCACCGGGCCACCGCCTGTCCACGGTCCTTACGGCTAGCTCCAATAGGCCTCTCCTGCAGACGGTAACCACCGTCTGCCAACCTTGCTGTTCCGTCTGGGCCACACACCCGGACCAACTTCAGACTCCTCAACTGCTACTTCACTTCTCCACTTCCAAAACTAATCTGCTTTTTTTTCCCGCCTCCAGGACTGTGAACTACTCAGTGGGCGGGACCAACCGCCTGGCCCACCCCCTGGTGTGAACATCAGCCCCTGGACGGAGGCAACAAGGGTTTTTGTCTGACTTTGGTGTGCCTGACCGGAAGTGTGGGGTGTGTTAGGGTAGTGCTTGTGACGTCCTGGCTTGTCCAGGGCGTCACATTTGCATTATGACCCTGTTGATATTGGGGAGGAGGAACAGGACAAGAAAAAGAAGTAACCATGAACCACATACCCTTTTTTGGGTAGGAAAGGGTGTATGGATTTCCATGCACTCTTTCCTACCCAAAAAAGGGTATGTGGTTAATGGTTACTTCTTTTTCTTGAACAGACAGTTTCAATCCCTTATGTTATTGGATAGGACAGCCCTATTTCGGGAGCCCAATCTACAAAAGCCCAAAGATGCTCCTGGTGATGGAATTCATTTTACTTCATCAGTTTTTAACTTGTAAAAATAATTATGCAAAAAAATAAACATTTGATTTGGCTTGAAGTTCTGCTCCTGTCAACAGGTGGTGTTGAGAAGTCAGGAACAATTCAGGCCTTCATCATCTTGAGAAAAATCAGCCTATCAGCATTTTCAAATGACAGGCAAATTTGCCTATCAGTTACTATGCACCCAGCTGCAGTAAAATCACACTAAATCAACTGAAGGAGGGATGGAGCAGTGACTGCAGCCTGTGAGCTCAGATTTGGCTCAAGTCTGTGGACAAGAAAAATAAAGCTGTATTCATTGAATGGGAGAAAGGCCCCAATTGCACCTCTTGTGTGCATAAATGGACAAAGGACTTGGGGTGTTCTTTCCCCAGGATGAGTTGGAGAAGTTTCCCACACATGGTTGATAAATTTTCATTTGCAAAGGTTTCCAAGGAAATGAACAATATGTTTTGAAACCCCTACTTCAGTCTATTTAAAGTTTTGAGGTGATCTGATGCCCTGAGCTGGCACAGGAGGAACTGCCGCCCACCTTAGCTGAAGTGTAATTGTAGCGCCCCTGAACTCCTCAGGGCACTACTAGGTACTGCATCCTGACAAAGATGCAGTGCCTACCCCCAAGGACCTGGAAGACCAGTGCCGGTACCACCTAAACACATAACATCCCCAACTTGCCACTGCCCATTAGGGATGAAGGACTAGTCCGGGACCCAATGGATGGCCACACAGAGGCAGAGCCAGTCCAGTCCACTAGAAGGCAGCCCGGTGGGAGGGGACAAACAGACACAGACAGACTCTCAGACAAGGAGTCCTATAGTGAAAGTTGAAGGGGACGGACGTGTCTCCAGACAGGGTCATCTAAAAGGGATCGAGGTGGCAAAGAGAGTAGTTGCCAGGGAAGGTACAGCCAGGTACCTCTGGAACCAGAGCACCAACAGGGCACAGGGCCCTAGGTCAGGCGACAGCTTCAGGCAACCTGACAAATACCTGCACAGAAAGGGGACCTTCACGGACCTCACTGACCCAAGAATCTGGGGGCACGAGCTGTAAAGATTGAGCCAGGGACTGGAACAGAACACCGACCCTGCACTGCCCGCCATACAGACGAGAGACTGCCAACAGACAGTAAGGGACCCACAAACACTCCAGGTTATGGGGTCTCACCAACATGTGAGAGGTGCTGGGGAAAGAGACTACTAGGTCACCACACCGGCACTGGAACAAAAGGGACCAGGGGTCTGAACCAGCCATCCTCAAGGCCAGAGCTCAACATCACTGTGAGTAAACAGAAGTTGCCCCATCGTGTGGGCTCCCTTCTTTATGCAGCGGACCACTCCATTCATTTCCTGGGGCCCAGCCCTACTTGCGGAGGGCCTACCATCCAGGCTGCCACCACCATCAGCCCCAGAGGTAATAGACTGTGCAGCGGCATTCCATCACCATAACCCTAACCCGCAAGTGGCATCACAATACAAACTATTCATTCCCTTGTATAAAATCCCTTTTAAAAAGCATCCCCAGGGTCACAGAACTGGGCATTGGCAATTATACAACAGTGACACAGCATCCCCGTACATATACGGCCCGGGACCGAGAACCACATAGCCCTGGGCGACACATAATCGTAGTGGGATGCATATGTCTAGGTTTTCCCAGTTGTACACTGAGTGGCCTTGAACCTGGGGCGCCTTGTTGTTGGCCACAGAAGTCCCACTCCTTCAAAATGTAGAAAGAAATGTTTTCTGAGGTTCTACGCTACATGTTTTCTATGGTGTATTCCAGTGCCTCCTTTTAATTTTTGGTAGCCCTTGCACATAGTCCATGCGCTTTACCAGTCTAAGAGTCCCACCCCTTAATAGTGGAAAAAAAAAATGTTTTCTGAGGCCCTCCTCCACATGTATTCCAGTGTATATTTGAGTCCATTATTTAAATTTTGGGCAAACCTTGCACTTAGTGCTTACGCTTTACCAGTTTAGAAGTCCCACTACATAATTTTAAAGGGAACCTGTCACCAGTTTTTGTTCTAAATAATCTGCGGCCACTCTTAGGGGGCAATTATATACAGCATTCTAGAATGCTGTATATAAGTCCGGAAGCTGATCTGCATAAAATAAAAAAGATTGTTATTAAAGGGAAGGTGTCGTCAAAAAAAGTCAATAACTGAAAAAATGTAAAGTAATAATGTTTTAATGTTTTGTTTAATTATTATTTATTTTTAATTGAGCAAAATAAAAAAAAAAAAAAAAGTTTGATATTTTCCACTGTTAAACACTAGGGGGAGCAGCTTTTGAAATCCTACAGAAATCCCACTGAAGAAAAAGCTTACATTACAGCTGCAGTAAAGTGGGCAGAGGCAGAGTCTGCTCTCCTGTGTGTGATGGCACGCCTCCCCCCTCCTAATCTGAGTGTTTCTAACAGATAACAGGGAATGACATGTAGGGACATAGTGCAGAGCCATTTTGTTGGTGACCAGAAATGTCTAAAGTGTCACCAAGGACAGCAGAAGTATCACACAGGATAGGATTAGATAAACAGCTCAGCGGACAGTATCACAGGATAGGATTAGATACATGGCTTATCAGACAGTATCACACAGGAGAGAATTAGATACATGGCTCAGCAGACAGTATCACACAGGATAAAATTAGATACACGGCTCAGCAGACAGTATCACACAGGATAGGATTAGATACACGGCTCAGCAGACAGTATCACACAGGATAGGATTAGATACACGGCTCATCAGACAGTATCACACAGGAGAGGATTAGACACATGGCTCAGCAGACAGTATCACACAGGATAAAAATTGATACACAGCCCTCCAGACAGTATCACACAGGATAGGATTAGATACACAGCTCAGCAGATAGTATCACACAGGATAGGATTAGATACACGGCTCAGCAGACAGTATCACACAGGATGGGATTAGATACACGGCTCAGCAGACAGTATCACACAGGATAGGATTAGATACACGGCTCAGCAGACAGTATCACACAGTATGGGATTAGATACATGGCTCAGCAGACAGTATCACACATGATAGGATTAGATACATGGCTCAGCAGACAGTATCACACAGGATTAGATACACGGCTCGGCAGACAATATCACACAGGATAGGATTAGATACACAGCTCATCAGACAGTATCACACAGGAGAGGATTAGAAACATGTTTCAGCAGACAGTATCACACAGGATAAAAATTGATACACAGCCCTCCAGACAGTATCACACAGGATGGGATTAGATGCACGGCTCAGCAGACAGTATCACACAGGATAGGATTAGATACACGGCTCAGCAGACAGTATCACACAGGAGGATTAGATACACAGCCCTGCAGACAGTATCACACAGGAGAGGATTGGATACACGGCTCAGCAGACAGTATCACACAGGATAGGATTAGATACACGGCTCTGCAGACAGTATCACACAGGATAGCATTAGATACACGGCTCAGCAGACAGTATCACACAGGATAGGATTAGATACACGGCTCATCAGACAGTATCACACAGTAGAGGATTAGATACATGGCTCATCAGACAGTATCACACAGGAGAGGATTAGATACAAGGTTCAGCAGACAGTATCACAGGATAAAAATTGATACACAGCCCTCCAGACAGTATCACACAGGATAGGATTAGATACACAGCTCAGCAGACAGTATCACACAGGATAGGATTAGATACATGGCTCAGCAGACAGTATCACACAGGATGGGATTAGATACACGGCTCAGCAGACAGTATCACACAGGAGGATTAGATACACAGCCCTGCAGACAGTATCACACAGGAGAGGATTGGATACATGGCTCAGCAGACAGTATCACACAGGATAGGATTGGATACATGGCTCAGCAGACAGTATCACAGAATAGGATTAGATACACGGCTCAGCAAACAGTATCACACAGGATGATTAGATACACAGCCCTTCAGACAGTATCACACAGGAGAGGATTGGATACATGGCTCAGCAGACAGTATCACACAGGATAGGATTGGATACATGGCTCAGCAGACAGTATCACAGAATAGGATTAGATACACGGCTCAGCAGACAGTATCACACAGGAGGATTAGATACACAGCCCTTCAGACAGTATCACACAGGATAGGATTAGATACACAGCTCAGCAGACAGTATCACACAGGAGGATTAGATACACAGCCCTTCAGACAGTATCACACAGGATAGGATTAAATACACAGCTCAGCAGACAGTATCACACAGGATAGGATTAGATACACGGCTCAGCAGACAGTATCACACAGGATAGGATTAGATACACGGCTCGGCAGACAGTATCACACAGGATAGGATTAGATACACAGCTCAGCAGACAGTATTACACAGGAGGATTAGATACACAGCCCTGCAGACAGTATCACTGGTACACACCCAGGCCAACAGGTGGCAGGCAGAAGGGAGGGGAAGGTTGAGTGGGGGGGTGTTTTTGGAGTCTGTAGCAGCGGCGGTACTCACATGCAGTGACACACACACACACCAGCGGCGGCGGGCGGAGCGTGGGCTGGGTAGAGCAGAGGGAGGGGGTGTCATTAGAGACGCTAACGGCGGGGGGAGGGGCAGCGATAGCAGTAGCGGGGGCAGAGTGGGGGCTGGGGAGAGCGGAGGGAGGGGGTGTTATCAGAGACGGTAACAGGGGGAGGGGAGGCGGCCCGTACTCACACATCCCGGCGGTTGACAGGGGTATAGTGGAGCAAACAGCATGGCTGTGAGCTCCATAATGATGGCGCTGAACTTCTCCCTCTGCTGTGATCTGGAAAGCCAAGGGGGCACAGCAGATCCCGACAACTGTTCTCTATGCACAGGGGCTGCCATAAAGGAGTGAGTAACTGTCGTTATACACACAGCAAATCCAGCATGCCCCCAGTGCCTCCAGTAAAATTAGAATTAAATAAAAACTAAATAAGCGGCTCTTTTCATTTTGTATTAAAAATACTTGTGTTTATAATCACTATTTTTAATACAAAAATAAAAATACGCGATACCTTACCTTTAAGTTTGCATAAGGAGTGGTCCGATCTGATTGGCGTCGGTGTTTTTGATCCATCCCCTCCTCTCCGCTTGTGATCACCATCTTCTTTCCCTGCTTTGTGTGGATGTCACCCCCTGAAGAAGGCGCAACGAAATGTGCGCGCGTCGGGGAAGGCGTCGCGTTACCCTGAGGAGGCCCTGCTCTCTTACCTATTAGGTGAATTTAGCATACTACTATTTAGTGTTATTGTGTGCCGATTCTGACACCTTTTCAATTGTTTATTTTCTCCTTGACACTGTCTTGAGCCGTCTCCTCCTTGAATTCCACCTGCATTTGAGGCTTCAGGTTTAGTGTTCTGTGGATTTTTTACTATGATGGTTACCCTGCTGGTTGGTGACACCACCGCTGCCTCGGTATGGGACGCCCGGGGCTGATGGAGCAGGGCAGGAGAATGGTATGCCCTCCATGGGTAGCGGAGGTGTTGTCCCGGGGCCCAGGTGTATAGGGAAGGATGTTGCAGAGCGTATTCTGCATGGTTGGACCAGGTGGTATTGGTGTACTCACAGTTCTAGAGGAATTCACACAGAGTCCAAATGGTAAACCAAATTGCCAGTGACCGGTGACCTCCGGCGGGTGTATTCGGGTCCTTTCCTCCTGCACTTAGTGTTTGTGTCCTTAGTTTGACTACTCCGCTTGAAACGGGGAAGTCCACTCCCGGTGATTTTTGTGTGTAGGGAGCTATGGCCCGCGAGAACTGACCCGTGGGATCTTAGCAGCCAGCTGCTGAGCACTATTCCCCTCGTTGGGCTTCCGTCTCACTCTATCTGGGCCTCCTGTGAGACAAGACGTGCAATCTTGTCCCCGGCTGGTCAATTAGAAAGGTTCTTGAACCTGTCCTTGCTCTAGGGTCCAAGTACCCTGACTGTGCACGGCCTCCGGACCGGATTCCTGCTGTCGATATCGGTGGGCTACAACCCTGCCCCGGTCCACTTAAGGTCTCCCGCGACCAGATTTCCATCGTCTGTGACCCTGTCTGCCGACTGCCACCTAGCCAATAGTCTGGTAGTCCAGAGGCTTCAACCCCTGACTACCCCGTCACTTCACACTCCTCTCACTTCCTCACTCCAAACTAGACTGTCTGCTTCCGCTCTCACTGTTCAACTGTCTTGTTCCCTCCCAGGACACCTCAGGACCCCTAAGTGGGCGTCACCATCTGCCTATCTGCTTGGCCCCGCCCACTGGTGTGTCCCTATTGTCATGGGGTGACTAGGCTTTGCTGGCTGATGTTGTGTACCTGGGTGTCGGTTTGTGTTGGTATGCCAAGGAGGATGGAGTACTGCACCTGGAAGATTTGGGCAGTCTCTGTGACAACCTGGTTTTGCCAGAGCATCCCATTTCCACCCATTTCAGTGATTCTCAGGCCCCTCCCAGACCTTCTGTTAGGGTCTACTGGAAAAATCCAGGAGTTTCCCATTGACTTCCCTTATACTCATTACTCGAATTAAGCCCATCAGAGCATCCAACCTGCTTGATTCGAGTAAAGAACACTAGAGTATTTTAGTGCTCGCTCATTATCAGTGATTACGTTATGCTCCCATGTTTTCAGTCAAAATGTGTTTTAAAGAGCATTAAGTGGTTCCATTTAGTTACATAGTTAACTAAGACTAGAAGCAATGGGATGAAACTGATGGGGAGGGGACACAGATTAGATATTAGAAAAAACTTTTTGTCAGTGAGTGTGATCAACGAATGGAACAGGCTGCCACGAGAGGTTGTGAGTTCTCCTTCAATGGAAGTCTTTAAAAAGAGGTTGGACGGAAATATGCCTGGGATGATTTAGTGAATCATTTGAGCAGGGGGTTGGACTAGGTGACCCAGGAGGTCCATTCCAACTCTACCATTCCATGATTCTATGATAGTTAAATAGATTGAAAAAAGACCTAGGTCTATCTAGTTCAACAATCCTCCACCAATTATATATTTATCATTAAGTCATTTATAACCAACAATGTTGTGTGTACTGAGGAAATCATCCAGCCCTTTTTTAAAAGTTGTTATAGTGTCTGCCGTTACTACTTCTTGCGGTAGGGTATTCCACAATCTGACTACTCTAACTGTAAAGAACCCTTTCCTATTTAGATGCCGGAATCTCGATTCTTCCACTCGCAGTGTATGCCCCCTGGTCCTTAGTATAGTTTTTGGAAAGAAGAAGTTATGTGCCAGTCCTTTATATTGACCATACATGTATTTATACATATAAATGAGATCTCCCCTGAGATGTCTTTTTTATAAGCTAATTAAATCCAACTTTTTCAACCTGTCCTCATATGGGAGGCCTTCCATTCCTTGTAGTAGTCTAGTTAGCCGCCTTTGAACTGACTCTAACTTCTGAATGCCTTTTTTTAAAATGTGGAGCTCAAAACTGGATCTCATACTCTAGATGTGGCCTTACAAGTGATTTATAGAGGGGTAACAATACATTCAGATCACGGGATCTAATCTCTCTTTTTATACACCCTAAAATCTTGTTGGCTTTTACAGCTGCTGCCTGACATTGAGCGCTGCTGCTCAGCTTATTTGTAACCAGAATCCCCAAGTCCTTCTCCTGTTCTGTAGTCCCGAGTTTACTTCCATTTAATGTATACACAGCTATAGGATTACTCCGCCCTACGTGCATTAGTTACACATTAGTTAGGCCAGAGAGGTGAGCAGGAAGGTGAGTATTTTTTATTTTTTTTTTTACATCTTATGTATTTTACACTCTGGAAGCTGTAGAGACTGTAAAAGTATAAAAAAGGATATTTAATTTTTGGAGGTAACCTTCTTTGCAATGTGAATTTCAAGAGAATATAGGTGTGTAGAGGCTATTTCAAATTTTGCCTGATCTGCTCATCTATCATATTTAAGATTTTGTCCCGTTTAAAAATTTATACACAACAATAAAATTTTTGAAAAAAATGTCATTTTTAGGTAGCTATATGCCAAGAGTTTTAACTTGATATTGATTTTTTGTTTTCTCTTTTGTTGTTCACTATTCTGTAAAAATGAAAACAATTGAATGATATTTCAAAGTATTTTTATGTGTCAGTCAGGCAAACTATTAAGCCATGTGTCAGCTGCTATCAGGAGGTCTCAGCTGCCAAAGCAAAGGATCATCTGCTCCCTATAAGCTTGAAGATGAGAGGTGAATGAATGAACTGAAAGAGGAAGACCATTACCGCACCTTAAATGTTGTAATTGCTATTGACATTGTAATCTGAAGGGTTAAACATTATTGGTCTCTGATCTGAGCTAAGTTCAAAGTATAAGTAACAGATTGTTCAGCACATAATGCTGTATTTTTTCTGGTAAGACATCATAAAAATTCAGTACATCAGCACTACCAGAGTTAATACAATATGCAGCAGTTATTAAGGTTCCCTATGCACCCAGAACCACGAGCAGTTCTGGGTGGACATTTCTAATCCCTGCCTATCTGTCCCAGGCTATGGTAGCACACATAAAGAGATCTTTAAAAAAAGTATTTCTAAAGATCCTTTATGATATGCTAATGAGCGCAGGGACTAGTCACAAGGGCATTATATCCCCCGACAAGTCCGCCCACTTAGCATGTTAGCACATCCACAGGGCTAGTCAGTCAGTGCTCATAATTCTTCTGTAACATTGCACCCACAAACCATTCCAACTAAATCTGAACTCAAATATGGCGCTACTTCCCTTCTTCACTTTGCATTGTGCCTCAAAAGTAGTTTTCGATCATATATGAGGTATTGTCAAACGCAGGAGAAATTGCACAACAAATTGTATGGTGCATTTTTTCCTGTTACCCATGTGAAAATTGAAGCAACAATTTTGTGGCAAAAACGTAATTTTTTATTTTCACGGCTCAACGTTACAAAATTCTGTGAAGCTCAAGGTGCTCACCAAACATCTAGAGGAATTCCATGAGGGGTCTAGTTTCCAAAATGGGGTCATGTGTGGGGGAGCTCCACTGTTTAGGCTCTCCAAATGTGACATGGCATTCGCTATTGATGTCAACCAATTTTGAAGTCAAATGGCGCTTCTTCAATTCTGAGCTCTGCCTTGCACTGAAACAGCTGATTTCCACTACACTGTGAAGCACATTGAGCCCCCAGGTGCTTCACGGAAGTTTATAACGTTGACCTATGAAAATTAAAAAATGCATTTTTTAGAATTTGTTGTGCAATTTCTCCTATGTGCGCCAATACCACATTTGTGGTTGAAAACTACATATGAGGCACAGTACAATGTGAAGAAGGGAAGGAATGCCATATTGGAGTTCAGATGTAGTTGGCATGGTTTGGGGCACCATGTCACACTGGCAGAACCCCTGAGGTGCCAGAACAACAAAAACACCCAACAAATGACTACATATTAGACGTTGGACACAATCCCAATGAATTCAACTTGAAGTGAATTGAACATAATGACACCACACGTGTGTCACAAAATTTTATAATACTTGGCAGTGAAGAAAAACATTTTTAACACTAAAATGTTGTTTTAACCCCCTATTTCCATTTTTCACAAGGGAATTGGTAAAAATGCCACAAAATGTGTGACACAATTTCTACTGAATATAGCAATTCTCCACATGTGACTAAACAGTACTGTTTGGTTATACAGCGGGGCTTAGGAGGAAAGGAATGCCACTTGACATTTTTATCCCAGAATTTCCTAGAATAGTTTGTGGACTCCATTTGCAGAGCACCTAAGTGCCAGAACAGCAGAACCCCCCTCAAGTGACTACATTTTATAAATGAAACCCCTCTGGGAGTTCATATAAGGGTGTAATGATGATTTGGTGTCTGGAAAACACCCATGAATTCAAATGCAGTAAATGTTGCAGAATTAAAGATTGCATATCTGCTTTTGTAATGCCCAGTACATTGTAGTGCCCACACATATTGCCCAGCTCCTTTTTGTGGAGGCCCTCACCCCCTCATATTAAGCAGACTCTCCTCAATACAACAATGCCAAACATGTGAATTTTAGTAGTGGTTTAAACATGTTGTGGTGCTCATAAAGGAGGTGTGATTTGAATTTGGGAGAGATCTTAGTGGGGAATTTTGTTTTGTGGGTTGAGTTGACTACTATTTGGTGGCAATTTGGGGTAGAGAATATTTTGGATCAGTTTATTTTTATCCTGTGCTCTATGCTGAGCACTCCCTTCAGGATTTCCATCTACATATCTGAACTACGAAATTCAGGTGAAACCCCCAATAGATCCATTCACTATAATAATACAGCAAAGATGCTCCAGACTCCACTCTATTCAACGGTGTCCATCTATTCAAAGGTGAACAAACTGTTGTTGACTGCACTTTTGTACACAAATAAAAAAAAGTAATAAAATAGACACTGCCTGAATACAAGCCAGATGGGGAGTCAAAGTGACTCCTTTTTCCTCATTCCATTGCATTTTCTGTTAGGAATTTTGTTTGCATTACTATTTTCAAAGATTTTTGTGTTATCCCCAATGTAAACGCTCAGTTTACAGTATATATGAGGGCTGTTGCGATACTTTATGTGAAAACTGAGGACAGTAAACTCAGTTGATCTCATGAATTCACTGCAGATCATTGCTGCTGGCTTTCGTGATACTTGGCATAAGAACCTTGGCAGCAAATTCAATTGAACTCATGAAGTTACTGCTCACACAATATGGTGTGAAACGCTGCTGTGACCCGGGGTGTTCTCATGAGGTCACCACAGGTCACAGCATGTAGCTCACATGGAGCGATGACATTATGAGTTCACCACAGGTGAGTGACCATGGGGGTTATCTTACAAAGTAGCGCGAGATCTGACAGTCATGACATCACTGCATGTCACAGTGAGCGGCTCTCACTACTATGTGTGAGAACCACCTCATGCATTGACCAGAGGGGAATGCCTGATGTCACCACACGTCAATGCTTGCAGCGGGTTACACGCTACTGTGTGAGCCACATACTGTGATCTTCAGTGATCTCATGAGGTCATCGTAATTCACTGCAGTGGTAGCAACTAGAGATGAGGAAACCTTTCAAGGTTCAGTTTTATTTGCCAACTTTCCTGGTGTTCACCAGTGTGACAAACATATCTGAACCTCATTAAATTAAATAGGCATCAAAACCGAAGGCAAAGACAACACCTTCAAGGGGGCCCAATAGGTGCCAAAACAGTGCAACCATATGCTTCATAGACTGTTAAAATAAGAAATATTAGAGTGGAATAGGGTGGATGAGTGACAGGTATAGGCATGGTAGGCTGGGATCCTTCATATGTCATGCAACAATTCAAACTGTTTTTCTGCTTAACCATACGCAGGTAGCACCAACATAGGCCATACATGAGGCAGAATGTGGGAGAGCATTTACAAGTTTCAAATTAAATTAAAATTAAAAGGTGAAATAATGACCAGTGTAGGCCTGCTGTGCTGGGAGCCCTTATACCTCATGTACCAGCTCAATCTGCTTTCCAGCTCAGTCACACTGAGGTGGCACCAATATTAACTTCATAGACTGCTATTGCTAGGCATATTTAAGTATAGTAAGAGAGGTAGATGAGTGAAAGGTAGGCACATGCCTGCCAGTCTGGGAGCCCTACTGCTGCAAGTAACACACAACAAGGAGACCTAACTAGGATTCCTTTTCCCCATTTCCCTACATTAGGGGCAGACACCAGGAAAGTGACATAAATTGCCCAGGAGAACCAACAGTATAGTGCTGCAGCATGAATGCATGGGACAGAACTCGGCCCAGCATTTCTCCCTTAAACATTGATCAGTAACAGGTGGATGAGTGACAGGTGTTCGCCTGGTGCTCTGTGACCTCTGCCAGTAAAGGCAACACATTTCATGGAGACCCAACTTGGAGTCTCCGCATTTAAAAAAAATTAGGGACAGACACCACTCTATTGCCCCAAGTACAAATAATCTAATGGCGCAGCATGGATGCATGGGTCAGGACTTGACCAAGCATTTCTACCTTAAACATTGAACAGTAACAGGTGGATGAGTGACAAGTGTAGGCCTAGTGCTCTAAGACCTCTGCCACTATAGGCAACACATAACATTGAGACCCAACTTGGAGTGTTCATATTTCAAAATATTAGGGGCAGACACCGGTAAAGTAGCATTAATTGCCTCAGAGTACAAATAGTATAATGGGCATAATGGCATAGCATGGATGCATGGGACAGGACTTAGTATTTCTACCTTCAACGTTGACAGTAACAGGAGGTTGACTGACAGCTGTAAGCTTGGTGTTCTAAGACTTCTTCCACTACAGGCAACACACTTCATAGACAGCCAACTTTGAGTCTCCACATTCAAATAAATTAAAGGTAGACACCAGTGAAGTGACATTAATTGCCCCAGAGTACAAATAGTATAATGGCATAAGCAGTGCCTTTTTTGCGGCGGTACATGCCGATACGGCGTATCGGAAAATCTGAAGAGCGCTGAGGGGCAGCACCTCTGGCTCTCTCTCCATGGCTAATTTGTAAACTATAAAAATTAGCCATGTGTGGAGCGGAGGCACAAGGTTAGATGCTAGAGTGTACAGGCTCCTTCCCGGCATGATGTCACTACTGTCACGTGTTAGGGGCGTGGTCTAATTTCACAATGCACGAGGTGACGTTTCTGAAGCAGCATTCTACTTCAGGACACTACGCTATGGATGACATTCTTTCCTGCACAGACCAAGGTCAGTGTCTTCATAGTTGAAAATGGGAGTTCTTTCATTTACAGTGTGGGTAGGCTTCATGCTGCGTGCCTGTTCTGGAATTTTTTTTGGGGGGGGGCTCAGTGCTACTGTGGGCCATCTGTGGTGAGGGCCAGTGCTGCTGGGATCAGGGGGTTTGGTTCTCTGCTGGGGATGGTGGTCAGTGCTGGGATGGGGGGGTCGGTTCTCTGCTGAGGATAGTGGTCAGTGCTGGGATCAGGGGGGGTCGGTTCTCTGCTGGGGATGATGGTCAGTGCTGTGATCAGGTGGGGGGGTCAGTTCTCTGCTGGGGATGGCGGTCAGTGCTGGGATCAGTGGGGGTCGGTTCTCTACTTGGGATGGTGGTCAGTGCTGGGATCAGGGGGTTGGTTCTCTGCTGGGGATGGTGGTCAGTGCTGGGATTTAGGGGGGGTTGGTTCTCTGCTGGGGATGATTGTCAGTGCTTGGATTCAAGGGGGGCAGTTTTCTGCCGCCCAGTGCCTCAACAAGTAAACCATTCACAGGATCTCCCGACAGCACCCCCTCCCCACTCCTCAATCTCGTCCGCCGGCTGACAGTCCTCCCCCCACGCTCCTCAATCTCAGCCGCCGGCGCCTGACAGCACCCCCCCACACTCCTGGCCTAAGAGATGTTTACCGGCAAATATTTTTTTACAAAAAAAGCGCTGGGTTTGGGACAGGGCTTAGGGGTACTTTGCATGTTGTGACATCGATACTGTGATATTATCGGGGTCAAATCGAAAGTGACGCACATCCGACGCCGGTAACGACGTTGCAACGTGTAAAGCCTAGATGCGCCGATAAACGATCGTAAAAGCGTCGTAAATCGGTGATCTGTGTAGCGTCGGTCATTTTCATAATGTCGCACCAATAGGAGATACGATGTTGTTCCTCGTTCCTGTGGCAGCACACATCGCTGTGTGTGAAGCCGCAGGAGCGAGGAACATCTTCTTACCTGCCTCCACCGGCTATGCGGAAGGAAGGAGGTGGGCGGGATGTTTACGTTCCGCTCATCTCCGTCCCTCCGCTTCCATTGGCCGCCTGCCGTGTGACGTCGCTGTGATGCGTGTGGCCCAATTTTTGGAAAAAAGGGAGACTCCGCTTGGAGTAACCCTTGCTTACATTGTTTTTAAAAATGATCCAAGATGAACAGAGCTGGGATCAGGAAAGACTTAGCTACCTACCACGGTGTCATCCTGGGGACGGTTAAGGATGGCGTACATTTGAATGTGCTTGATGCAAATCTAACTGTAATGTGTACAACTGGGGCACAAGTGCTGCCACTGAAGGGGTGGGTGTGTGGCCCAATTTTTGGAAAAAAGGGAGACTCCGCTTGGAGTAACCTTGCGGTGTTTTACATGATTTTAGAAGGGCATGCCATGCCTATATCTGTGTCTCATCCTCTTTTCCTTGTAAGGCTGTTTTGTTTTCGCATGAGAATTTGTTCTTGTTACTTTCCCATGTGTTTGTGTTGTGTTGTGAGTTGGTTGTCACCTTTTGGACACCTTTGAGGGTGTTTTCTAGGTGTTTTTATGTGTTTGTGTTTGCCTTCCATTGTTTCCTATGCGGTTCGAGTGGTTCGCCAAACCGGTTCACCGAACCGAACTCGAACGAGACCTCCGTTCGGCAAACCGAACTCGAGCCAAACCACGGCCGGTTCGCTCATCTCTAGTCATCTGTAAGATGTGTCCCCAATGTCTAAGTAGAGTCCAAAAAGTCAGTAGTTTGAATACTTCGTCTATGAACCGTCACATGGATATGAAGCAAAAGTCGCAGTGTGAAGCTCACTGTGCTACAATGCGGCCTAGCGGAGTGGGCCAACCACCGTCTGCCTCTTCAAATGCATCCGTGTGCTCTTCATCCTCTGTGACTGTGGGGACAGCAGTAACACATGATTTTGGATGAAGACCTTCTGCCTCTTTACCCGCAACAGGCAATGTGATTGGCAGGTCATCAGTTGTTTTGGAAGTGTAAACAGCTGCTGGTTTTGAGCTCTGTCAGACATCGAGAACACCACCTTTGGATGAAGGCAAAATTATGTCTCCACCTGCACTTTCCTCACAGATTAGCAGTTTTCCAGGGACACCCTACTCAATGCCGTCTCCGCACAGCAGCCAGCTCTCAAATGTGGACAAGTAAAAGATCATTTCCTCCTAGCCATGACAAAGCTAAGAGGTTGACTTTCACCATCTGCAAGCTGTTTGCTACGGAAATGCTGCCTTTCCACCTGGTGGACACACAGGATTTTCGAGACCTTATGTCCGTCGCAATGCCCCAGTACCAGATGCCCAGTCGCCACTACTTCTAAAAGAAAGGTGTGCCTGCGCTACACCAGCATGTCACACACAAAATCACCGCTTCCTTGAGAAACTCTGTGTGTGAAAGGGTGCATTTCACCACAGAAACTTGGACCAGTAAGCATGGACAGGGACATTACATGTCACTGACTGGGCACTGGGTAACTATGGTGAGAGATGGAGAAGGGTCTGCTGTACAAGTCTTGCCGTCCTCACGAGTTGTGCATCAATCCTTCCTCTGTATGTAGAAGTTCCTCAACTGCTTCTGCCTCTTCCACCTTGTCTTGGTCCTCCACCTCCGCCCAAAGCCTGTCTGGTCAGGCCACCCGTGTTGTAACTGTGCACAAGGAATCCCGCACACCTCCTTACTATGCTGACAGCAGAGCTCAACGGCATCAGGCGGTCTTTAAGTTGAAATGTCTGGGAAATGTGAGTCACACAGCTGACCAGTTATGGTAAGCTTTGGAGACCGAATTTCGTCAATGGTTGTCTCCACTCAACCTGCAGACAGGGAAGGCCGTGTGCGACAATGCTACAAACCTGGGTGCGTCTCTTCACCGGGGCAATGTACCACATCTGCCTTGTATGGCTCACGTGTTCAACCTTGTTGCCGAGCAATTTTTATCTAACTATCTCGACCTAGATGGGCTTCTGCACAGGGCACGGTCACTATGTGCTCACTTCCGCCATTCACACGCTGCAGCTGAATGACTTAGATCGCTCCAGAAGTCTTCAGCCTGCCAGTTCACCGCCTGAAATGCGAAGTGCCGGCACGCTGGAATTTGACTCTCCACATGTTGCAGCGACTGTGGCAGCACCGCCGAGCCCTTGTGCAATATGTTATGACGTATTTCCTGGGCCAACGTGATCCAGAGATAGGGCAGATCACGCTGCTGGAGTGGTCTCAGATCAAGTACCTATGCACCCTTCTGCACAATTTCGACATGGCAACGAAGATGTTTAGCGCTGACGATGCCATTATCAGCATGACAATTCCAGTCATTTACATGCTGGAGCACACTCTAAACAGTATTCGGAGTCAGGTGGTGGGACAAGAGGAAGGGGAGGATTCATATGCGGAAGGGATTCAAAGATCTACAAGGTCCAGACGGTCAGCAGCACCAAGGCGGCAGGCTTGGGACGGTGGGGGAGAGATATTAACAAGGGCGCATGGTAGCAGGCAAACTGTTGAGGAAGGTGCAGTAGCCCAGGAAGTAATGGAGGACAAACTGGCGATGGGCATGGAAGACTCAACAGATGAGGGAGACCTTGATCATATTTCTGTTGTGCGAGGTTGGAAGGAGAGGGCAGAGGAAGGAAGCATGATTCTCACCTCGCCGCCACCAACATAGCAAGGACATTTTCCTCCTGGATGCGCAAGACACATGAGCGCCTTCTTGCTGCACTACCTACTGTACAACATGACCCTCGGATTGTCAGAATTCGAAGTAATGCTGACTACTGGGTTGCCACACTCTTAGACCCCAAATGTCAAAATTTGGTGAAATAATTCCTGCCACAGAAAGAGACGCACGTATGCAGGAGTATCAGCAGAAGCTGTGAAGCTGTTACGCAATCTTAGCTCGGCTTTTTCACTAAACACCAGTAGTGCACAGAGTGAATCTCACAGTTCTAACTTGACAACCATGGGACTGTCGAGTCATCATCACTCAAACCGTACCAGCAACACCGTATCTGGTGGTAACAGCAATTTTATGGAATCGTTTCATGAATTTTTTAGACCATCCTTTGCAAGGCCACAAGACACAAGAAGTCTGACACATAGTCAACGCCTGGGGAGGATGATACAAGAGTATCTCCAAGTGAATATAGATGCCATGACTCTGCAACTGGAGCCTTGCCAATTTTGGGCTTCCAATCTGGAAAAATGGCCTGAGCTCGCCACTTACGCCTTGGAGATCTTGTCGTGTCCCGCAGCCAGCGTTCTCTCGGAACGTGTCTTCAGTGTTGCTGGGTGTTTGCTAACAGATAAGCGTACACGTCTGTCCAGTGACAATGTGGACAAACGTTCATCAAGATGAACAAGTCATGGATCCGCAAGGACTTTTCTACCCTTGTGTCATCCTGGGGAGAGTAAAGGCTTGTGGATTTTTGACTGTGCTCCATGCAAATCAACATGTTAAGTTTGCAACTGTGGGACAATTGATGTCACTTAAGGGGTGTCTGTGGCCCAATTTTTTGAAAAAATAGAGACTCTGCTTGGAGTTCCCTTGCTGTGTTTTAGATGATCGTTCATCAAGATGAACAAGTCATGGATCCGCAAGGACTTTTCTACCCCTGTGGCATCCTGGGGAGAGTAAAGGCTTGTGGAATTTTGATTGTGCTTCATACAAATCAACATGTTAAGTTTGCAACTGTGGGACAATTGATGCCACTTAAGTGGTGTCTGTGGCCCAATTTTTTTAAAAAATAGAGACTCTGGTTGGAGTCCCTTTGCTGTGTTTTACATGATATTAGAAAGGCTTGACATGCCTATATCTGTGTCTTCTCCTTTTACTCGTCCAGCTCTTTTGTTTCAGCATGAGTATATGTCCTTGTCAGTTTTCCATGTGTTTGTGGTGTCTTCTGAGTTGTTTGTCACCTTTTGGACACCTTAACCCCTTAAGGACGAAGCCAGTTTTGTACTTAATGCCCAGGCCATTTTTTGCAATTTTGACCAGTGTCACTTTATAAGGTTATAACTCTGGAACACTTCAATGGATCCCGGTGATTCTGAGATTGTTTTTTCGTGACATATTGGGCTTCATGTTAGAGGTAAATTTAGGATGATATTTTTTTATTTTATTTGTGAAAAAATCTGAAATTTGACAAAAAAATTAAAAAATTTGCAAGTTTCAAACTTTTAATTTTTATGCCCATAAACCGGAGAGTTATGTCACACAAAATAGTTAATAAATAACATTTCCCACTTGTCTACTTTAGATCAGCGCAATTTTTGAAACAACATTTTTTGGGGTTAGGAAGTTAGAAGGGGTCAAAGTTCATCTGCAATTTCCCATTTTTTCAACAAAATTTACAAAACCATTTTTTTAGGGACCACATCCCATTTGATGTGACTTTGGGAGGCCTGGGTGACAGAAAATACCCAAAAGTGACACCATTCTAAAACCTGCACCCCTCAAGGTACTCAATACCACATTCAAGAAGTTTATTAACCCTTCAGGTGCTTCACAGGAACTAAAGTAATGTGGAATGAAAAAAAATAAAAATTAACATTTTACCTAAAAATGTTACTTTAGCACTAATTTTCTTACTTTTTCAAGAGGTAACACCAAAAATTGGACCTCACACTTTGTTACCCACTTTCTTATGAGCGCGCCAATACCCCACATGTGGTCAGAAACCTTTGTTTGGGTAAATGGGAGAGCTCGGAATGAAAGGAGCAATATTTGAATTTTGGAAAGCAAAGTTGGCTGAAACAGATTGCGGGCACCATGTTGCTTTTACAGATCCCCTAAGGTACCTAAACAGCAGGAACCCCCCTCAAGTGACCCCATTTTGGAAACTAGACCCCTTAAGGCTTCTATCGAGGGGTATACTGAGCATTTTGGACCCACAGGTACTTCACAGATTTTGATAACGTTACTTTGTCATATTGAAAATTGTAATTTTTTTCTCAAAAATGTTGCTTTAGCATCAATTCTCTCACTTTTTCAAGAGGTAATTCCAAAACTTTTACCCAAATGTTTGTTACCCACTTTTTTATGAGCGCGGTGATACCTCACATGTGGTCTGAAACCTTTGTTTGGACAAATGGGAGGGCTTGGAACGAAAGGAGCAATATTTGAATTTTGGAAAGGAAATTTGGCTGAAAAAGATTGCGGGCACCATGTTGCATTTGGAGGACCCCTAAGGTACGTAAACAGCAAAAAACCACCACAAGTGACCCCATATTGGAAACTAGGCCTCTCAAGGAATTTATCTAGATGTTTGGTGAGTACCCTGAACCCCCAGGTGCTTCACAGAAGTTTATAACGTTGAGCCATGAAAATAAAAAAATAAAATTTTACCACAAAATTGTTACTTCAACCAGGTAGCTTTTTTTTTCACAAGGGTAACAGGAAAAAAATCACCATGAAATGTATTCTGCAATTTCTCCTGAGTTTGGTGATATCTTATATGTGGTGGAAATCAACTGTTTGGGCACACGGCAGGTCTTGGAAGGGAAGGAGTGCAATTTGACTGAACATTTGGCTGGAATAATTAGTGGACGCTATGTCGCATTTGGAAAGCCCCTAAAGTGCCTAAACAGTGGAGGCCCCCCACAAGTGACCCCATTCTGGAATCAAGAAACCTCAAGGCTTTTATCTAGGTGTATATTGAGCATTTTGAATCCACGAATACTTCACAGAATTTGATAAGCTTAGGTTGCCATATTGAAAATTTTCATTTTTTTCACAAAAATGTTTCTTTAGCATCACATTTCTCACTTGTTCAAGAGGCCACAACAAAACGTGGACCCCACAGGTTGTTATCCAATTTCTTGTGAGCGCAGGGATACCCCATATGTGGCCAAAAAACTCTGTTTGGATATATGGGAGGGCTTGGAATGGAAGGAGCACCATTTGAATTTTGGAAAAGTTGAAATAAATTGCGCGCACCATGTCACATTAGCAGGGCCTCTTGGTTACCTATACATTAGAAACCCCCCACAAGTGACTCCATTTTGGAAACTGGACCCCTCAAGGATTTTATTCAGGAGTATAGTAAGCATTTTGAATCCACAGGTACTTCACAAAAATGTTGCTGTAGCAACAAATGTCTCACTTTTAGGCTATGTGGCCATGATCCAGCGACACGGCGTCTAGTACACAGTGTCAGCCTCCTGCAGAGATGTGAGTGTTGTCCACGGGAGAACGCAGCTGCCCATGCCCACGATTTGGGTTCAGGCTGCTGTGGACTTTAGTTCTATGCTACCTGCAGAGAACACTCATCTCCGCAGCATAAATTGACATGCTGAGGCTCGGGAAGCTGCACCACAGGTCAGTTTATGCTGCGGAGAAAAGAAGCACAGTGGACACGGGATTTCTAAAAATCCTTCCACTGTGCTTCTACTGCACAACGCAGCGTTATGGACGCAGGGAAAACACTCTGCGCCCAAAACGCTGCAAACCCTGATTGTGGGCGCACAGCCTAAAATGCTACAATGGATGAATGGATAGATGTCAAACATATATAACGTCCCACCCCCTGCATATTCTAAGCTGGCGCCCTTTAGTGCCTTTCATGTGGCACTAAAGGGTGCCTAGCCTTGTATTTAGCCCAAAAAGAAAAAAAATAATTAAAATAAATGACGTGGGGTCCCCCCTATTTTTGATAGCCAGCTAGGGTAAAGCAGACAGCTGTAGCCTGCAAACCACAGCTGACAGCTTCACCTTGGCTGGTGATCAATTTGGAGGGCTCCCCAAGCTGTTTTTTTTTTTTTAATTATTTATAAATAAATAATTAAAAAAAAAAACAAACGTAGGGTCCCCCCAAATTAGATCACCAATCAAGGTGAAGCTGACAGCTGGGGTCTGGTATTCTCAGGGTGGGAAGAGCCATGGTTATTGGACTCTTCCCAGCCTAAAAATAGCAGGCCGCAGCCGCCCTAGAAGTGGCGCATCCATCAGATGCGCCAATCCTGGCGCTTCGCCCCAACTCATCCCGCGCCCTGGTGCGGTGGCTAACGGGGTAATAAATGGGGTTGATACCAGATGTGTAATGTCACCTGGCATCAAGCCCAGCAATTAGTTATGTCACAGCGTCTATTTGATACCAGACATAACTAATTGACAGTAATAATAAAAAAAAATTGACAACAAAAAAAAAATTTATTTGAAAAAACACTCCCCAAAAACATTCCCTCTTTGGCCAATTTATTGAAAAGAAAAAAAAAAAAAATCAAGTCCCTGCTGTAATCCATTTGGACGTCCCGCGGCGATTCTGGACCTTCTAGAATATGGGGGGCACGTTCAGGGAACGTATCCCCCATTTTCTAGGAGGGCAGACCCTCCATTTGAGGAGAGTGGGTGCAAAGAATTTGCACCCACCCTCCCTGGGTCACAGCTGCAGACTCTGTGCAAGCAGCAGCAGCAGCCAGCGTCTGAGTCACAGACACAGGAAGCTGTCAGCCGCGCTCTGCACGTGTGTCAGCGTCTGCTGAGAAGGAGCCGGAGGAGGGGGCCGCGGGGGATCAGAGCTGACAGGTATGTATGACACCGGGGAACACCGGGGAACACCGGGGGGGATAGGGGGGGACTTGGCAGGGCCTGGGGAGCAGGTTTCTGTCGTATGTGTCATAGCACATGCGACAGAAACCATGGGAAAG
Source organism: Anomaloglossus baeobatrachus (assembly GCF_048569485.1). Classification (NCBI taxonomy): domain Eukaryota; kingdom Metazoa; phylum Chordata; class Amphibia; order Anura; family Aromobatidae; genus Anomaloglossus; species Anomaloglossus baeobatrachus. The sequence continues at coordinate 481,634,977 of NC_134355.1, forward strand.
GGGGAAATGCGGCCGGCGCGCTGCTGTGCGCGCCGGTATGTGCGGCGCCATGTTAGATTTTCGGGAGGAAGGGGGGGTGGGGGGATACTTTAGCGACACCGGGGGACCGGAGAGGACCGGGGGAGGAGATTTATCTCCCATCTGACATGTTTGTTTATGCCAGATGGGAGATAAATGATTTTTTACCGGCGCGGTCATTTACTGTAACCTGATCATCGGTATACGGTGTATACCGGTCATCAGGTCAGCGGGGACCGGAAAAACCGGCCAGAATCATGATCTCCAGGGTCTCAGCTACCCCCGGCAGCTGAGACCCCGGAAATTTTCTGACTCTGGGGGGCGCTAGACCCTTTTTTCCGACCGCCGTTAAAAAGCGGCGGATCGGAAAAAGTACCCTAATTTGCCGCCGTTAAAAGGCGTATCAGCGGTCGTTAAGGGGTTAAAAGCTGTTTTCTATGTGTTTGTATGTGTTTGTGTTTGCCCGCCATTGTTTTCAATGGGGTTCGAAGGTGTTCGTCAAACGTTCGACGAACACACCCGCTGCTCGACCGAACCGAACTCGAACACTAGGGGGGTGGCTCATCTCTAGTCACCACCCGGCTTTCCCATGCTCTGCTATACATCTTTCCCTCAACACACAGCCTCCTAAAGCTATGATATACATCTTCCCTTCAACACCCAGCGTTTCCATGCCCTGCTCTACATCTTTCCCTCATCACCCAGCATTCCCATGCTCTGCAATACACCTTTTCCTTAGCACCCAGCTTTTTTATGCTCTGCTATGCACCGTTCACTCAGCACCCAGCTTTCCCATACTCTGCTAATACATCTTTTCCTCAGAACCTAGCTTTCGCATGATATCAGAGCATGGGAAAGCTGTGGGATGAGGAAAAGAGTCTCTTTCCCTCAGTAACCATCTTTCCTGTATCCAGCTTTCCCATTCCATGCTTGTATTATTTTCTCCCATTCTGGTATTATACATATCTAGTTCACGGTTGTGACAAGATTAAAGTTTGTGATAATAAGCTGGATGGTCACTTTCCGCTTGAGAAACAGGACATGCTGTCCTTGGTTTCCATAAGAATTTTTACATTTTGATTCTTCTGACCACCTAATAGATTTCCATTTTGCCATAGTCTATTTTAAATGAACTATGGTTAGAGCTTTAACTAGCATTTCTGGAAAGTGATTTGCATAACAAAACCATGCTTCTTTTCAATGCAGTGCTATATTACTACATTAGGGCCCAGAGATCACTAGCATCCAATATTGACCTTATCTCTTATCTCTTATGCACATTGATTTTTCCAACACCTCTGGATGATAAGATGTACTGTGGGATATTCAAAGTCTTTGCAATCATGCATTGAGCACCTTTATTTAAAAAGTGTTCCACAGTTAACAGGTGCAGATTTAAGAATTTACAAACATTTTTGCTTCTTAGAAACTCTGACTCTCACAGATGGTCCTCCTATGCACAATCATTTGCCAAATGGCCACCCTTCACACATGTGCAAAAAACAAACATTTTGCACGGTCCGTGGTGCAGGTGCATATATGTGTCTGTATGTGTTTCTGGTGCTGTTTGTGTGCTATCTTTGTGACATCCGGATAGCTTATAACATTTAATATATCATTAAAAGGTATATGATTCTCCTCACTGCACCTGGATTCTGGCTGCCACTGGGATGTTTCTTTAGTCCTGGAATCTATCTGTAGCTGTCCCCTGATGAACCCTGTGAAGCTAACAGAGAGAAACGCGTCGGGACTAGAGATGAGCGAACCGGTCCCGGTTCGGCTCGAGGTCGGTTCGCCGAACGGAGGTCCCGTTCGAGTTCGGCTCGTCGAACGTTCGACGAATCGAACTCGAGCCAATAGGCTATAATGGGAGGCAATCACAAACACATAAAAATGCATTATAAATGTACACAAACAGTTGATAAACATTGCCATAACACTTACCGGTCCTCGCGATCCCTTCTGCACTCTGTCTCCTGCCGCTATTCCATCCGATGATCGCTGAATCCTCCCGGTGATGGCACTGCCAGCAGAGATGCAGGAACTATCGTGACGTCAAAATAGCCATGTGACCAGTCACGTGGCTATTATCTCATTGGCTACAGACTGGTCACATGACTATGACGCGTCATGTAGGACCTGCGAGTGCATCTCTCCGGTACACGGTGCACATATGTGTATCGCCGTGTACCGGCGACATGCTCTAGCACACGGTCGACTCCCCGTTCCGTTAGGGACCGGCTGACACAGCCGGTCATTAACGGAGATCACCGTTGCCATAGCAACGCAGTTAGCGGTGACGTCACCGCTAACCGCGGCTCCGAAAGCACCGTTGCTATGCTAACGCGTCTGTCAGCGTTACCGCTGTTACTGCTGACAGCCAGCACTGATCACTCACGGAGTGAAGGCTGCCCGCTGCTTCCCGATTGTAGTGAGGATTGTACTGAGGATGAGGTTCCCCAGCCCCAAATGATGAGCTGGTGCACATCATCCTCACTATAATCGTCACTACTACTACACTAGTGAGGATTGTAGTGAGGATTGTACTGAGGATGAGGTTCCCCAGCCCCAAGTGATGAGCTGGTGCACATCATCCTCACTACAATCGTCACTACTACTACACTAGAAAGAAAGAAGACAGAAGAGCAGGATCGTGGAGGGCTGACAGGGGGTAATAAAGATGGAGTCTCTAATGTGTCTGTGTATTTATTTCTATTAAAGTATTTTTTCTCTGTGTGGTGTTTTTTTTTAACCCTTTATTGGAGATTCTTAATGGCCGGGTCAAACGTGCCTGACATTAAGAATCTCTGGCTTAATAGTGGCTAGTAAAACAAAGCCAGTATTAACTCATGATTACCCAACAAGCCACCCGGCTCCAGGGCTGTTGGAAGAGTTGGATACAGCGCCAGATGATGGCGCTTCTATGAGAGCGCCATTTTCTGGGACGGCTGCGGACTGAAATCCGCAGCAGAGGCGCCCAGAAACCTCGGGCTAACCTGTGCTGCGGATTCCAATCCCCAGCTGCCTAGTTGTACCCGGCTGGACACAAAAATGGGGCGAAGCCCACGTCATTTGTTTTTTAATTATTTCATGAAATAAGTGAAATAATTAAAAAAAAACGGGCTTCCCTATATTTTTGGTTCCTAGCCGGGTACAAATAGGCAACTGGGGGTTGGAGGCAGCCTGTGGCTGCCTGCTGTACCTGGCTAGCATACAAAAATATGGCGAAGCCCACGTCATTTTTTTGGTGGGCAAAAAAATTTTGCATACAGTCCTGGATGGAGTATGCTGAGCCTTGTAGTTCTGCAGCTGCTGTCTGCTCTTCTCCATACAGACAGACAGCAGCTGCAGAACTACAAGGCTCAGCATACTCCATCCAGGACTGTATGCAGAAGTTTTTTGCCCCCTGAAAAAATTATGTGGGCTTCGCCATATTTTTGTATACTAGCCAGGTACAGCAGGCAGGTACGGCTGCCCCCAACCCCCAGTTGCCTATTTGTACCCGGCTGGGAACCAAAAATAAAGGGAAGCCCTTTTTTTATTATTTCATGAATTTCATGAAATAATTAGAAAACAAATGACGTAGGCTTCGCCCCATTTTTGTGTCCAGCCAGGTACAACTAGGCAGCTGGGGATTGGAATCCGCAGCACAGGTTGGCCTGAGCTTTCTGGGCCCCACTGCTGCGAATTGCAGTCTGCAGCCGCCTCAGAAAATGGCATTTTCATAGAAGCGCCATCTTCTGGCGCTGTATCCAACTCTTCCAGCACCTGCCTGCTATACCTGGCTAGCATACAAAAATATGGCGAAGCTCACGTCCTTTTTTTGTAGTTTTTTGGCAAAAAAAATAAAAAATGCTTCCCTGGATTTTCCATTGCCAGTGAAGGTAACACCAAGCAGTGGGGGTTAGCAGCCAGTAGCTGCTTGGATTACCCTTAGCTAGCAATACAAAAAATCCAGTGGGAGCCCATATATATTTTTTTTAATTATTTATTTAAATAACTAAAAACAAAATGGGCTTCCCTGTATTTTGATTGCTGGACATCACAGTGCTGTAAAAATAAATCTTTAAAAAAATGACGTAGCGCTCCGCGGTATTTTTGATTCTCAGCGCAGATAAAGCAGACAGCTATGGGTTGCCACCCCCATCTGCCTGCCGTTACCTTGGTTGACAATCAAAATACAGGGAAGCCCATTAATTTTTTCTATTTAAAAAATAGTTAAAAAAAAAATGACGTTGGGTCCCCCCATTTTTGATAGCCAGCTAGGGTAAAGCAGACGGCTGTAGCCTGAAAACCACAGCTGGCAGCTTTACCGTGGTTGGGGATCCAATGTGGAGGTCCCCTCAGGCTCTTTTTTATAATTATTTTATAAATATTAATAATTACACAATAAAAGTAGGGTCCCCCCCAAATTGGATCACCAGCCAAGGTAAAGCGGACAGCTGTGGTCTGGTATTCTCAGGGTGGGAAGCTCCATAGTTATTGGGCCTTCACAGCCTAAAAATAGCAGGCCGCAGGCACCCCAGACGTGGCGCATCCACTAGATGCGCCAATCCTGGCGCTTCACCCCAGCTCATCCCTGCCCTGGTGCAGTGGCAAACAGGGTAATAAATCGGGTTGATACTAGCTGTAAAGTAACCTGAGATCAAGCCCAGCAGTTTGTGATGTCATGGCGTCTATTAGATACCCAACATCATAAACTGTCAGTACTAACAAAAAAAAAAAATCGACAAAAGAAATTTATTTGAAAAAACAGTCCCCAAAACATTTCCTCTTTCACCAATTTATTATAAGAAAAAAAATAAAGGGGTCCCACGACGACTCTGGACCGTCTAGAATATGGGGGGGAGACACTCAGGGAACGTATCCCCCATTTTCTAGGAGTGCGGACCCTTCATGTGAGGAGTGTGGGTGCAATGAATCTGCACTCACTCTTCTCGGGTCCACAGCAGCAGAGTCCATGTCGTAATGGTTGCTACCAAAGCTGCAATGCCCTGCTCATGAGGTAAGGGCATGCCTAATCAGGAGAACTACTGTAGAGGAAGCTCTGCTCACTGGTATATAGGTGCTCAGAGGTAATAATAGATAAAATTAGTGAGTAACCTCGGCACTCTAAATCTCCCAGACTAAGTCAGTAAGTCACAACGGATAGTAATGCAAAATCACTCTTTATTGGTCCGTATTAAGAAAACATTTTTTTTCATAAGCATATATGTTTTTGTCCAAAACAAGTTACAAATGACGTTTCGGCCTGAGCCTTCGTCAGATTAGTCTTATCTGCATGTAATCATGAAAAATGACAATAATCAGTATCACATAAGAGTGAGAGAACAATAACATAAACTCGAACAATGTAGAGGTACAATTGGGATGCAGCAAAAAAATTGCAACACAGCAAGAAATGAAACACATGATACAAATGTCATAATACAGTACAAGGACAATATAGTAATGACAAATATGGGGTCAGAGTAGGCTTAGACAGCTCTGGTACGAAAGAGATGTCAATCATAAAGTAACATGTGCAGTAGGTGTAGAGCTACACTATGCATGGCAGAGCTAATGGGTAGACCAACCATAGAAAAAGAACGGAGAAAAAGTGGAGAATAAGTGGAGAAAAAGTGGAGAATAAGTGGAGAAAAAAATGGAGAAAAAGTGGAGAAAAAGTGGAGAAAAAGTGAAGAAAAAGTGGAGAAAAAATGGAGAAAATTGGAGAAAAAGTGGAGAAAAAGTGGAGAAAAAGTGAAGAAAAAGTGGAGAGAAAGTGGAGAAAAAATGGAGAAAAAATGGAGAATAAGTGGAGAAAAAATGGAGAATAAGTGGAGAAAAGTGGAGAATAAGTGGAGAAAAAATGGAGAAAAAAATGGAGAAAAAGTGGAGAAAAAGTGGAGAAAAAGTGAAGAAAAACTGGAGAAAAAGTGGAGAAAAAGTGGAGAAAAAGTGGAGAAAAAATGGAGAATAAGTGGAGAAAAAATGGAGAATAAGTGGAGAAAAAATGGAGAAAAAAATGGAGAAAAATTGGAGAAAAAGTGGAGAAAAAGTGAAGAAAAAGTGGAGAAAAAAATGGAGAAAAAGTGGAGAAAAAGTGGAGAAAAAGTGGAGAAAAAAATGGAGAAAAAGTGGAGAAAAAGTGAAGAAAAAGTGGAGAAAAAGTGGAGAAAAAGTGAAGAAAAAATGGAGAAAAAATGGAGAATAAGTGGAGAAAAAATGGAGAATAAGTGGAGAAAAAATGGAGAAAAAGTGGAGAAAAAGTGGAAAAAAAGTGGAGAAAAAGTGGAGAAAAAATGGAGAAAAAAATGGAGAAAAAGTGGAGAAAAAGTGGAGAAAAAGTGGAGAAAAAGTGAAGAAAAAGTGGAGAAAAAGTGGAGAAAAAGTGGAGAAAAAATGGAGAAAAAAATGGAGAAAAAGCGGAGAAAAAGTGGAGAAAAAGTGGAGAAAAAGTGAAGAAAAAGTGGAGAAAAGGTGGAGAAAAAATGGAGAAAAAATGGAGAATAAGTGGAGAAAAAATGGAGAATAAGTGGAGAAAAGTGGAGAATAAGTGGAGAAAAAATGGAGAAAAAAATGAAGAAAAAGTGGAGAAAAAGTGGAGAAAAAGTGAAGAAAAACTGGAGAAAAACTGGAGAAAAAGTGGAGAAAAAGTGGAGAAAAAATGGAGAATAAGTGGAGAAAAAATGGAGAATAAGTGGAGAAAAAATGGAGAATAAGTGGAGAAAAAATGGAGAAAAAAATGTAGAAAAATTGGAGAAAAAGTGGAGAAAAAGTGAAGAAAAAGTGGAGAAAAAAATGGAGAAAAAGTGGAGAAAAAGTGGAGAAAAAGTGGAGAAAAAAATGGAGAAAAAGTGGAGAAAAAGTGAAGAAAAAGTGGAGAAAAAGTGGAGAAAAAGTGAAGAAAAAATGGAGAAAAAATGGAGAATAAGTGGAGAAAAAATGGAGAATAAGTGGAGAAAAAATGGAGAAAAAGTGGAGAAAAAGTGGAAAAAAAGTGGAGAAAAAGTGGAGAAAAAATGGAGAAAAAAATGGAGAAAAAGTGGAGAAAAAGTGGAGAAAAAGTGAAGAAAAAGTGGAGAAAAAGTGGAGAAAAAGTGGAGAAAAAATGGAGAAAAAAATGGAGAAAAAGCGGAGAAAAAGCGGAGAAAAAGTGGAGAAAAAGTGGAGAAAAAGTGAAGAAAAAGTGGAGAAAAAGTGGAGAAAAAATGGAGAAAAAATGGAGAATAAGTGGAGAAAAAGTGAAGAAAAAGTGGAGAAAAAGTGGAGAAAAAGTGAAGAAAAAATGGAGAAAAAATGGAGAATAAGTGGAGAAAAAATGGAGAATAAGTGGAGAAAAAATGGAGAAAAAGTGGAGAAAAAGTGGAAAAAAAGTGGAGAAAAAGTGGAGAAAAAATGGAGAAAAAAATGGAGAAAAAGTGGAGAAAAAGTGGAGAAAAAGTGAAGAAAAAGTGGAGAAAAAGTGGAGAAAAAGTGGAAAAAAAAAAATGACGTAGGGTTCCCCCTAGTTTTGTAGCCAGCTAGGGTAAAGCAGACGGCTGCAGCCTGCAGACCACAGCTGGCAACCTCACCTTGGCTGGTAATCCAAAACTGAGGGCACCCCACGCTGTTATTTTAAATTAAATAAATAATTAAAAACAAAACACGTAGGGGTCCCCCAAAATTGGATCACCAGCCAAGGTAAAGCAGACAGCTGGGGCATGATATTCTCAGACTAGGGAGGTCCATGGTTATTGGACTCTCCCCAGCCTAAAAATAGCAGGCCGCAGCCGCCCCAGAAGTGGCGCATCCATTAGATGCGCCAATCCTGGTGCTTCGCCCCAGCTCATCCCGCGCCCTGGTGCGGTGACAAACGGGGTAATATATGGGGTTAATACCAGATGTGTAATGTCACCTGGCATCAAGCCCTGGGGTTGGTGAGGTCAGGCGTCTATCAGATACCCGACATCACCAACCCAGTCAGTAATAAAAGAAAATAGACGACAAACACATTTTTATTTGAAAAAACACTCCCCAAAACATTCCCTCTTTAACCAATTTATTAGAAAGAAAAACAAATCCAGGTCTGGTGTAATCCAAGGGGTTGCCATGACGATCCACACTGTCCCAGTCAATGAAGAGCAGGATGTTCCCCATTGGCTGGGAGAGCAGTGCAGTGACCTGAGCTAACATCAATGGGTCAGCCCAGGTCACTGCAGGGCATGACAAGTGCTGCTGTCAGCGAGGTACATTACTTGAGCTGATCTCCAGCACACTGACAGCCCCTGTCACTGAGTTCAATGACCGCCGCCTTCACACCAAGTATCGCGAGAGGCCCGTGACGTCACCGCTAGTCAGTCTCGGGTCGGAAGCGAGAGAAGGTGATGTGACAAGCGGCGGCCATGGAGGACAGTGACAGCGCTGAGGTCGGGATGGCGGGACTTCATCACCGCAGGTAAGCCGAGCGGGACCATGTGTGTGTGTGTGTGTGTGTGTGTGTGTATGTATGTATGTGTACATGCCGCGGGCAGGAGGGGGCGGAGCGAGCTGAGCGGGGAAGTGTGGGCTTCCTGCACGTAACTAGGATAAACATCGGGTTACTAACCAAAGCGCTTTGCTTGGATACCCGATGTTTATCTTGGTTACCAGCTTCTGGCAGGCTGCCAGCGATGGCTCCTGCACACTGTAGCTGTAAAAAGCCCTGCTTTTTGCTGCTAGAACCGTTCTCGAACGTATCTAGAACTATCGAGCTTTTGCAAAAAGCTCGAGTTCTAGTTCGATCTCGAACAGCCCCCAAAATCACTCGAGCTTAGAACTGGAGAACCTCGAACCGCGAACCGCGCTCAACTCTAGTCGGGACGACATCTGATCATGAGTTGCACTTTTGCCAGATAAATCATACTATTATGTTGACAACCTTTACTATCAGGTTTCCATTTTAAATTCACGTTTTGTGCACATATTAGTGAAGTCTAGGGTTACTCTAGGGTCTCCCGTCAGTGAATGGGGGCGCCACAACCCTAGGGCATCATACCCTCTATTGATACAGTCATATGAAAAAGTTTGGCCACCCCTATTAATGTTAACCTTTTTCTTTATAACAATTTGGCTTTTTGCAACAGCTATTTCAGTTTCATATATCTAATAACTGATGGACTGAGTAATATTTCTGGATTGAAATGAGGTTTATTGTACTAACAGAAAATGTGCAATCCGCATTTATACATAATTTGACGGGTGCAAAAGTATGGGTACCTCAACATAAAAGTGACATTAATATTTTGTAGATCCTCCTTTTGCAAAAATAACAGCCTCTAGTAGCTTCCTGTAGCTTTTAATGAGTTCCTGGATCGTGGATGAAGGTATATTTGACCATTCCTGTTTACAAAACAATTCCAGTTCAGTTAAGTTTGATGGTCGCCGAGCATGGACAGCCCGCTTCAAATCATCCCACAGATTTTCAATGATATTCAGGTCTGGGGACTGGGATGGCCATTCCAGAACATTGTAATTGTTCCTCTGCATGAATGCTTGAGTAGATTTGGAGTGGTGTTTTGGATCATTGTCTTGCTGAAATATCCATCCCCTGCGTAACTTCTACTTCATCACTGATTCTTGCACATTATTGTCAAGAATCTGCTGATACTGAGTTGAATCCATGCGACCCTCTTCTTTAACGAGATTCTCGGTGTCGGCATTGGCCACACAGCCCCAAAGCATGATGGAACTACCACCAAATTTTACTGTGGGTACCAAGTGCTTTTCTTGGAATGCCGTGTTTTTTTTCCTCCATGCATAACGTCTTTTTGTATGACCAAACAACTCAATCTTTGTTTCATCAGTCCACAGGACCTTCTTCCAAATTGTAACTGGCTGGTCCAAATGTGCTTTTGCATACCTCAGGCGACTGTTTGTGGCGTGCTTGCAGAAACGGCTTCTTTCGCATCACTCTCCCATACAGCTTCTCCTTGTGCAACGTGCGCTGTATTATGGACCGATGCACATTGACACCATCTGCAGCAAGATGAAGCTGCAGGTCTTTGGAGGTGGTCTGTGGATTGTCCTTGACTGTTCTCACCATTCTTCTTCTCTGCCTTTCTGATATTTTTCTTGGCCTGCCACTTCTAGGCTTAACAAGAACTGTACCTGTGTTCTTCCATTTCCTTACTATGTTCCTCACAGTGGAAACTGACAGTTTAAATCTCTGAGACAACTTTTTCTATTCTTCCCCTGAACAACTATGTTGAAAAATCTTTGTTTTCAGATCATTTGAGAGTTGTTTTGAGGAGCCCATGATGCCACTCTTCATATGAGAATCAAATAGGAGAACAACTTGCAAGTGGCCACCTTAAATACCTTTTCTCATGATTGGATACACCTGCCTATGAAGTTCAAAGCTCAATGAGGTTACAAAACCAATTTAGTGTTTTAGTAAGTCAGTAAAAAGTAGTTAGGAGGGTTCAAATGAAGAAATTGATAAGGGTGCCCATACTTTTGCACCCGTCAAAGTTTGTTTAAATGTGGATTGCACATTTTCTGTTAGTACAATAAACCTCATTTCAATCCAGAAATATTACATTTACATAGTCCATCAGTTATTAGATATATGAAACTGAAATAGCTGTTGCAAAACCCAAATTGTTATAAAGAAAAAAGGTTAACATTAATAGGGGTGCCCAAACTTTTTCATATGACTGTAGGTAGGGTAATATTAGGGGTAAATTAGGTATAAATTCCCCCCCCCCCCCCTCCTTTTGGTATTTACTTGTCTCATAGCTCCTACACTATTAGGGCGAGTGTTTTTTTTATGGTCCTTAACATATTGGTTCCTCTTAAAATTGGCTGTGGCTTTGGTTTATTCTGACATCCAGATAGCACACAGACTGCATGAACTTGTATACTTACATGTCTCCAGTGCTGCTGTTGCTTCCAGGTCCTCAGTCAGTGCAGTGAATATTCATGTGCATAATGAGCAGGACCCAGAAGCAACAGTAGAACCGGAGAGCGCAGCGATGGAGACAGGTAGGTACTGTATACAAATGATTATTTTTTTAAGTGGCCTGTGTTTTCTTAGGTTCGTGATACTCTGATGTCACACGGATCACATCAGTTTGAGGTCCATGTGATACCCATGCTGCCAACAGAAAATGGACATTTCGCCGTGTGGAGCACATGAACACGCATGTGCTCCAAATGAACACATGGTCCATGGACATGTGCACAAACCTATTGAATTTAATGGGTTTATGTGTGTCCATATCTCCAGTACTTGTGGAAACGGACCTCACACATACCGGAAACATGGACTCGTGAAGAATGCCTTAGATAAAATTTACCCTCTACCCATTTTTTTATTAATACCACTTAATTTTCTGGCTGTTGTTAAACCTTTCTCATCTTTTTTGAGATGTGTTGCTGCCATCAATCTCAAAACTATTAACTATTTTCAAATTAAATGAAAACATGTCTAACTTTCAGCTTTTAATTTTTATTATTTTACTTTTGTGAATTAAGTATGGCTTTCTTTACATTTTACACAACTTCCCAAATTATTTTAAATTGGAATTGGGGATGTGTTACATAAACATTCATTCCCAGAGAAAGCCTGAGTAAGGACAAATTCACACCAGCATATCGCATCCGATGCAAGATCATCGGATGCGATATGCTAATGACCCTCGGCTCAGACTCTGCTTCAAGTGTAAGCCGAGTGTCATGCAACTAGATCTGATCCTGCGATCGGAGCCCAGCTGTGCAGGAGAGGTAGAGAGTGATCTATTCCATTGTCAGGCTCTGAGTATATTGATATCTGAGTGCAGTCCGATGTTTTACTCACACCCATAGACTTGTATAGGTGAGAGGGATCAGAGACTGGCTGAGGGCTGAGGAAAAACTTGCAGATGTGAGCTGCTGCTGTTTTGTCTTAGACCTCCAACACACATCCGTTAAAAACACGCACGTGCCGCGAGACACGTATTTTCCCTGCGTGTTGCGTGTGGTAAGTACGTGTCTCGGGTACGAGCGGTCCACGTGTGTTCTACATGTGCTATCCGCGATAGCACACGGAGAACCGGTAATTTGCATACACACGTGGTCCGTGCTGCTGTCAAGGGTTCTGATCTTTGGCTCCAGCCCCGCCCACTCCCCGCTGACACTGCTTCCGGCCGAGCGGAGGGGCTGTGATAGCATGCCCACCTCCTTTACACGCTCATAACGAGCGGTGGCCGGCAGGAACATTTTGCAGCGGAAAAATCTGCGGGGCTGGTGGAGGTGAGTATGTGTTTTTTTATTTTTAAATTAATGACATGTGTTCTCCGGTACATGTCACACGGAACCGCATCCACACTACATCCGTGTGGTACAGGTGCGGGCCGTGTGACACCCATGCTGCCGGGGAATACGTGGACATGTTAGAGTGAGAAAATTACAGACGCACGTAAGTACAGAATGGACACACCTTCCGTTCCAAAATACATACGTGTGTCGAAAAATTAATGAAAACATAAGTCCACGTGTCTCCGTGCCGCCGGTACATGAAAAAACTGCCAAACACGTACCGGCAGCACGGATGTGTGTCTTAGGCCTTAAATGGATTTTCTTCTTAGATTTTCTCGCATTGGACTGGTGGGATTCCTATGCTAGTGTGCCTCTACCCTAAGCAAAACTTCAGTAAGATTACATGTTTGTTTGGATGGCAGGTGGGTGTTATGCTTCATTATGTTTGTCAGCATGAAAACCCTATCAGAGTTTCTTGCAAATGTTTAAAGGTCATTTTGCATTAGGTCCCTGTGTTAGATTTTTTTTTTGCTAAACAATGAGGGCATCTCATGTGAAGATCTTATAAACTGACATTGGGGAGCTGTTATCAACCGGTAAAAATAAGGATTTTCTAATGGAAATGAAGGCATTATTGCACTTCTGTACCCTCTCAGTTGCTGTGAATATTTTGTTAGTAAATGTTTCATTTTTTTAAAAAAAATGTAACTATCAAACAATAGAATTACTTTTTTTATTTGTCTCAAAAATGATCCCATTTACGTTAAGATATGTTCATAAGCTTTGGTAAGTATCTTATGTACCTGATTTTTATCTTGCCAGTATATTTTTCTCTAAAAGCTTAAGTTCTATAGAACATATAATTTAATAAGTCATAGACTTTAACACATATTTTTCTCTAAAATTCCTATTCAAATAATTCTGCATAAAAAAGAAAGCAGTGGAAAATATTACCGTCAATAAGAATTGAATGGAACTTGTCAGTGAGAATCTAAGAAAGGCATTCATTCTGTTTTCTTAAATCTTTAATACTTCATATCATTCACAGGCTATGAGTCCTCTGGAGACATCCAGTCAGCTAACAATATAAAGCCTCTGAATCAGTTTGTCCAAACAAAAATATTTAGGATGGACAGATTCAAAGGAACCTAAAGGTCACTTTACACAAGGGACACTACCGCGTACTGATTTGAAAAATCACCGCTTAGCAAGCTGCAAGGTATTTCAAATACACCTTCAACTTTTCTCTGAGAATCATCCAAGAGTTTGAGATTATTTTGTTTTATTAGAGAAATCCACAGAGATAAGTATAATATATAGATATAAAAGGAAAATGTAGTTCCACACTATTATGATACCACAATTAAAATTTATATTTTTCATCTGATTGATGGCTTAGTATAGACCCATTCTTTTTTTTTAATATATATATATATTTTTTTTATTATTTTCCCTTCATATAAAAGTACATAAAAGCATTATGGAAAAAAACGTACTAAGATGTACAAATATCATCATACCTAATACAGTATTAAGCAAAGTAATGTCTTAATGCGCAAAAAATAAGGATAAAGAAGTTAAGCTACTCTTTTCCCTTTTTCGCTCTCTCACATAGCATGTCCTTTCTTGCATCTATTACAAAATCAAATTTGAATTGTGTGGGGTATGAGATTACGATCGGTCCTGTTTTCACTAGCCATTATGAACCTACAAGTAAATAAAAGCATGACATTCGCACTAAAGAATAAAAAGAACACCCAAGTGCCCAGTGATACCTCCCACTTCAAAATTTTCAACTTTCCCAGAGTTACTGCAATATCTACGATTACATACCATTCTGTATCTTGGAAATGTTTAACAATATCTTTTAATCTAAGGGGTACTTTGCACACTATGACATCGCAAGCCGATGCTTGCGATGCTGAGCACGATAGTCCCCGCCCCCGTCGCAGCTGTGATATCTTGTGATAGCTGCCGTAGCGAACATTATTGCTACGACAGCTTCACCTGCACATACCTGCCATGCGACATCGCTCTGGCCGGCGAACCGCCTCCTTCCTAAGGGGGCGGGTTGTGCGGCGTCACACGGCAAGCGGCCAATAGAAGCGGAGGGGTGGATATGAGCGGGACGTTCCTCACTCCTGCGGCTTCTCACACAGTGATGTGTGCTGCCGCAGGGGAACGAGGAACAACATCGTACCGTCGCTGCAGTGAAATTATGAAAATGTCGGACACTACACCGATGATACGATTACGACGCTTTTGCACTCGTTAATCGTATCAAAAAGGATTTACACACTCCGATATCGACCGACCCTGGATGTGCGTCACTTTCGATTTGACCCCACCGATATCGCACATGCGATGTCGTAGTGTGCAAAGTACCCCTTAGTTACATGCAAGAAACCACTTATAAAGGGATTTCTGTTTTGTAAAGAAGCTTTCTATCTGAGTAGCCTGTTCATTCTCAGTTTCTTATTTATCCATCTGTAAATGACTTTTAAATCTGTCTACTACACCGTTTAATTGAAAAGGGAAAAACACTTTGAAAACATTTGAAAACACATCTAAAGCCAGCTTTACACCTTACAATTAGGTATGTGATCTCGTATGCGATGTGACACGCCCAGGTCGCATATGCGATTGAATGAGATTGCACATAGGTCGTTCATTTGCTGTCACACGTGCGTTAGTAGTCTATGTTAAATTGATCAATTTTGTGTGCGATCCTTTAGATCATGTGTTCTGTGACGTATGCATTGGACACCCTTTTTTTTTTTATTTATTGACTTGCAAAGCGTGTGTAATGTGTAGGGATGCGTTTTTACTATGTCATCTGCCATTCAGCTCTGCTACATGGCCGCTGACAGCAGACACAGACAGCCATGTAGCAGAGCTGAATGGCACATGACAGCAGACACAGACAGAGCCGCACTGTCAGAATGAACTCGGGTGAACCTCACCCGACTTCATGGTCATGCTGCGGCTCTGTCTGTGCCACGTACTGATTAGCGGTCACCTGTGAAGGATTCACCGGTGACCGCTAAACTCCTGAGTAAGTGAATTGAGCAGCCCTCTCTCATACTCACCGATCCCCGATCCCCGGCTCTGCACGGCATTCACACTGCTCCGGCGGCTTTTACTGTTTTGAAAAAGCCGGCCGCCCATTAAACAATCTCGTATTCCCTGCTTTACCCGCCCACCGGCGCCTATGATTGGTTACAGTGAGACACGCCCCCACGCTGAGTGACAGGTGTCACACTGCACCCAATCACAGCAGCCGGTGGGCGTGTCTATACTGTGTAGTGAAATAAATAATTAAATAATTAAAAAAAACGGCGTGCGGTCCCCCCCAATTTTAAAACCAGCCAGATAAAGCCATACGGCTGAAGGCTGGTATTCTCAGGATGGGGAGCTCCACGTTATGGGGAGCCCCCCAGCCTAACAATATCAGCCAACAGCCGCCCAGAATTGCCGCATACATTATATGCGACAGTTCTGGGACTGTACCCGGCTCTTCCCGATTTGCCCTGGTGCGTTGGCAAATCGGGGTAATAAGGAGTTATTGGCAGCCCATAGCTGCCAATAAGTCCTAGATTAATCATGTCAGGCGTCTATGAGACACCCTCCATGATTAATCTGTAAATTACAGTAAATAAACACACACACCCGAAAAATCCTTTATTAGAAATAAAAAACACAAACATATACCCTGGTTCACCACTTTAATCAGCCCCAAAAAGCCCTCCTTGTCCGGCTTACTCCAGGATGGTCCAGCGTCGCGTTTAGCTGTGCTGCATGAAGGTGACCGGAGCTGCAGAATACACCGCCGCTCCTATCAGCTCCACACAGCAAATGAAGACAGCTGCGCGATCAGCTGAGCTGTCACTGAGGTTACCCGCTGTCACTGGATCCAGAAGTGGATGCAGCGGTGGCCGCGGGTAAGCTCAGTGACCGCTCAGCTGATCGCGCTACTCACCGCTGCTCCTCTCACCTCCACGCAGCAACTGAGGTGAGTAGCGCGATCAGCTGAGCTGTCACTGAGGTTACCCGCGGCCACCGCTGCATCCACCGCTGGATCCAGTGACAGTGGGTAACCTCAGTGACAGCTCAGCTGATCGCCGGCTGTCTTCATTTGCTGTGTGGAGGTGACCGGAGCGGCTGTGTCTGCTGCAGCTCCGGTCACCTCCATGCAGCAGCACTGGATGCGACGCTGGACCATCCTGGATTACGCCGGACAAGGAGGGCTTTTTGGGGCTGATTAAAGTGGTGAACCAGGGTATATGTTTGTGTTTTTTATTTCTAATAAAGGATTTTTCGGGTGTGTGTGTTTATTTACTGTAATTTACAGATTAATCATGGAGGGTGTCTCATAGACGCCTGACATGATTAATCTAGGACTTATTGGCAGCTATCGGCTGCCAATAACTACTTATTACCCCGATTTGCCAACGCACCAGGGCAAATCGGGAAGAGCCGGGTACAGTCCCAGAACTGTCGCATATAATGTATGCGGCAATTCTGGGCGGCTGTTGGCTGATATTGTTAGGCTGGGGGGCTCCCCATAACGTGGAGCTCCCCATCCTGAGAATACCAGCCTTCAGCCGTATGGCTTTATCTGGCTGGTTTTAAAATTGAAGGGGACCGCACGCCGTTTTTTTTAATTATTTAATTATTTATTTCACTGCACAGTATAGACACGCCCACCGGCTGCTGTGATTGGGTGCAGTGTGACACCTGTCACTCAGCGTGGGGGCGTGTCTCACTGTAACCAATCATAGGCGCCGGTGGGCGGGTAAAGCAGGGAATACGAGATTGTTTAATGGGCGGCCGGCTTTTTCAAAACAGTAAAAGCCGCCGGAGCAGTGTGAATGCCGTGCAGAGCCGGGGATCGGGGATCGGTGAGTATATGAGAGAGGGGGATAGACTGACATGGACAGAGAGTGAGGGACAGAGATAGTGACCGACTGACAGAGATTAGTGCATGACAGACATTGTGAGGCGCTTCAGAACGCAGCTTTTCAGCTGTGCTCTGAAGCGGACCTTTTTTAAGCTGCGGTGCAGAGCGCACACCTGCGCACATAGCCTCAGACATCAAAATCGTATGAGGGATGTCACACGTTACAATTCACTAGGTTCATACAACAAAACGTCCAATGTATGAGGAATAAACGACGTGTATGCGATCACCGTATTTTAGTTCAATCTTGATTGCACGTAGGTGTCACACGCAAATACGTCACGAACGATGCAGGATGTGCGTCACTTACAACTTGACCCCGACGACGGATTGAAAGATTTATTGAAGCGTGTAAAGCAGGCATTACATAGAGATGAACACATCAGGCAACATTCAAATTTACCTGTTTGCCTGAATCTTCCTAGGAAAATCGATTGACATAGAAGTTATTTTACCCATGTTACCCCTTCTGGTCACATGGGTATGACATCAGCAGAGGTCCTTTTAGACAGTAAGTAAAATGATTCTATAATAGAATTAGCATAAATAGCAGGAGAGATGGATTGGCAGGATTGCCTTTAACTGAAGGCAGCAGAAATCTCCCAGTATGAACTCTGATGATGACCTGAGTGCTGGATTGCTAGACTTTCAGATTGCAGGACATGGCTGCACAGCAGTCCGGCAATCCATCAGTCAGGTCAGTGGGGGTTCCTCGCTGCCCTGAGTGAAAGCTAAACATACTGCTGGATTGCTGGACAGCTCTGCAGCCATGTCCCAAAATCTGAAATTCCAGCAATCCATAAGTTCAGAAATCTGGCAGTGGGTTAAACTGAGTTCACAGAGGGCAGCGGGTAGCCCTCCAGTGTTAACTCCGATGACCTGACTGCCGGATTGTCAGATTGCAAGACACAGCCACACAGCAGTCCAGCAAATTAGTTGTGCGTTCAACTTTCACTGAAGGAAATGGGTAGCCCCCAGTGAGAACTCTGGTGACCACAGAGCTGGATTGCCAGAATGCTATGGCACCGTGTCCCTCAATCCAGCAGTCTAGCAAACTGTCATCGGGTTCACCAGTAGTCACTCTTGGCAAGATGGGAACCCACAAAGCTTTCAGTGTTTCCCAGAGTATGAAGTAGCAGTCATGTTGTCCCCATCTGCAGACTCCAGATGTAGCAAATCTGGGATCATTGTGTGGCACCCTTGACTAGCCAGGTAGCCACAGACAAAACACACACACACCCCCACCCCCCAGACAGTTACATTGGTCAGACAAAAACCCTTGTTGCCTCCCTCCAGGGTCTGATGTCCACACCAGGTGGGGAGGAGCCAGGCGGTTGGCCCCACCCACCGAGGAGTTCACAGACCTGGGAAAAGCAGTCAGTTAGAGCAGTTAGAGTTTGGAGGAGTGGAGTCCAGGAGGTGAAAGTGAGAGGTCACGGACTGCGAGTGTCTGGGTTGGAGCCCAGGCACTGAGAGCAAGTTTGGCAGATGGTGGTGGCCGTCTGCAGGAGTTGGCGGAACTCCGCAGAGCCGTAAGGACCAGGGCTGGGTGGTGGCCCATCGGTACCGGACCGGGGAACGGAGTAAAGCTAAGCACACAGGCAGGGCCATTGGACCCAGACCAGGCTTGGAGTGCCGCCGTCAATAGTCAAATCCGAATGTGACAGGAACCCCCGGGGTTCCCTAACAACTAAGTTCCGATTGAAGGCAACCGCTCACACCATGAGGATATACAGCCACCACCACTGGCTAAAAATCCAAGGGCCAGCGCCTGTGGGCAAAACGGGCTCCTCCGGTATCTATACACCGGTGAGCCGACTACCGTTGGGAAGCCATTGGAGTCATCACAAAGGTGCAGGGAGAGACAGCCACCATCACCTGTCTGGGGAGAGACACTCCAGCCGGCTGCGGGACCCGTCTATCCAGCCGTTTGGTTTACCGGAGACTTTGTGCATCCATTGCTGAGTGAGTACCATCCGGCACCGCCCCGCGCTGTCCATGCAACCCTGCACCTCACCGACCCTGCCTCCCCGTCACACCACCGGGCCCCGGGACCACCAACCCCTACCCACGGAGGGGGAAAATAACATCCCATACCCTACCATCGCTCCCGGGATCCCCGTCATCAGCAGCGGTGGTGCCCATCTTCACCACAACCCGTAGATGGTGTCACGGACTAAATCCCCAAACAAACCACCCCCTTTTCACTCACGGGTGAGGAGCGCCGCTCGAGTCCACGGATCTGGCCCACCGCTCGAGCCACCGAGCAGCAGCAGCAGTGCCGGACCCGAGCGTTAGCGAGCGCAGCGCCCCGCTGCCCGTGACAACTGTGGAACAACATGGGGGTTAATAAAGAATTATTTCAAATAAAGGATTTTTCTGTGTGTTTCTTTCTTTTGACTTAGAAGTTTTATAGACCTATATCCATTACTAAATAAGGGTTTTATGGCACATGTGATTTTTGACAAATCAATCACAGCTGTTATCAGCCCCATATATTACCCCGATTGCCACCGCAACAGAACAATTGTGATGAACCAGGTAAAGTGCAAGAATAAGCGCATCTAATGGATGCGCCAATTCTGGGGTGGTTGCAGGCTACTATTTTTAGGCTGGTGGGCTACTATTTTAAGCTGGCTGGGGCCAATAACCATGGCCCTTCCGGTGAGCGGACTACCGTTGGGAAGCCATTGGAGTCATCACAGTAAACAAAGGTGCAGGGAGAGACAGCCACCATCACCTGTCTGGGGAGAGACACTGCAGCCGGCTGCGGGACCCGTCCATCCAGCCGTTTGGTTTACCAGAGACTTTGTGCATCCATTGCTGAGTGAGTACACCCGTGCCATCCGGCACCGCCCCGCGCTGTCCCTGCAACCCTGCACTTCACCGACCCTGCCTCCCCGTCACACCACCGGGCCCCGGGACCACCAACCCCTACCCACGGAGGGGGAAAACAACATCCCAGCTGTTCCCTACCATCGCTCCCGGGATCCCCGTCATCAGCAGCTTTGGTGCCCATCTTCACCACAACCCGTAGATGGTGTCACGGACTAAATCCCCAAACAAACCACCCCCTTTTCACTCACGGATGAGGAGCGCCGCTCGAGTCCACGGATCCGGCCCACCGCTCGAGCCACCGAGCAGCAGCAGCAGTGCCGGACCCGAGCGTTAGCGAGCGCAGCGCCCCGCTGCCCGTGACAACTGTGGAACAACATGGGGGTTAATAAAGAATTATTTCAAATAAAGGATTTTTCTGTGTGTTTCTTTCTTTTGACTTAGAAGTTTTATAGACCTATATCCATTACTAAATAAGGGTTTTATGGCACATGTGATTTTTGACAAATCAATCACAGCTGTTATCAGCCCCATATATTACCCCGATTGCCATCGCAACAGAACAATTGTGATGAACCAGGTAAAGTGCAAGAATAAGCGCATCTAATGGATGCGCCAATTCTGGGGTGGTTGCAGGCTACTATTTTTAGGCTGGTGGGCTACTATTTTAAGCTGGCTGGGGCCAATAACCATGGCCCTTCCGGTGAGCGGACTACCGTTGGGAAGCCATTGGAGTCATCACAGTAAACAAAGGTGCAGGGAGAGACAGCCACCATCACCTGTCTGGGGAGAGACCCTGCAGCCGGCTGCGGGACCCGTCCATCCAGCCGTTTGGTTTACCAGAGACTTTGTGCATCCATTGCTGAGTGAGTACACCCGTGCCATCCGGCACCGCCCCGCGCTGTCCCTGCAACCCTGCACTTCACCGACCCTGCCTCCCCGTCACACCACCGGGCCCTGGGACCACCAACCCCTACCCACGGAGGGGGAAAACAACATCCCAGCTGTTCCCTACCATCGCTCCCGGGATCCCCGTCATCAGCAGCTTTGGTGCCCATCTTCACCACAACCCGTAGATGGTGTCACGGACTAAATCCCCAAACAAACCACCCCCTTTTCACTCACGGATGAGGAGCGCCGCTCGAGTCCACGGATCCGGCCCACCGCTCGAGCCACCGAGCAGCAGCAGCAGTGCCGGACCCGAGCGTTAGCGAGCACAGCGCCCCGCTGCCCGCGACAACTGTGGAACAACATGGGGGTTAATAAAGAATTATTTCAAATAAAGGATTTTTCTGTGTGTTTCTTTCTTTTGACTTAGAAGTTTTATAGACCTATATCCATTACTAAATAAGGGTTTTATGGCACATGTGATTTTTGACAAATCAATCACAGCTGTTATCAGCCCCATATATTACCCCGATTGCCACCGCAACAGTACACTCGTGATGAACCAGGTAAAGTGCAAGAATAAGCGCATCTAATGGATGCGCCAATTCTGGGGTGGTTGCAGGCTACTATTTTTAGGCTGGTGGGCTACTATTTTAAGCTGGCTGGGGCCAATAACCATGGCCCTTCCCACCTTGATAAAAGAAATACCGTAGAAAAAACCCTTAGAAAACCTTTATTTAAATTAGATTAAAATAGATATCCCATATGACAAACATCACACACAAATATAATACACTAGAAGGTGGCCCGATTCTACGCATCGGGTATTCTAGAATTTACGTATTGTGTAGTTAATGTATGATTTTTGTTATATATATATAGATGTTGAATGCAGTTACCAAGTGTTTGTGTAGGGCGCTGTACATGTTCTGGGTGTTGTCTGGGTGTGGCGGGGGGTGAGAGCGGTGTTGTTTGTGTGTTGTGTTGTGCGAGTTGCGTTGTCTGTGTTGCGTTGTTTGTGGAGCGCTTTGTGTGTGTGTTGCGCGGTTTGTGTGGGTGTGGGGTGTGTGTGTGTGTTTTGGTGGAAGGTATGTTTTGTGCAATGTGTGTGTTGTGCGGCATGTGCGTATATTTGTGTGTGCCGCGCTGTTTGTGTGTTGGGTGTCTGTGTAGGGTGGTGTTTGTGGTTCCCAGTGTGTATGTGGTGTTGTGCAGTGGGGGGAGGTGTGCACCCCCCATCGTGCTCCATCCCCCATGCTGCGCACCCCCCATCGTGCTCCATCCCCTATGCTGCGCACTCCCCATCGTGCTCCATCCCCCATGCTGCGCACCCCCCATCGTGCTCCATCCCCCATGCTGCGCACCCCCCATCGTGCTCCATACCCCATGCTGCGCACCCCCCATCGTGCTTCATCCCCCATGCTGCGCACTCCCCATCGTGCTCCATCCCCCATGCTGCGCACCCCCCATCGTGCTCCATCCCCCATGCTGCGCACCTCCCATCGTGCTCCATCCCCCATGCTGCGCACTCCCCATCGTGCTACATCCCCCATGCTGCGCACCCCACATCGTGCTCCATCCCCCATGCTGCGCACCCCCATCGTGCTCCATCCCCCATGCTGCGCACTCCCCATCGTGCTCCATCCCCCATGCTGCGCACTCCCCATCGTGCTCCATCCCCATGCTGCACACCCCCCATCGTGCTCCATCCCCTATGCTGCGCACTCCCCATCGTGCTCCATCCCCCATGCTGCTGCACACTCCCCATCGTGCTCCATCCCCCATGCTGCTGCACACTCCCCATCGTGCTCCATCCCCCATGCTGCGCACTCCCCTTCGTGCTCCATCCCCCATGCTCCGCACTCCCCATCGTGCTACATCCCCCATGCTGCGCACTCCCCATCGTGCTACATCCTCCATGCTGCGCACCCCCCATCGTGCTACATCCCCATGCTGTGCACCCCCCATCGTGCTCCATCCCCCATGCTGCGCACCCCCCATCGTGCTCCATCCCCCATGCTGTGCACCCCCCATCGTGCTCCATCCCCCATGCTGCGTACCCCCATCGTGCTCCAACCCCTATGCTGCGCACTCCCCATTGTGTTCCATCCCCCATGCTGCTGCACACTCCCCATCGTGCTCCATCCCCCATGCTGCTGCACACTCCCCATCGTGCTCCATCCCCCATGCTGCGCACTCCCCATCGTGCTCCATCCCCCATGCTGCGCACTCCCCATCGTGCTACATCCTCCATGCTGCGCACCCCTCATCGTGCTACATCCCACATGCTGTGCACCCCCCATCGTGCTCCATCCCCCATGCTGCGCACCCCCCATCGCGCTCCATCCCCCATGATGTGCACCCCCATCGTGCTCCATCCCCCATGCTGCGCACTCCCCATCATGCTACATCCTCCATGCTGCGCACCCCCCATCGTGCTACATCCCCATGCTGCGCACCCCCCATCGTGCTCCATCCCCCATGCTACGCACCCCCCATCGTGCTCCATCCCCCATGCTGTGCACCCCCCATCGTGCTCCATCCCCCATGCTGCGCACCCCCATCGTGCTCCATCCCCTATGCTGCGCACTCCCCATTGTGCTCCATCCCCCATGCTGCTGCACACTCCCCATCGTGCTCCATCCCCCATGCTGCGCACTCCCCATCGTGCTCCATCCCCCATGCTGCGCACTCCCCATCGTGCTACATCCCCCATGCTGCGCACTCCCCATCGTGCTACATCCTCCATGCTGCGCACCCCCCATCATGCTACATCCCCCATGCTGCGCACCCCCCATCGTGCTCCATCCCCCATGCTGCGCACCCCCCATCGCGCTCCATCCCCCATGATGTGCACCCCCATCGTGCTCCATCCCCCATGCTGCGCACCCCCCATCGTGCTCCATCCTCCATGCTGCGCACCCCCCATCGTGCTCCATCCCCCATGCTGCGCACCCCTCATCGTGCTCCATCCTCCATGTTGCGCACTCCCCATCGTGCTCCATCCCCCATGCTGCGCACTCCCCATCGTGCTCCATCCCCCATGCTGCGCACCATCCCCCATGCTGCGCACCCCCCATCGTGCTACTTCCCCCATGCTGCGCACCCCCCAACCCCCCATCGTGCTACATCCCCCATGCTGCGCACCCCATCGTGCTCCATCCCCCATGCTGCGCACTCCCCATCGTGCTACATCCCCCATGCTATAATAGTTCTCCTATTATACTCAGAGAGGACTATAATAGGAGGACTATAATAGGAGGAGTAGTCCTGGGGGGAGAGGAGTATAATGCCAGCTCCCTGACATGTGTACCGGGAGCCGGTGTACGCTGGTAACTATGATACACATCGGGTAACTAAGGGACCTTAGTTACCCGATGTGTATAATGGTTACCAGCGTTCACCGGTTCCGTAACGATCCCAGCAGCGCAAGGTTATGTCTGGCGCTGCTGGGATCGTGACGGAGCCGGTGTATGCTGGTAACTATGATACACATCGGGTAACTAAGGGACCTTAGTTACCCGATGTGTATAATGGTTACCAGCGTTCACCGGCTCCGTCACGATCCCAGCAGCGCAAGGTTATGTCTGGCGATGCGTGCGGAGGGCCGGGGCGAGCGGCCAATCCATGCGGAGGGCGGGGCCAGGCCGAGGCGAGCGACCAATCCGTGGGGGGGAGGCGGGGTAAGGCCGCTGGGGAGGCGGTGTACACTGGTAACTATGATACACATCGGGTAACTAAGGGACCTTAGTTACCCGATGTGTATAATGGTTCCAGTGTTCACCGGCTCCATCACGATCTCAGCAGCGCAAGGTTATGTCTGGCGATGCATGCGGAGGGCCGGGGTGAGCGGCCAATCCGCATGGGGGGGCGGGGCCAGGTGGAGGCGAGCTACCAATCCGTGGGGGGGCGTGGCCAGGCCGAGGCAGCGGCCAATCAGACGCTTGTCACCGTAAGGACACAATTTTGGAGCAAGACAGACAGACAGACAGACAGAATAAGGCAATTATATATATAGATAAAAGGAAAAGGTGCTGCAGTGCAGAGCGGGATTGGTCAAACACCCTCACACTTTTCCCTACCTTGCTGAAGAGGTTGGCACCCTGGGTTGCATAGTGGCGCCCCCGCTCAACGTTGGCTCGCCCTCTTCTCCCTGCACTAGATTAAAGTGCAGCTAGTCTGGGGGTATAGGAGTGCACCAAGGTGATCTCTCCACTGCAGATACAGCAAAAATGTGCAAATCAAAAACTGTCAGGGGTAGAACCTATTATCAGTTTAAACATATAGATGTGACCCTACATGAAAAAAGGCTTATATGATAATCAGTCTCTATAGTAGAGGAATGTCAAAGGGGGAAAAATTTCAAACCACCAAAAACAATTTGTGGGTAGTAAGGTGCAATAGTGCTATATAGTCTGAGAAAGCCTTATAGTGCTCGGCTTATTAATGTGTAAACATTCCACTCAATAGCAGCATATGGTTTAACCAGATTTTAATTATTCCAAAGCTCTATTATGCCAATCAAAGCACCACTGGTATCAGTGTCAGGTTTTTAGCTATAACACGAAAGCAGCACTACACAGGCTCCTAAAACAGCACATATATATATATAATCCAAATACCCAACTTTCATAGATATATGAAACAGTCAGGGGAGAAAAAACCCCACTAGAAGCCAATTTACAGTAGGAAATGTAACTCCAATATAATAAATGATATTTTCACAGGCTAAGGTGGAACTTAGCTTTAGCGCAGATTTGGACAAATCGCCAGAGAAAGACGCTTCAGCCAGATCGCTGGAAGCCTAAAGGAGAAGGTTTAATTCAGGAACCGCTTGCCCGACGCGTTTCCCCCGGCACATAATCCCGCCAGGGTTCCTCAGGAGCTCCCACAGTGGGGTATATGAGACTGGCCACCTTGATAATAACAGTCCGCACCTGTCAGCTTTACCTTGGCTGGATATAAAAAATTGGGGGGATTCTATGCCATATTTAAAAATTATTTTTTATACAATTAAAACAAAAATAAAGTAGGATGCCTTCTATTTTTTAGAACCAGCCACAGAAAAGTTGACAGCTGGGGGTTGTAACCCATAGCTGTTTTTTTTTTATTTCACTGGTTATTGAAAATAGGGCAGAAGCCTACTCTATTTTTTTTAAATTATTTACTTCTTTTCATATTAGCATACAGCAAACTGACTGCAACCAATCAGAGATTCTGACACAAATTTGGGGGCATGTATAGCTGTTTGCAACCAATCACAGATGCTGGCACCAAATGAGCGGGTCCAGAAAAGAGTTTGACTGCAGTGTTATCTTCCAGGAAACATGGTATGTATACAGGCAACTGTCCTGCTCTTACTTCCATTTAGCTCCTTTTGCAGCTCCCTAGCCCTTGCTATGACTATTTTACAGCACAGAAATACTTGTCCCCATTGACTTGTATGGGATTCATTGTCTGGGGTAAAGTTCAGGTCTAGTTCGGTTCCAGATCCAAATTTTTTTATTTAAATCCGTGTGCATTCAGCAAACCAGAATATCCATAGCTCCACTCTTCTCTAGCAGAGACCACCTCATACTGAAAAAATATGTTTAAGGTTAAACACTTTAAATATTCAGGAAAAAAAATCCTTCTTACAGTTTAGTTTTTGGCTTTGCCTTCCTCTAAGAGCTTTATCTTTTTTTTAATTTTCATAGAGGATGATGTATGAAGTTCGAGTTGTAGTTTTGAATGATACCGTTAAATTTATCATATGATTTACTGTAACACATGAAAAAGAAATTCAAACAAATAATAAAAAAAAAAATCTTTATTTTTTTATAGTGCTAACATAATCCGCAGCGCTTTACATACATCAGGAACACTGTCCCCATTGGGGCTCACAATCTAAATTCCCTATCTGTATGTCTTTGGAGTGTGGGAGGAAACTGGAGAACCCAGAGGAAACCCACACAAACATGGGCAGAACATACAGACTCCTTGCAGATGTTATCCTTGGTGGGGTTCGAACCCAGAACCCCAGCACGGCAAGGCTGTAGTGCTAACCACCGAGCCACTGTGCCACCATAAATGGGATAAAATAGTAAAAAAAATGTAATTTCACAATTGTGCAGCTAAAATTGTATATAAATTGTCCAGGTCAGTACTGTTGTGCCAATGCTGAGATTTCATTTTTTTCTTTTTATGATTTTTACTAGATAGGAGCAGATCTATTGAAATTCTAAATCTTAGCTTCTTTGAATATTCTCGAAAAATGTGAATTTTGGCAAATAAATTCACCGTATATCAGATAATAAAATAAGCCTTTAATTGCATGGAAAATAGTTATGGGGCCACGTATTTTGCTTAAGTGCATTATATTTTGGGAAAAAAAGTCACATTTTTGCACTATTTGCCAACTATATTCTCTGTATTGCACAGACTTTTAAAATAATTAAAAAAAAAAATTAATAAAATAATAAATTAATTCTATTATTCTGGTGTTTTAGACTGTATGATCGCCTTTTTCTTCTCTTCTTCCCTCTATGTTCATGCGATTTGTCCTCACACCTAGTCCATATCTGATTTATCTGAATTGGTGGTAATTCTACCTATATTATGTATATCAGTTCACTGTTCCTTACTTATGTTGTTGCTGACTGCATAATGAGCTGTCTGGGTCTGCTCGTTTTGATGTGGAGTTAATATGGCTCTTACCAGTCTGCTTCTCAGCTCCACAAAGTTGAGCGTAATATTGTGGCCAAAAATTTGCTGTGAATAACTCAGAAAAATGCAAATAAATGAGTAAAAACTATACATCTAAACACATTGTATAAAGAAAAATGGTTGTCATGTTTAAGAGTAGTGATGAGCGAACCCGTGAATTTTTATGACACAACATCACCCATTACTAACCCTGTAAGTAAGAAGGAGTGAACACAGAACATACAGAAAAATCCTTTATTTAACAAAAACACCCACTTTCTTCAGTTTATTAACCCTCTAAAACAGTCAGGTCCGATGTAATCCACCCCACAATGTCCCATGATGATCCCGGCTCTGCTACACACTGAAGTTGCAGTACGCAGTCACATAACAGAACATTTTCTGCGGCTCTGGCTTCTAGCAGATACTGACTGAGTCACAGTTGTGTTTACATGTGGTCACAGCTGGAGGTTCCCACGGTACCCCACCTGTGACCGCAAGTACACTCACCTCAGATGAACACATTTAACTCAATGAGACCTGCATCTCCAAGCAAAAAAACAATAATTTTTTTGCTTGGAGATGCAGATTTGGTTCTTGAATTTATGCACTAAATTGATGCACCAATGCTGCATCTCATGTCAAAAAAACGGCATGTGGTTTTGATGCAGTTTGTTGCCATGAGATTATTATTATTATTATTGTTATTATTATTTATTATTATAAGGCCATTCATTCCAGGGCGCTTTACATGTGTAAAAAATGGGGGCGTATACATAAACATGTACAATAATCATGATCAATAGAAAGCACAGACTGGTAGAGGAGGAGAAGACCCTGCCTGTGAGTGCTCACAATCTATGAGACGCAGATTTGGTGCAGGAATTTGGTATAAAAATATCAGTACCAACTCTGCATCCCCTCGCAAAAAACAAGCAAGAAATGCATTTTTTATTCAGTTTTAGTGCGGTTTTCTGCCAGGAGATGCAAATTTGATGCAGAAATCTGGTGCAGACATTTCTGCACCAAATCTGCAACTTCTGGCAAAAAATACATAACAATGGGATGCAGTTTTGATGTGGTTTTTGCCAGGAGATGCAGATTTGGTGCAGGTATTTGGTATAAAAATTCCAGCACCAAATCTGCATTGCCTGGCAAAAAAACCTCACAGGTCTCATTGAACTCAATACGTTCACCTGAGGTGAAGTCACCGAGTTCAATGATTTCATCTGAGGTGAGTTTACCAGCAGTCACAGGTGGGGTACCGTGGGGACCTATAGCTGTGACTGCATGTAAACTCATAATACTAAATAGGCTAACTGAAGTGAGCACTAATATATATTATGAGTGCAAGCCAAAAAAATACATAGTACATAAGGATAAGGCTGCACATCAAAG
Source organism: Anomaloglossus baeobatrachus (assembly GCF_048569485.1). NCBI lineage: Eukaryota > Metazoa > Chordata > Amphibia > Anura > Aromobatidae > Anomaloglossus > Anomaloglossus baeobatrachus. The sequence continues at coordinate 481,664,000 of NC_134355.1, forward strand.
TTAGATAATAGTATAATGCTATAAGCATACCGAAAAACATTGAAGCATACAATGAAAAATGACACTTGCTAACTTGAAAGTGTGAATAATGGAATGCATACCTGCCATGAATATTGGGAAAAAGGAAATATTTAGCAATCGCATTGATCAATGTAACTGAGCCCCAAAACCTCGTCAAGGTATATCTCTATATTGGGGTCCCTAGCTCTATGACCCTAACTGTGTGTCATCTCATTGCAATTAAAAACTGCTATGTGTGGAGAGGGGTAACCAAGGACTTTCTTATATAGGAGATGGAAAAAACATGGCTTGCAATGGCTTATGTTTTGTGTTTATTTCTTTTTGACTTACAGGGTTAGTAATGGGGGGTCTCATAGACCCCTACCCATTACTAATCTAGGGTTTAGTGACAGCTGAGATTTTTGACAGATGACAGCTGTCATTAACCCCTTATACTACCCCATTTACCACTGCAGAAGTTATTTGGCATGAGCTAGTTAAAGCACGGGAATTGTTGCATCTATTGGATGCAACAATTCTGGGCGGTTGTGGGGTGCTATTTTTAGGCTTGGGTGGGGCCCAATAACAATAGGCATCCCCAGTCTGAGAATTCCAACCCCCAACTGTTGGCTTTATCTAGGCTGAGTATCAAAATTGAGGGGAACTGTATATCATTTTTACAATTATTTATTTAAATAATTTAATAAAAGCTGTATGAGGTCCCTTGTATTTTGATGCACAGTCAAGATAATGCACAAAGCTGGGGGCTGCAGCCTATAACCGTCTGAATTATCTGCACTGGGTATTAATATATGGAGGACCCTAAGTCATTTTTATTTGTTTATTTATTTTTATACTCCATTAGGGGACCCAGACAGCCATTGTGAGGGCAACCAATCAGAGTTGTTGACACGCCAGTAGTCTGACTGCAACCAATCACAGATTCTGTCACAGATGGTGGGTGTAGGGATCAGTTTGTATGTATGAGATGTAATGAGTGGATGCAGAAGGAGTATGACAGTCTTTCTTGCGGAGACTTATAAGTAACTTATAAGTAACCTCATCAAACACCTCCCCCTGCTCATCATGCAGCACCACTATCCTATCCATAGTCATAATAAAGTAGAAGATAAGCATTAGTGCAAACACAAACAGTTACTAAACAAAGATCAAAGTTTGCCAATTTTGAGAAAATTGTTCAGGAATCAAAATCCGAATGGGCAAGGCTCATGTCAAATTTGAGACATCATTCTATGGTTTACCGCATATGAAATGAGGCCTACAAAAATAATAAAGTACCTACAGTCAAATATTCTAGATGTTTAAAGACGTCTTGGGGTTGTTTTGCTGCCTCTGGTACTGGGTGTCTTGACGGTGTTCAACTCATTATAAAATCTGAAGATTGCCATAGTATTTTGGGTTGTAGTGTAGTGCCCAATGTAAAAAGCTTGGTGTTCATCCTACCTAGGTCATTGGTCTTTCAGCAGGAAAACAACACCAAACATACTTAAAGAAGCCCAAGAAATAGATGGAAACAAGATGCTGGAGATTTCTGAAGTCTTCAGAAATAAGTCTGGATCTAAATTTTATTGAACACCTGTGGATTGATCTTAAAAATGCTGTTGGGAGAAGGCACCCTTCAAATATGAGAGACCTGGAGCAGTTTGAAAAAGAAGAGTGGTGCAAAATTCCAGTTGAGAGGTGTAAGAAGCTTATTGATGGGTATAGGAAGTAATTGACTGCAGTTATTTATGCAAAATGGTGTACAAACAAATATTAAGCTGAGGGTGCCAAGAATTTTGTCCTGCCATTTTTGGAATTTCGTGTGAAAATATATCCAATTTGCTTTTTTTCCCCTCAGTTTTTTTGTGTGTTGTTCAAATACAGAAAAAGGAAATTAGCAGCTGCATGACAAAACATGTGTAATTCCAATATTTTGTGGGAGAAATATTTAATATACTGAAATCATTTTAAGGGTGCCAACACTTTTAGCCATGACTGTATGGAGAAGTAATACATGTGATCAAGGGATCATGAAAAAAAAATAATCATATGTATAGGTGTAACAATATTATGGATGATGGATTCCAATGTAAAAGAATGATGTCACAAGATTAATATGTTTTTTATGTGATGCAAAATAGAATATCTCTAAAGAAAGACAAACTTGAACCTAAATAGAGATGAGCGAACTTGAGGCTCGAGGTATGAGGTTTGAGTTCGGAAACTGACTTCTAAAAAAATCAAGGTTCGGGTTTGAGGTTCGAGCGAGTCACGAGTATGAACCACTCTAGCGATCAGCGCTATGCTTGACTATGAGTGATGCACAGCCCTGTGCGAGCTGCTTACGGTGTTTGATCGGCTCACATTTGGGGTAAAATCAGCATGATCAAATGTAGTGTACACAAATAACACCCCAAAAAAATGTTATAAACCCTTCCCACCCTACCCCAGATGTGTTTTGCTAATAGCACATAACGAAAAAACTTCCGGGCGGGGTGGGCGTGGTTCGTACTCGTCACTTGCTCGAACCTTGAACCCAAAACCTTGTTTTTTGGAAGTCAGTTTCTGAACCCGAACCTTCAGTCTCAGGTTTGCACATCTCTAAGCCTAAACACAATATTATTCAATATGTATATAATGATGATAGGCCATAAAGACATACATACCACCAGTAGAGATTTCATCAGAGATCCTGAACTGCCAAGATGGTGCCCACCCCACCTTCCTACTATATTATAATTTTGGAACTTTTCTAAACTGTTGAATGACTGAGAGCATATGGTTTAACGAAGAAAGAATAAAATCAAGGCAATTTTTCAGTTATGCAGTAGTTCACAATATGCATTAAGAAATTTAAATGAAAGTTACATCTGCAAGCGAAACAAATAAAAAATCTGTAAAAACTATGATTAAGTTTAGTGCATTTTATGCCAATACAATAATCTTCTTAAAACAAATCTGTCCTATCAGCTCATGTAAAATAGAATTGTGTTTTGATTTCTTAGTCTAAAAATCCCCAAAGTGTAGTAAAGCCTAAGATTGCCTCTTGTCCATTGATCGCTTATTGCTAGTTAATAGGATTTGTTTTGGGGCTGTTTCCCAGATGAGCATTCTTATACTGATAATTGGATACTGTTTTTTATACAAAATTTCAATTTAGCCTTTATGAACTGTTTTACAATATTGTACGGTACCTGATTTTACCTTATGCTACATTAACACTTCTGTGTGCTGTCAGTTTATTTCTTGGACAGCAGTGATCACAAGAGTTCCATTTGTCCATACACACATCCATTTTAAAAGTGGATATGTACTGTATGTCCACTCCTTGAGACTCAGAGTCCTATTCACATCTGTTTTGTGAATTGGCCATTAAAGTCTAAGAAGACTTGCTAAATACAAATGAAAAATGAAAGCCCTACTTTGTACATCAGAGTTCTGTGTTTCATCCATATTTCATTGATCCATTGCAAGGAATCTTTATATAAATAGAAGTTCAGACTACAGATTATATCTTCTTAAGGATCAAATATGGTTGTAAAATGAAGCTAATGCTAAAGACACATACAAGAAAAATGTCATTACTTAAAAATAGACATGAATGTTACTATAACTTTAAAGGGTAACCATCACCAGAATATGACTTATAGTTTAAATCAGGTTTTGTGTTAGGCTGCATGCCCACGATCAGTGTTTGCAGCGTTTTGGATGTAGCATGTTTTCATTGCGTCCAAAACGCTGCATTGTACAGTACAAGCACAGTGGACCGGTTTTCTAGAAATCCCGTGCCCACTGTGCTTGTTTTTGCCACAACAAATACTGACCTGCGGTGCGTCTTTCCAAGCAGCAGCATGTCAATTATTTGCTGCAGATTTGCATGCATCCTCCGTAGGGAGAACACAAGCGAGAGACCGCAGCGCACTGAACCCTGATCGTGGTCTCCTGTGTTCTGCTGCGGAGGAGACTCGCGGACTCACAGGTCAGGACCCGGTGCGTCCAGGACGCAGTGAGTCCTGACCATGGGCACATACCCTTACATTTATTTAAAAAGAAGAAAAAATAAAATTATATTATATATATATGTTTTTGTAAAGGTAAAAGCCACCATGCTACCTAGTGGGGGAGTGAGGATGGGGGATGGGTTCAGTGTTTTGTAGCTGTACACTAGTGAAAATTTGAAACAGGTATGGGCCAAAGGGGAATAAAAGAGTCTAGAATACAGATTGTTGAAGTTAAACGTATATTTTTATTTTGTATAAAATATTAAAATGCTAATATATATATATCTATATATATATTGTGATGTGATCACTGGTGATGTGCACGAGGGGGGATATGTGTCTCTGCAACCACTGCAATCAGTGATGTGAACCCGGATATAGTACTCCAGCATATTAGGTGCTGAGAGGGTTAATTTGTATTACCTGGGCCGGGTTTGTTGTGGACAGCTAAAGAGATGGGTGGGATGGCTGTTCACCATATTTCCACCTCAGGGTGTGGTCTCAGAGGTAAAAGCCAAGCCTCTGGACACACTCGTGTTCTGCTCTGTATTTCCCTGTGCTGGAGGAAGTAGTCTGCCTTTTATAAATGGATTGTGGCTGATGATAATAAACCAGGTGAAAATCGACACGTGAGGTGTTCCTGCATCCATCTCCTACTGCGGAGGGAGTGGCTCAACCACAAGTGGTGCAGACTGCAGGCAGGAATCCCGGGGCCGTTTATACCTACTACAGAGGAGCTGGATGTCCTGGGTGAAGGCAGCCATGAGCCAGGGAACACGGTCAGACACCATGGAGGACCTGATTAAGTACCTGGTGCAGGTCCAACAACAACAGCGGCTGGCCCAGCAGGAGACGAACAAGCTGTTGATACAGCAGAAGAAATTGGTTCAGCAGCAGCTGCAGCAACAGCGGGAGTAACAGCAGCAGCAGATGGACGTCATGGCAGAGGTAATCCGTGGCAGAGCGACCAGTCCAGGTGATGACGCTAACGTCCGAAAGGTGGCAAGGCGAGCTATGCAAAAGATGACTCCAGGGGATGATGTTTAGGCCTTCTTGACTGAGAAAGTTGCTGAACGAGAAAAACTCCCGCCGGAGCAGTGGATGGAGGTATTGCCGCCATATTTAAGTGGAGAGCCAAAAAAGGCCTATTATGATCTTGCTTTACAGGACGCTAAGGAGTATGACAAACTAAAGGCTGAAATTTTGGCACGCCTGGGTGTGACTATGACTATTAGGGCTCAACGGGTCCACCAGTGGGCATATCATGGTGACAAACCCCCTTGCTCGCAAATGTTTGATTTATTGCATCTGGTACAAAAAAGGTTGCAGCCAGAGTCCTCCACCACAGCGCAGATGGTGGAGCAGGTTGTAATGGACAGGTTTATTCACTCCCTTCCAAAGCCAGTGCATACTTGGGTTGCCCAGGGAAACTCCTTGAATGCTGATGACCTGGTTGGACTGGTGCAGAGGTGCCAGGTGGTAGAGAGGGGAAGACACGGGACTTACCATTTCCCTATTGGGGGATTTCTTCAGGGAGCGACACCCAAAAGAAGGATACAAGAGCCACAGGAGGAGGGAATCCAAGGTCCCAAGTGGCAAGAGGAGGCATGCAAAACCCCCCAGTCAGTAATATTATCTGTTGGAGGTGCCAGGGACTGGGTCACATTGCTGCCCGTTGTCCCTTGACCACCGAGCCGATGGACTGCAGCATGGGTCGGTGCTCTTCCTATTATGCATACCCAGCCTGCAGTGTGGACAGTCAACCCAGTGAGGGGCCACAGGCATGTCTTGTAGAAATAAATGGTACCAGAATAGTGGGACTGTTAGACTCCGGGAGTTTGGTGACCCTCGTGAGGGACACACTTCCACACCAGCTGGTTCCTGGGAAGAGGGTGGGAATCCGCTGTATTCATGGGGATGCCAATGACTACCCTGTGGCCGCTGTGACTATAAAAACAACTTGTGGGTCTGAGTCTCATGACGTTGGAGTGGGAAAAGATCTGTTGCACCCAGTAATAATAGGGCGAGACTTTGCTTTGTTCTGGGAGCTGTGGAGTAAAGGGGTGGAACCCTGTGTCTCAGATAAAGGACAGTTAGCCCTCAATGATAAGACTTCATTTCAGTCAGAGGTGGATGAATTCCCCCTATGTGTGTTGGTGGGCGATGAGGACGAGGCCGAGTCCCAGGAGGCTAACATGCCGGAGTTGGCCATTTCTGAAGGGAACTTTGGGACTGTTAAAATGAGGGATCTGACGCTAAAGGGGGCATTTGAAAATGTGACTGTCATAAACGGGGTTGCTCAAGAGCCGGGCGCTGACACCAGATTCCCCCACTTTGCAGTAAATGGGGAATTTTTATATCGGGTTACATAGTTGAGAGGTGAGATAATTGAGCAAATATTGGTACCAGGGCCTTATAAACGCCGGGTGTTAGACATGGCCCATTCTCATGTCCTGGGTGGTCACCTGGGGGTGGATAAAACACAGGAGCGGATTCTTCAGAGGTTCTACTGGCCGGAATGTCATCAAGAGATTCTTAATTATTGTAGATCCTGTCCCACCTGCCAGCTAACTGCACCAGTTTCACATTTTCGAAGTCCTTTTGCGCCTTTACCTATAATAGAGGTCCCGTTTGACCATATTGCCATGGATCTTGTGGGCCCCTGGGTAAAATCCGCTAGAGGGCACCAGTATATCTTAGGGGTTCTGGACTATGCGACTTGATACCCTGAGGCGGTACCCTTGACAAAATTGTTCCTCTAAGAATATAGCCAGGGAGTTGGTCCATATCTTCTCTCGGACCGGACTGCCAAAGGAGATCCTGACAGACCAAGGGACCCCCTTAATGTCGAAATTCATGAGGGAACTGTGTAAGGTGCTGCGGATCAAACAACTGAAGACTTCAGTCTATCACCCGCAGACAGATGGCCTTGTGGAGAGATTCAATAAGACCTTAAAGTCCATGCTTAAGAAGGTTGTGGAAAAGGATGACTGAGATTGGAATTGCCTGCTTCCATACTTGCTCTTTTCTATCAGAGAGTTCCACAGACCTCTACCGGGTTCTCTCCCTTTGAACTTTTATATGGTCGACATCCCCGAGGGCTGCTTGACATAGCCAAAGAAACCTGGGAAGCAGAGGTTACCCCTCATAGGAGTGTCATTGAGCATGTGGCCCAGATGCAAGAGAGGATGGCTGAGGTGATACCCATCATGAAAGAGAGTCTTCTCTGGTCTCAAGAGGCACAGGTGAGCGTATATAATCGCTCTGCCAGGGTCAGACAGTTCAGCCCAGGCGATCGGGTGTTGGTGTTGATCCCTACTATGGAAAGTACATTTCTGTCCTAGTGGCAGGGACCCTATGAAGTGATCAAGAAACTGGGAGAGGTGAATTATAAGATCCACCAACCAGGTAGACGGAAGCCCTACCAGGTGTACCATATTAATCTTATTAAGCCATGGCGAGATAGGGAAGCGGTGGAAGCTCCGTGTCTAGCTGCCAAGGTGGACGCCGATACCAAGGACGTCACAGTGGCAGAGATGCTGTCAAGGGCCTAAAAGCAGCAGTGTCGGGAGTTGCTTTATCAAAATCGAGATCTCTTTTTCAAAATTGCCGGGGTGTACACAGGTTGTGGAACATGAAGTTCTGATGGAACCACATGTGAGAGTACATCTGAAGCCGTACCGGATCCCCGAAACCCGCCGATAACTGATCTCAAAAGAGGTGAAGAGGATGCTGAGCCTCGGCGTGATTGAGGAATCAAGAAGTGGCTGGTCTAGTCCTATCGTCCTTGTGCCAAAGCCGGATGGAGAATGGCGATTTTGCAATGACTACCGCAAGTTAAATGAAGTCTCAAAATTTGACGCTTATCCAATGTCTTGAGTCGATCAGCTCATTGAAAGGCTTGGGCCAGCCAGGTATATTACCACCCTTGACCTGACAAAAGGATACTGGCAAATACCCATGTCTCAAGCGACCAAGGAGAAGACGGCTTTCTCTACACCTGACGTATGTTTCCAGTACACCAGGATGCCGTTTTGGTTGCAGGGAACCACAGCCACCTTCCAGAGGGCCATGGACCGGATCCTAGCTTCTCATCAGAAGTACGCTGCAGCTTATCTGGATGATATTGTGATCTTCAACCGGATTGGGGGGAGTCATCTACAGAGGGTCGAGGCAGTGCAGGATGCATTGAAGGCGGGGTTTACCATAAACCCGAAGAAGTGTGCCATAGGGAAGGAGGAGGCCAGGTACCTGGCCTATGTTGTCGGTAGGGGCCTAATCAAGCGATCCAGAATTGGCCACGACCACTCTCTAAAAAGCAGGTTAGGGCATTTCTGGGAATCGTCGGATACTACCACCAGTTTGTACCGAAGTTTGCTATGAGGGCCGCTCCGCTGACTGATCTCCTCAGGGCTGTGAAGCCATCGGTGGCCAAGTGGACCTCTAAGGCGGAGGTGGCGTTCCAGGACTTGAAGTCTGCTTTGTGTCGGCAGCCAGTCCTGGTGGCACCTCACTTTACAAAGGAGTTTGTGCTTCAGACTGATGCTTCGGAGGTCGGGTTAGGAGCTGTGCTGTCGTAGGAAATAAATGGCGAGGAACATCCAGTGCTTTACCTGAGTAGGAAACTCTCCTCTTCTCCTCTTGAGAGAAAAACTATATCATCGTGGAAAAGGAATGCCTGGCCATTAGGTGGGCAGTGGACTCTCTAAAATACTACCTTCTAGGCCGTAAATTCAGGCTAGTGTCTGATCATACGCCACTGACATGGTTGAGAAGTAGACAGGGAATGAATTCCAGGGTGACCAGGTAGTTTTTAGCCCTTCAAGACTTTGCCTTCCATGTGGAGCACAGGCCTGTGAAGTTACATGGGAATGCAGATGCCCTGTCGCGGCTCCCGTGTTTAGTGGTTGCTGGTGCCCATGCCCCTGGCTTTGAGCAGAAGGGGGAATATGTGATGTGATCACTGGTGATGTGCAAGAGGGGAGATATGTGTCGCTGCGACTACTGCAATTAGTGATGTGAACCCGGATATAGTACTCCAGCATATTAGGTGCTGAGAGGGTTAATTTGTATTACCTGGGCCAGGTTTGTTCTGGACAGCTAAAGAGATGGGTGGGATGGCTGTTCACCATATCTCCACCTCGGGGTGTATTCCCAGAGGTAAAAGCCAAGCCTCTGGACACACTCGTGTTCTGCTCTGTATTTCCCTGTGCTGGAGGAAGTAGCCTGTCTTTTGTAAATGGATTGTGGCTGATGATAATAAACCAGGTAAAAATCGACACGTGAGGTGTTCCTGCATCCATCTCCTACTGCTGAGGGAGTGGCTCTACCACAATATTATATATTGTGAGGTAGCGACCACCAATGTTGTGGATGGTCGCAGTGGAGAAGGATCCCCCTGTGATATTGAACTGAAGGTGTGACTGTGGGACTTGTAGTTCCACAGAACTTGGGTTGTAATTAAGGGTTAGGTTCCCTTTAAACTGTGACCAGTATGATGGACAGAGCTGGAGAATCACATACCTCCACCTGTGGGTGTATCCGGTTGGGTTTTAAGAGACTGTTAGTTTTAGAAACAGGGGGAAGCCTGAGAGTGCTGCACATGGAGGATGTGTGCTGGAGATCTCAGTCTGTGTGAAGACTGAAGAGAGACTCCTGGAAATCAGTCCCGGTGATGACTGGGGAAAAATACTGCAGCCTGGCTGGAGAGGGCTGGAGGCTGCAGGAAGCAACCACAGTGACTTGTGTTCGCTGGCAAGAGCCAGAGTGTGGAGAATCCACTATGGACACTTAATTGGACTGGAAGCCCACGGTATGTGGATGTTATATTTTCCTTTAAGCCAGGAGAGTCTTCATTGTGTTTTGGAAGGGCAGTTTATGTTGGTTACTAATAAACTGCTGCATTTTTGAGAGAGACTGTGTTGCCTGTGTATGCCTAAGCTACCCTGCACCGCTGCAAGCGAGTAAAACCCCCGGGTTGCGGTAAGCAACGTTCACAATATATATAATATATATATATACATATATATATATATATATATATACACACACACACACACACACACACACACACACACACACACACACACACACACACACATACAGTACAGACCAAAAGTTAGGACACACCTTCTCATTCAAAGAATTTTCTTTATTTTCAGGACTCTGAAAATTGTAGATTCACATTGAAGGCATCAAAACTATTAATTAAAACATGTGGAATGAAATACTTAGAAAAGTGTTAAACAACTGAAAATATGTCTTATATTCTAGGTTCTTCAAAGTAGCCACCTTTTGCTTTCATTACTACTTTGGCATTACTACCCTCTTGGCATTCTCTTGATGAGCTTCAAGAGGTAGTGACTGGAAAGGGTTTTCCAACAGCTTTGAAGGAGTTCCCAGAGATGCTTAGCACCTGTTGGCCCTTTTGCCTTCACTCTGGTCCAGCTCACCCCAAACCATCTCGATTGGGTTGAGGTCTGGTGACTGTGGAGACCAGTTCATCTGGCGTAGCACCCCATCACTTTCCTTCTTAGTAAAAATAGCCCTTACACAGCCTGGAGGTGTGTTTGGGTTCATTGTGCTGTTGAAAAATAAATGGTGGTCCAACTAAACGCAAACCGGATGGAATAGCACGCCGCTGCAAGATGCTGTGGTAGGCATTCTGGTTCTGTATGCCTTCAATTTTGAATAAATCTCCAACAGCGTCACCAGCAAAGCACCCCCACACCATCACATCTCCTCCTCCATGTTTTACGGTGGGAACCAGCCATGTAGAGTCCATCCGTTCACCTTTTCTACAAAGACACGGTTGTTGGATCCAAAGATCTCAAATTTGGACTCATCAGACCAAAGCACAAATTTCCACTGGTCTAATGTCTATTCCTTGTGTTCTTTAGCCCAAACAAAGTCTCTTCTGCTTGTTGCCTGTCTTTAGCAATGGTTTCCTAGCATCTATTTTATCATGAAGGCCTGCTGCAGAAAGTCTCCTCTTAACAGTTGTTCTAGAGATGAGAAGGTGTGTCCAAACTTGTGGTCTGTACTGTATGTCTATATATATATATATATATATATATATATATATATATATATATATATATATATATATATATATATATATACATTGTATATCAAATGACAATGCCAAGATCCAGGTATCTAGGCAAGGATAATGATGGCTGAATCAATATAGTACCTAAAAATGAGTAAGAAAGGATGTGTGAGTGTCTCTTGGTGTGTTAAATAGTAATGGATATAGTAATTTGGAATACTGTATACGAAGGAGAGATTGGTTTGAAGCTGAAAGCGAAGCACAAGGTGAGTGCGCAGTTGAGAGAGGCCTATAATTGGAAAAGTGTATACTGGTTACTTGGTAATTGTTAGAGGTCTGGGTTATTATAGTCAAGCTGTGTAAGAAAAACTACCAATGGGTGGCCAATACATGTGGCAGTCAACCTCTTGGTTAGAGTAATATCTAAAAAGGTACCCTGAAGTACCAGTGGCTACAAATATAAATTTCCTATTAGAAATTACAGATGTTAAGGAATAAACTAAAATACATGTAAATAAAATAAAATTGGACTAAAAAGGGAGAAATATGGGAAAAAAGTGTGAGGATACCTGAACTTTTGCTTTTTGGAAGATAAAGCAGATTAGATGCTGCTGAATTTACTGCACCTGCAACGTAGATATAGAGATTAAGGTGCTCTCCTTGTGTAAATAATGAGTTAGGAATATTTACCTGATTGGATGATGATTAGATGTTTAGAGGAGTATCCTCATATAAGGAGATAATAGTAATTGTGGCTTTGGCTGGGGGCAGACCAGATTGCAGTGGTCTGGAGAACCAGCACCTTTCGAGCAACATTCTAGGAGTCAGCAGTGGATTGGTGGCGGACAGCCAGGAGTTAATTGGGGATTTTGTGCACCTATCCAGGAGTCCACAGTGGTTGGATAGGGGGTACCAAGGGAATAATTAGGGGTTTCTGTAGAGCGGTCTGCGAAGGTACTGTACAATGGTCAGCCCATACCTTGCTGCTGTGGGAGGTTAATGTGGGGTTAAAAGCAGATCAAATTACTACAAAAGACCTCCATGATTCATTATACTGTAATTAAATGTAATATCAAACTGTATCAGTTACTTAGAAAAATATCCTTTTAACTCATGAGTAATATATAGATTAACATATAACATACAAGCATATCAGTCATAGAAAAACCGACTATTGATAAGGTGCATCAATATAACCAATCCATTTGAGCAATATAAGTGTCCAAGCATAAATTGCACCTGAGCACACAGTCAGTATAACAGGTCCAATGACTAATAATAATACATGCCAAGTTGTGAAGTAAATTGCTAGCAGACCCTCGGTGTGCCAATATCCATCACACATGAAGGAGAGCAGAGTAACCCAGGACCAGTAAAGGTTCAATAACCTACCCAGGTACCTCCTCAGACCCCGCACACACACACCGCCCTGCACCTCGACGCGTTTCGCTACCGCTTCGTCATTTGTTAATCTATATTTTACTCATGAGGGGTTGTGACTATTATTGTGGATGCATTAATGTTTCCCTCAGACGCTGATTCTTCAGACACCCCCCCCCCCCTGTATTATTGCAGTTTTTTACATATGCACGTTTGTACTTTACCCTGTCCCCTTGCATCCTTGTAATATCTTGTAAAATGTTGTATGTAATAAAGGATATTTTTCTAAGTAACTGATACAGTTTGATATTATATTTAATTAAAGTATAATGAATCATGGAGGTCTTTTGTAGGAATTTGTTGTTTTATTGGTGACTCTTCATATAAGATTTGGTAACATGGACCAGGTTATTCATGTGTTTTTGCTTAAAAGCAGACCAGTCTGCGATAGCGCAGTATATAAAAAGAAAAAAGTAAGCCAGAGTATGAGTTGGTATACATGTAGCTTGTAAGCTCATGTTGACACTGGCCATAGAACAAAGAAAAACCAAAGACAAAAAATTATATGGTTGTTTACCCTGCTGTAACTGAATAAAAGGAAAGTGCATATAAATAAACATAGGGTACTTAGTGAACACTGTTTTAGATCAAAAAGAGCATAAAGCCATCCCACCACGACAAGATGTACCCAGTCGGGACAGTACCTACACTTTCTAATATTAAAACCTTACTGTGGCGCCCTGGACAAGCCAGGACGTCACAGGTACTGCAACAACACACCCCACACCCTGGCTAGGCACATCAAAGTCAGACAAAAATCCTTGTTGCCTCCCTCCAGGGGCTGATGTCCACACCAGGGGGTGGAGCCAGGTGGTTGGCTCCACCCACCGAGGAGTTCGCAGTCCTGGAGGCGGGAAAAGGAAGAGAGAGTAGAGAGTTCAGTTTGGAGAGTTGAAGAGTGAAGTGGTAGTGGAGCAGACTGACCGTGTCCGAGTGCGTGGCCCGGGCACATACAGCAAGGTTGGCGGACGGTGGTGACCATCTGTAGGAGTGGCTGATTGACGTGAACCGTAAGGACCGGGGACGGGCGGTGGCCCGCCGACACCGGATCGGGGAGCAAAGAGAAGCCAGCACCATTCGGCAGGGCCTGCGGACCCAGACCAGGCTTGGAGTCACCAACAAACTTAAATCTTGGTACTTAAATCCAACAAACAAGGATATGGTTGCTACTAGGAAGCTTAAGGTAGTGGACAGGACCTCTCTGGTAATGATAAACACTAGCTAAAGTAAAGGTAAACGCTACCTAGTGGGGGAGGTGGGATGGGGGGGATGCGTTCAGTGTGTCGTAGCTGGACACTAGTTAAAATTTGAAACAGGTATGGACCAGAGAGGAATAAAAGAGTCTGGAACAAAGATTGTTGAAATTAAAAGTATATTTTTATTTTGCAAGGGGCGAGTTTCCGACTGGGACCACCCATCCATTTCCACTCGGTGGCTTAGCACGCTGTACTCTTTGGTGGCATCTCAGCGCTGGCCTCCAACCGGTACAGCAAACTAACATAGGCTGACTACTATTCAGCACATTCTCAAACCACTCTGCATGTACCCTTTATTAACCCCCCACACTGGACTAGCTTGAAGCTGACTACTATACTGCACTATCAAAGAAAAGCCAAAGACAAAAAATAATATGGACGTATACCCTGCTGTAACTAAATAAAAGCATAGTATATATAAATAACCATAGTGTACTTAGTAAACACTGTTTTTCATAAAAAAAAGCATAAAGCCATCCCACCACAACAAGGTGTATCCAGTTGGGACAGTACCTACACTCTCTAATATTAAAAACTTACTATGGGTTAAAATAGGCCTCAAAGTGAATAAGGGCTGAGAGTGACTGGATCCCAACTGGACACACAGCCATGGGAAGCACAGAATGAAATGCCCAGGTCACTGAGAAGGGGGCCCCACCCTATTTGTACTAAATACAAAAAAACTACATAAAAAAGGGGGGGTGTTCCACCAGTTCAAAGCCCGCTTCTTGAATGGTGCCATGGCAACTGCAGCTTTGTGAGCCGGCGCGTTATCTTGGTGAAACAGCACTCCAGCCCGCAGTTTGCCACGCCTTTTCTCCTTGATAGCCTCCCGCAATCTTCTTATTTGTTCTGCGTAGTAGGAGCCCGTAATAGTGGCTCCCTTCTCCAAATAATCCACCATAATAATTCCTTCAGCGTCCCAAAAAACGGACGCCATAACCTTCCCTGCTGAGCTTGACACTTTGAATTTCTTCGGCGTCGGTTCGTTAGCTCGTTTCCATGTCATCGATTGTTGTTTAGTTTCGGGATCAAAGTGGTGGATCCAGGTCTCGTCAATGGTCAAAAAACGTGACAAAAAATTCTCCTCTTCTGCTTGGAACTTTTCAAGATTTGCTATTGAAATGTGAACTCGTTTCTTCTTTTGCTCGTCGGTTAACATTTTTGGCACCCAACGTGCGGAGACCTTTCTCATATGCAATTCCCTTGCAAGGATTCTTTGAATACTGCCATATGAGATCCCTGTAACCTCAGCTACATGCCTGATAGTCACTCTTCGATCTGCCAATACAACTTCTTAAACCTTTTTCACGTTTTCTTCATTGAGGGACGTGGATGAGCGTCCTTCACAATGTTCATCTTTCGTCGATGTTCTTCCCAGCTTAAATTCCTTGGCCCAGCATGCAACTGTGGAATATGGAGGAGAAGAGTCCCCCAATGTTTCCACCAAGTCGCTGTGTATGTCTTTGGTAGTCATTTTTTTCAAGGAGAGGTATTTGATGACAGCTCTGAGCTCGTTTTTTTCCATTTTGATGTTCACTCCTCGGCAGTTCATATTCAAATGAATGTAGCTCCTGGGAATCGTGGCCTATTTAAGTGATTTTTCTTTCCTGGACTAGTGGGTACCTAAGAGAGAAGAAAACATTTTATTTTAATTTCTGTGTGCAATAGAAATAACCGATTATCATTACTTTTGGATTGCCCCTCATATAATCACCTGTCCACGCTGCTGCTGTCCATGGTGCTGAAGTCTCCTGCCATGCTGTCCCCGTCCACTGCTGTCTCCCCGCTGCAGCTACTTTCAGGTCGACTGTGCAGTACATAAACATGACCATAATTAGCCAGCCTGGAAGCAAGCAACAGCAGCTGCTGAAGACAGCAGCGCTGGAGATGGGTGAGTTTAGAAAGCTTTATATTTGAAATGCACTTGTTTTTCTGGTATGTGTTTCATGGATCACTCCACTGTGTGGTCTGTGGGACATCAGTGATGCTGGAGAAAAATGGACATGTCTTCGTATGGAACACAGAGATACATGAGTGCGCTGCACGGAAACACGTCAGTGAGAAATCACTAATGTGTGCGCAGACCCATTGATTTATGGGTCTGCATGTGTCCGGGATTCTGTTACATGAATAAAAAGTAACATACATTCCAGAATCACTGACGTGTGAAGGGGCTTAACTCAGTAACAGTTGATAACTCTTGTGAGAGGCTACTTAGTCACCATTAGGTAGATAGGTATTCCAGGGTCTTCGATCAGGAGTAGTGATGAGCCACCCCCCTAGTGTTCAAATTTGGTTCAGTTCGTCGAACGGCGGGTGTGTTCGGCGAACGGTCGACGAACACCTTCGAACCCCATTGAAAACAATGGCAGACAAACACAAACACATTATACATAAACACATACAGTTAATAAACATTGCAGGACGCACTCTGTCTCCTGCCGCTTTTCCTTCCGATCATCGCTGCACCCTCCCGGTAACCAGCACTGATGATAGGACCTGCCGCGACGTCGTCATAGCATGTGACCAGTCACGTGTCTATTATCTCATTGGCTACTGACTGGTCACATGGCTAGACGTCATGCTAGGTCCTGTCAGTGTATCTCTCCGGTAGAGCATCTCTGTGTACCGGCGAGATGCTTGGGCACATGCTTGGCTCCCCGTTCCTGCATGTCGGCGCTCTTTAAAGAGTCAGCCCACATGCAGGAACTTGATGCCACAGCTGGTGAATAGCGGCACCGGGAATCAGGTGATCGGAGATCACCGTTGCTATAGTAACCCGCCTGTCAGATTACTATAGCAACGGTGGCAGCGGTGACATCACTGCTTAAAACCCGCAGCCTCTGCTCACTCACTTAGTGATTAGACTGCACGGGAGCAGCAGCGTCTTCCTCCCATGCAGTGCTGTCTGATGTACCAGAGCTGCATGGGTTGAAGGAGAAAGAAGACAGAAGACCAGGATAGTGGAGGGATGAGAGGGAGTAATAAACATGGTTTCTAAGTGTGTCTGTGTATTTATTTCTATTAAAGTATTTTTTCTCTGTGTGGTGTCTTTTTTTTACCCTTTATTGGAGATTTTTAATGGCTGGGTCAAACTTGCCTAATACTTAATACGAGCAAGTAAAACAAAGCTAGTATTAACCTAATATTACCCAGCAAGCCACCCGGCATCAGGGCAGCTGGAAGAGTTGGATACAGCGCCAGATGATCGCGCTTCTATGAAAGCGCCATTTTCTAGGGCGGCTGCGGACTGCAGCTCGCAGCAGAGGGACCCAGAAAGCTCAGGCCAACCTATGCTGCGGATTCCAATCCCCAGCTGCCTAGTTGTACTCGTATACACAAGAGGACAAGGAGTATATGTGCAAAAAATGGACAATTTTATTAGGTATGAAAAAACCACAATAGACAATAAACAATTTAAAACATGATAAAACATCACCAAAATGAATCATCTGGGGGAATATACAGATTGTTACACGAAGAAAATTGTTACATAGACAGGGATGGTCTCAGGAAAACCACCAAAGATACTCAGGATAACCATAAATCCTGTGAATAAATCGGTCACAGTGTGATCTTAATCAGGTGAATCCTGAGACCCCCGGTCAGTGTTGAAGTGTCACAAACTGAGGGTATAATGACTAACCAGGACTATACATATGAATGGCAGAGGACAGCTATAAGGCCCAATATAGGAGTAATCCCATGTGGGATGTGTATAAGCAGATCAACCATTCAATATAATACCTAACAAGTAAAAAGTTAATTACCTGGAAGTCAGAGGGATAAAGATTAAACCTTCAGTTTCGCATGGTACAAGAGCTTTTTCAAGATGGAGAGGCACAGGGTCTTTGTGAGAATTCAAGGGTTATATACCCTTATGTTCCCAGTACAACGAGGTGCAGCTGTGTGGGGAGGGGAGCAACTACCCAGACATGGAGGAAACGCCCAGAAGTTGTAAGCACGTGTGGAGTCAGAGATACGTTGCCTAGGCAACCAAAGCTAAACGTGACGTGCTCACCAAGCAAAGAAATGCCCACAAGCTGTACACACATACATTATCAAGGGCGCGTTACCTGAATAGCCAAAGCGTAATGTCACATCCGGTATAACGTGCATGGTAACCAGAACGCCCACAAGTGCCTGATCCAGGAAGCCGCTGCGTCAGCAGAACGCACGCGTGGTCCCAAGGACGCGTCACCAAGGGAACCGTGCACGCGCACCGCACACCGCGACTGCCCAGAACAAGCATAAAGAAAATAAGGACAGAAGAACTCCATGTCCGGGCATTGAAAAACGTTTTAAGGTAGAGGGGAGGACTAAAAAATCCACAGGAAAAGTTGAAACATCCTAAAAAAATATACCAGATCATATAAAAAGGGGCATGTATGTAAATGGCCACAAAGGCTCCTCAAAGTGCCAGGGTGTCAACCGCACGCGTCCACGGTCACAATAATGGGTCACCAAAGGAACCATAGGCACGCGCTTGGGGGCACCAGTGCAAATGGATGGATTAAGACGATAATAAATAGTATGGGACACAAACCCCATATATTGAGCACTGTGGATATGTCACCCCCCTACCACATCTGAAAGAGTTAAAGCATCTCAGAAAAAAAGAGGAAGGATACAAAAGAAAAGGGAGTCCAGATCAAACATTCAGTATGAATATATAAAACCAAGAGTTCTCAATTGGTCTCTCATACAACTACCTGGCCAGTCTTAAGCCCACTTTACATGTTGCAATTAGTTGTACAATCGCATTTGCGATGTGACACGCCCAGGTTGCATACGGGATCTTATGAGATTGCACGTAGGTCGTTCATTTGCTGTCACACGTGCGTTAGTAGTCTATGTTAAATTGATCAATTTTGTGTGCGATCCTTTAGATCATGTGTACTGTGACGTATGCATTGGGAACCTTTTTTTTTTTTTTTTTTTTAATTGACTTGCCAAGCGTGTGTAATGTGTAGGGATGCGTTTTTACTATGTCATCTGCCATTCAGCTCTGCTACATGGCCGCTGACAGCAGACACAGACAGCCATGTAGCAGAGCTGAATGGCAGATGACAGCAGACACGGACAGAGCCGCACTGTCAGAATGAACTCGGGTGAACTTCACCCGACTTCATTGTCATGATGCGGCTCTGTCTGTGTCGCGCCCTGATTAGCGGTCACCTGTGAAGGGCTCACTGGTGACCGCTAAACTCCTGAGTGACTGAAGTTAGCAGCCCTCTCTCATACTCATCAATCCCCTATCCCCGGCGCTGCACGGCGTTCACACTGCTCTGGCGGCTTTTACTGTTTTGAAAAAGCCGGCCGCCCATTAAACAATCTCGTATTCCCTGCTTTCCCCGCCCACCGGCGCCTATGATTGGTTACAGTGAGACACGCCCCCACGCTGAGTGACAGGTGTCACACTGCACCCAATCACAGCAGCCGGTGGGCGTGTCTATACTGTGTAGTGAAATAAATAATTAAATAATTAAAAAAAACGGCGTGTGGTCCCCCCCAATTTTAAAACCAGCCAGATAAAGCCATACGGCTGAAGGCTGGTATTCTCAGGATGGGGAGCTCCACGTTATGGGGAGCCCCCCAGCCTAACAATATCAGCCAACAGCCGCCCAGAATTGCCGCATACATTATATGCGACAGTTCTGGGACTGTACCCGGCTCTTCCCTGGTGCGTTGGCAAATCGGGGTAATAAGGAGTTATTGGCAGCCCATAGCTGCCAATAAGTCCTAGATTGATCATGTCAGGCGTCTATGAGACACCCTCCATGATTAATCTGTAAATTACAGTAAATAAACACAAACACGCCCGAAAAAATCCTTTATTAGAAATAAAAAACACAAACATATACCCTGGTTAACCACTTTAATCAGCCCCAAAAAGCCCTCCATGTCCGGCGTACTCCAGGATGCTCCAGCGTCGCTTCCAGCGCTGCTGCATGGAGGTGACCGGAGCTGCAGCAGACACAGCCGCTCCGGTCACCTCCACGCAGCTAATGAAGACAGCCGTGCGATCAGCTGAGCTGTCACTGAGGTTACCCGCGGCCACCGCTGGATCCAGTGACAGCGGGTAACCTCAGTAACCTCAGTTTTCAAAACAGTAAAAGCCGCCGGAGCAGTGTGAACGCCGTGAAGCGCCGGGGATCTGGGATCGGTGAGTATATGAGAGAGGGGGATAGACTGACATGGACAGAGAGTGAGGGACAGAGATAGTGACCGACTGACAGAGATTAGTGAATGACAGACATTGTGAGGCGCTTCAGAACGCAGCTTTTCAGTTGCGCTCTGAAGCGGACCTTTTTTAAGCTGCGGTGCAGAGCGCACACCTGCGCACATAGCATCAGACATCAAAATCGTATGAGGGATGTCACACGTTACAATTGACTAGGTTCATACAACAAAACGCTCAATTCTAGACAAAGATACGATGTGTTTGCGATCAACGGTTTTGCGTTCAATCCTGATCGCACGTAGATGTCACACGCAGACACCTCACAAACGATGCCAGATGTGCGTCACTTACAACTTGACCCCAACGACAGATTGTGAGATATATTGAAGCGTGTGTAGCGGGCTTTAAGCTGGATAGCAATTACAATCCAATAAGGGCAGGCACATTCAACTAAACTGATCTCTGACATAAGAGAAATGGGCAGAATTATATAAGAATAGTCTACAGGACACATACAATGTCCCAGAATAATAGATACTGCCTATGGCATTTAGCATTACAAAAAGGAAAGCCCACAAAAACACGCAGCCGCGTCATCCAAATTGGGGTCCGTCCAATCAACTAGGGTACTGGTATCAAACACACGCGGATCTGAGAACGCGTTACTCAGGACAACCACGCATGTGAACCGAAGTATCCGCATTAAAAGGAATCATAACTCACCAATATAGGGACAGGGGCCGTTAGCACAGATAAGAAGTAGTGTAATTTTTTATATATATTTATAAAAATGGCTTCCAAAGCGTACATAAGACCCAAAATTCAAGGGGTTATAAATGCCAATAGAAAAAGGAAGAGAATTTTGGTAAACATATCAAGACTCACGATGTATAAAGCTTATGAAAAAAAGGGTAACATATTCAAGGTAACATCAAATTGCACAAAAGTGGTTGCATTCTAAAAAATCATCAGATCATGTATAGTCCATAATGAGGCCTCATATCTTCTGTTTCTTTGACCAAAAAGGACTCAAAGGAAATAATGGGGAATGTTCAGTCATCAAAGTAGTGTATATCCAATTCAGATTCTTCAATTTCCAACCAATTTCACCGCATATATAGAAACGTATACGTATATACGTATATATATATATATACGTATAGAAAATATAGCATCCAGCATGATGATGATGTAAAAGATGAGTCATTAAGAAAATAAGTCATCAGAACAATAGATAGCAACCCTAGTGCACAAGGCCTGTGGCCGAAACGTCCAGTTTGTTGGACCACATTCATTTTTTCTGAGAAAAAAACATTCAAGGAACTATTGTGTTAATAAAAATATTGCATACAACTTTATTGCATTCTGCCTTTTTCTGGGAGTTGTAGTGTGCCAGGGTTACTCTTTTTCTAGTGCACAAATAGACCTGGAGCCTCCACCCAAGTAAAAAATCAGTTGATGAGGGATAAACAAAACATAAAAATAATTCAAACATATTAAAAACAAAAAAAACACAGAGATGGTCAAGGCTCAGCATACTCCATCCAGGACTGTATGCAGGAGTTTTTTGCCCCCCCCAAAAAAATTACTTGGGCTTCGCCATGTTTTTGTATGGTAGCCAGGTACAGCACGCAGCTACGGGCTGCCCCCAACCCCCAGCTGCCTATTTGTACCCGGCTGGGAACCAAACATATAGGAAAGCCCTTTTTTTTAATTATTTCATGAATTTTATGAAATAATAAAAAAAGCCAATGACGTGGGCTTCGCCCAATTTTTGTGTCCAGCCAGGTACAACTAGGCAGCTGGGGATTTGAATCCGCAGCGCAGAGTGCCCAAGCATTCTTGGCACCCCTGCTACGAATTGCAGTCCGCAGCCGCCCCAGAAAATGGTGCTTTCATAGAAGCGCCATCTTCTGGCGCTGTATCCAACTCTTCCAGCTGCCCTGGTGACGGGTGGCTCGCTGGGTAATAATGGGGTTAGGGCTAGCTTTATATTATCAAGTGGCCCTAAGCCCAAAATTCATGGTGTCACGCCAATATTAGACATGGCCACCATGAATTTCTAACACAGATAAAAAAAAACACAACACACAGAAAAATATTTTTATTAGAAATAAAACAACACAATTAGTGTTTCCAACTTTATTGAAATAAAGAACCGCCTGTTGAGACACGGTGGGTGCTCTCATCCGCTGGTCCGGCCGCCTTTAGAAAGACAGCAAGGCCCAGGGCTCATCCCAACTGAACGCCCGACCTCCTTAACCGTGGGCGGAAAACTACTCAGACAACAGAATGAGGGAATCACAATATTAAGACTTTATTGGATCCCCAAACAATTAACGGCACATAGCACATAACCAGAAAAACACCCAAATGTAACAGGCAACAGTTTCTCACCCTTCCGCTGGCTCACCAGTGATTTAGAATGTCCGTAGCTTCCAGAGCTACTTACTCCAATCCGTCAGCACCCCGCTATTGGCGGGCACTCACCGAGAATGGAATAACGCCAGATTTAGGAAACTGACTGAGGTCTGCAAAGTTTGTAGCCTGGTGACCAAATTGTCCCAACCTGGGTTTCTTCCTTGAGTAGTCTCTGATATGATGATATGATATAATCCTGGCAGTGGGAGTCAAAATCCCTAGACTGCGGTTATGGTCTCAAATCGGAATTGGAGCCCCTAGATTGAAGCCATGTAGCCAAGTGATCTTCTAGTCGGAGCCAAAGTCCCTAGACAGAGTCTACACGGCATCCTGGTTCTGATCCCCTAGCCAGCTCCTAACAGCTTAGACTGGATCATGCAACATCCATAAACACCTGGTGACTCCAAGAAGTCCCCTTTCATAGCCAGAGCTTCCCTTAGGATATACTGTGCCCTTTTCAGATTGGTTGTACAAGGTTGCTTCTCTTATTGGATGAATTTCAAGTTGCTTGGATAATGTTCATTTAAATGATGTGGACAGAAAGACTGAGGATATTTACATGTAGTGTGCAATCCACAGACTAGACAATTGCCACTGAGGTAATTTACATTAGATTAGCAATACACAACTACATTACAATGAACGATTAGAAGGGTCTGGCAGAAACAATAGTTTAGCATGCATAAGTTAACACACAGAAGAACAATACGTCTGGCTTATGTAGGAAATTTAACCCACGACACACATTGAAAAAGTCTGTCTCATCACATCCCCCTCCGCAGTAATCCTGGGTCAAGGGTCCCGCACCGTTCAATCCTGATACAATATCATCTGATCAGTTTGCTGGAAGACAAAGTGATCAGATGATGTGTCAGGTTCAAGGGCCTGAATCACATGACACAGCAGCTGATTGTATAAACGGCTTTTATACAATCAGCTGATGCATCAGTGCAAAAAAAAAAAAACTACACACTTCTATGCAGACTCCTGTCTGACAGCAGCAGCTGATAGTTTAGCCGGCCGGGCGGTAAAAAGCCGGCCTCACCGCTCGACTTATAGTGCCAGCTGATTCCGTCAGGTGACTGCATCAGCTGATAATCGCCAGGTCTGAGAGAGAGAGAAAAAAGAGAGAGAGAAAAGAGAGAGAGAAGAGAGAGAAGAGAGAGAGAGAAAAAGAGAGAAAAACAGAGAGAAAGAGAGGGAAAAAGAGAAAGAGAGAGAGGAGAGAGCAATGCAGCCTCATTCCGTGAACTACTCCGATTTTAGAGGTGTGTCCCGCGGCTCACAGCTGATGTCTGACTCCTCCCCTCAGTGCATAATTAAATTAAATTATAATTATATATAAATAATAATTATAATTTAAAATTTAAAAAGAGAGAAGAAGAGAGAAAAAGAGAGAGAGAAAAAGAGAGAGAGAGAGAAAGAGAGAGAGCGAAAAAGAGAGAGAGAAAAAGAGAGAGAGAGAAAAAGAAAGAGAGAGAGAGACAAAGAGAGGGAGAGAAAAAGAGAGAGAAAGAGAGAGAAAAAAAGAGAGAGAAAAAGAGAGAGAAAAAGAGAGAGAAAGAGAGAGATCTCACATGCCGGCACTACCTGGGTGACGTCTCCGGTGACAGCGCGGCTCACTTCAGTTGCTGCGTGGAGCTGACACAGAGCGCTCGTGTTCTACGGCGCTCCCTGTCAGCTTCATATAGCAGAGCTGAAAGCATCATGTGGATTACTTCAGACCTTGATTGCTGTTTGGGGATTACTAAAGAGGTAAATGATCAGGTTTTTTGTCTTTTATTCCAAATAAAGGATTTTTCGTTGTGTGTGTTTTTTTTCTTTCACTTACACGTTAATCATGGAAGGTATCTCGGGGAGATGCTTGTCATAATTAAGCTAACCTTATTACCCTGATTGCCACCGCACCAGGGCAATTCGGGATGAGCCGGGTAGAGTCCCGGGACTGTCGCATCTAATGGATGCGGCAATTCCGGGCGACTGCTGGCTGATATTGTTAGGGTGGTGGGCTCCTCATAACGTGGCACTCCCCATCCTGACAATACCAGCCTCCATCCGTGTGGCTTTATCTTGGCTGGTATCAAAATTGGGGGGGGACCGCCAGTTTTTTTTTAAATATTTTATTTATTTATTTTACTGCACGATATAGACCCACCCGCCGGCGGCTGTGATTGGTTGCAGTGAGACAGCTGTCACTCAGCGTGGGGGCATGTCTGACTGCAACCTATCATGGGCACTGGTGGGCGGGGAAAACAGGGAATACCATTTTCAAATGAGGAAAAGCCACCGGAGCTTTGTGACATTCGTGCAACGCCACGCCCGTGATCGGTGAGTAGGAAAGAGAGAGGGATTGTGCTGGGGACGCAGGAGGCATGCAATTAAACAACATGCGCACATAGCCTTACTGTGAAAAGCCACACTTTTGGTGATCGAACCGTTATCGAACGGTAACTTGAACAGCCGAACTTGAAGCAAATCGTTCGAGTTCGTCGAACGACTCGAACACCGCCCGAAATCACTCGAATTTGAAATTGGCGAACGGTTCGAATCGCGCATCGCTCATCTCTAGTTGCGAAATGAGGACTAATGGAGCACTTAACCATCACTAAGCTCACTAATGGGAATCATGACCAAGAGGGATGGGTAGGAAAGACATATCCCCTCCAACGAATTGGAAATTAAAACGGTCGGCTTATATTAATTGGCCAAAAATCATAAAACAACAGCAAAATACTGTATTAGTGACAAACAATAATGTGCACAAATCGATGCTTTACTCAATAAATGAAATAAAGAACACAAAATACAAAAAGGTGGGAGAGAGGAGATTTTTTCCTCTCTCCCCCCAAATAACCGGCACAGTTAGCCGGACAAACACCTAGTAAAACCCATCACCCCCCCCAAAATTTTGAATGCTGGTCACGCATATGGCGCTCATTTATCTTTGATGCTCAAGGTGGCCACCGCCAGCTGCAATGCACATCTGGACTCTGGACTGCATATGTTGCTGCACGTTGTGTAATATTGTAGGTGACACGTTGGCACAAGCATCTGTGATACGTCGTCATAGGTCCTGCAATGTTGGTGGAGGTGTTGCATATACCACTCTATTAATCCCCAAACAACAATCCAGGTCCGAAGTAATCCACATGAGGCTTTCAGCTCTGCTACATGAAGCTGACAGGGAGTGCCGTAGAATACGAGCGCTCTGTGTCAGCTCCACGCAGCAACTGAAGTGAGCCGTTGTATCACCAGAGACTTCACTCAGGTAGTGCCTTTCCCTTTTCTTTAGAGGCAATGGGTAGAGCTACTGCCTAAGGAGGATTAGTTCATGAGTTCAAGTCCCGGTAAAGAATTTAATTTAATTTATTTTTTATTTTAAATTATAATTATTATTTATTTATAATTATAATTTAATTTAATTACGTACTGAGGGGAGCAGCCGGACATCAGCTGTGAGCCGTGGGACACATCTATAAAATCGGAGCAGTTCATGGAATGAGGCTGCATTGCTCTCTCCTCTCTCTCTCTCTCTCTCTGTCTCTCTATCTCTCTCTTTTTCTCTTTTTCTCTCTTTTTCTCTCTTCTTCTCTCTCTCTCTCGTTCTCTCTTTTTCTCTCTTTCTCACTCTCTCCCTCTCTCATTTTCTCTCTCTTTCTCTCTCTCTCTTTCTTTTTCTCTCTTTCTCTCTCTCTTTCTCTCTCTTTTTCTCTCTCTTTTTCTCTCTCTCTCTTTTTCTCTCTTTTTCTCTTTCTCTTTTTCTCTCTCTTTCTTTTTCTCTTTCTCTATCTTTTTCTCTCTCTTTTTCTCTCTCTCTCTTTTTCTCTCTCTCTCTCTCTTTTTCTCTCTCTCTCTTTTTATCTCTCTCTCTCTCTCTCTTTTTCTCTCTCTCTCTTTTTCTCTCTCTCTCTCTTTTTATCTCTCTCTCTTTTTCTCTCTTTTTCCCTTTCTCTCTTCTCTTTGTAGCTGAATAATCCACTTCTGGATTCTCTACTGAAATACAGAGGTCAAGATTACCAAATCTTCCTATGCTTTTCATTAGAGGCAGTGGCTCAATGGGTAGAGTTACTTCCTGAGGAGAATTAGTTCACGAGTTCAAGTCCCGGTAAAGAATTTAATTTATTTTTAATTTTAAATTATAATTATTATTTATTTATAATTATAATTTAATTTAATTATGCACTGAGGGGAGGAGCCAGACATGAGCTGTGAGCCATGGGACACACCTCTAAAATTGGAGCAGTTCACAGAATGAGGCTGCATTGCTCTCTCCTCTCTTCTCTCTCCTCTTTCTCTTCTCTCTATCTCCTCTCTTTCTTCTCTCTCTCTTTTCTCTCCTCTCTCTCTGTTCTCTCTCTATCTCTTCTCTTTCTCTCTCTCTCCTCTCTCTTCTCTCTCTCTCTTCTAGCCTCTTCTCTATCCTCTCTTCTCTCTCTCTTTTCTCTCTCTCTTCTCTTTTCTCTCTCTTTTTTCTCTCTTTTCTCTCTCTCTCTCAGACCTGGTGATCATCAGCTGATGCAGTCACCTGACGGAATCAGCTGACACTATAAGTCAAGTGGTGAGGCCGGCTTTTTACCGCCCGGCCTGTTAAACTATCAGCTGATGCTGTCGGACAGGAGTCTAAACAGAAGTGTGTAATTTGTTTCTTTTTTTTTTTGCACTGATGCATCAGCTGATTGTATAAAAGCTGTTTACACAATCAGCTGCTGTGTCATGTGATTCAGGCCGTTGAACCTGACACACCATCTGATCGCTTTGCCTTCCAGCAAACCAATCAGATGATATTGGATCCGGATTGGACAGTGCGGGACCCTTGACCCAGGATTACTACGGAGGGGGGTTCTTTATTTCAATAAAGATGGAGTCACTAATTTTGTTGTGTTTTATTTCTAATAAAAATATTTTTCTGTGTGTTGTGTTTTTTTTTATCTGTACTAGAAATTCATGGTGGCCATGTCTAATATTGGCATGACACCATGAATTTCAGGCTTAGGGCCAGTTGATAATATACAGCTAGCCCTAACACCCAGTGAGCCACCCATCACCAGGGCAGATGGAAGAGTTGGATACAGCGCCAGAAGATGGCGCTTCTATGAAAAAGCCATTTTCTGGGGCGGCTGCGGACTGCACTTCCAATCCCCAGCTGCCTAGTTGTACCTGGCTGGACACAAAAATTGGGCGAAGCCCAAGTCATTTTTATTTTTAATTATTTCATCATATTCATGAAATAAATAAAAAAAAAAGGGCTTCCCTATATTTTTGGTTCCCATCCGGGTAGAAATAGGCAGCTGGGGGTTGGGGGCAGTCCGTAGCTGCCCGCTGTACCTGGCTAGCATACAGAAACATGGCGAAGCCCACGTAATTTTTTTTGGGGGGGGGGCAAAAAACTCCAGCATACAGTCCTGGATTGAGTATGCTGAGCCTTGTAGTTCTGCAGCTGCTGTCTGCTGTCTGTTTGTATGGAGGAGAGCAGACAGCAGCTACAGAACTACAAGGCTCAGCATCCTCCATCCAGGACTGTCTGCTGGAGGGAGAGGCAGGGGGAGCAGAAATGCAAGGCTCAGCATACTTCATCCACTAGTGTATGCAGCAGAGCAGACAGCAGCTGCAGAACTACAAGGCTCAGCAGGCTCCATTCACTCATGTATGCAGGAGAGCAGACAGCAGCTGCAGAACTACAAGGTTCAGCATACTCCATCCAGGACTGTTTGCAAGAGTTTTTTGCCCACCAAAACATGACGTGGGCTTCGCCATATTTTTGTATGCTAGCCAGGTACAGCAGGCAGGTATGGCCGCCCCCAACCCCAAGCTGCCTATTTGTATCCGGCTGTTAACTAAAAATATAGGGAAGCCCTTTTTTTAATTATTTCATGAATTTTATGAAATAGTTAAAAAAAACTACTACGTGGGCTTCGCCCCATTTTTGTGTCCAGCCGGGTACAACTAAGCAGCTGGGGATTGGATCCGCAGCACAGGTTAGCCCGAGCTTTCTGGGCCCCTCTGCTGCGAATTGCAGTCTGCAGCTGCCCCAGAAAATGGCGCTCTCATAGAAGCGCCATCTTCTGGCGCTGTATCCAACTCTTCCAGCTGCCCTGATGCCAATGACTCGCTGGGTAATAATGGGTTTATACTAGCTTTGTTTTACTAGCTAGTATTAAGCCAGAGAATATTAATGTCAGGCAAGTTTGACCCGGACATTAAGAATCTCCAATAAAGGGTTAAAAAAAAAGATACCACACAGAAAAAAAATACTTTAATACAAATAAATACACAGTCACACTTAGAGACTCCATGTTTATTACTCCAGCTCACCCCTCCACGATCCTGGTCTTCTGCCTTCTTTCTCCTTCAACCCATGCAGCTCTGCTACATCAGACAGCAAATTACATGGGAGGAAGACACTGCTGCTCCCGTGCAGTCTAATCGTTTAATGAGTGAGCAGAGGCTGCGGGTTGTAAGCGGTGACGTCACCACTGCCACTGTTGAAATAGTAATCTGACAGGCGGGTTACTATAGCAACGGGGATCTCCGGTCACCTGATTCCCGATGCCGCTATTCACCGGCTGTGGCATCTAGTCCTTACATGTGGGCTGACTCTGTAAAGAGCACCGACATGCAGGAATGAGGAGCCAAGCATGTGCCCAAGCATCTCGCCTGTACATGGAGATGCTCAAACGATCACCACGTACCGGAGAGATGCACTGACAGGACCTAGCATGATGTCTTGCCATGTGACCAGTCTGTAGACAATGAGATAATAGACACGTGACTGGTCACATGCTATGATGACGTCACGTAAGGTCTAGTGATGAGCGAGTACTAAAAAGCTTGGGTGCTCGAGGCTCGGGCCGAGCATCCCAAGATACTCATGTACTCGGCCCGAGCACCGAGCCCAATGTTATCCTATGGGAGACCCGAGTATTTTTATGAAATGACCCCCCCGGCAGCATGAAGAAACCCTAAAAATGTCACAAAAGTCTCAGAAGAGTGCTCAAATGACATGGCAACAGCATGGGGAAGACCCATTGAAGCATTTATCACTCAAAAGTCACAGCTGTGAACAATTTTGTCCGTGTTTTACGCCATTTTTACGGACTCACCAGAAAACCTTCAAAAATGACACCAAAATGAATTTTCATGGCGGAAATGTTAAGGGCACATACCCAATAGTGAGATAGAGCTGGTGTATGTTACTTTTGGAGATTACATGAAAGATTTTACGTGAAAACATTGTGTGGCACTCCGATGTCCCTGAGAAGAGACGCACATGAAGGCCTCTTGAGTCTAATGTGCCCATTTTGAGGAAGTGAGTCTTTGTAGTATTTTCCTTTGCCAGGGCAGTCCAAAATTGTGAGGTTCACCAATGCCCCTGCATACAGACGTGCATGAGGGCCTGTAAACCTGAAGTGCCCATTGTAAGGAAGTGGATCTATTGTAGTATAGCCCTTAGGCAGGGCAGCCAAAAATTGGGAGACTCCACATTGTCCCTGGATAGAGACGTGCATGAGGGCCTGTAAGCCTGAAGTGCCCATTGTAAGGAAGTGGGTCTATTGTAGTATAGCCCTTAGGCAGGGCAGCCAAAAATTGGGAGACTCCACATTGTCCCTGGATAGAGACGTGCATGATGGCCTGTAAACCAGAAGTGCCCATTATAAGGAAGTGGGTCTTTTGTAGTATAGCCCTTTGGCAGGGCAGCCAAAAATTGGGAGGCTCCACATTGTCCCTGGATAGAGATGTGCATGATGGCCTGTAAACCAGAAGTGCCCATTGTAAGGAAGTGGGTCTATTGTAGTATAGCCCTTTGGCAGGGCAGCCAAAAATTGGGAGGCTCCACATTGTCCCTGGATAGAGACGTGCATGAGGGCCTGTAAACCAGAAGTGCCCATTGTAAGGAAGTGGGTCTATTGTAGTATAGCCCTTAGGCAGGGTAGCCAAAAATTGGGAGACTCCACATTGTCCCTGGATAGAGACGTGCATGAGGGCCTGTAAACCTGAAGTGCCCATTGTAAGGAAGTGGGTCTATTGTAGTATAGCCCTTAGGCAGGGCAGCCAAAAATTGGGAGGCTCCACATTGTCCCTGGATAGAGACGTGCATGATGGCCTGTAAACCAGAAGTGCCCATTGTAAGGAAGTGGGTCTTTTGTAGTATAGCCCTTTGGCAGGGCAGCCAAAAATTGGGAGGCTCCACATTGTCCCTGGATAGAGACGTGCATGATGGCCTGTAAACCAGAAGTGCCCATTGTAAGGAAGGGGGTCTATTGTAGTATAGCCCTTTGGCAGGGCAGCCAAAAATTGGGAGGCTCCACATTGTCCCTGGATAGAGACGTGCATGAGGGCCTGTAAATCTGAAGTGCCCATTGTAAGGAAGTGGGTCTATTGTAGTATAGCCCTTAGGCAAGGCAGCCAAAAATTGGGAGGCTCCACATT
This sequence comes from Anomaloglossus baeobatrachus, assembly GCF_048569485.1. NCBI lineage: Eukaryota > Metazoa > Chordata > Amphibia > Anura > Aromobatidae > Anomaloglossus > Anomaloglossus baeobatrachus. The sequence continues at coordinate 481,694,786 of NC_134355.1, forward strand.
GTCCCTGGATAGAGACGTGCATGATGGCCTGTAAACCAGAAGTGCCCATTGTAAGGAAGTGGGTCTTTTGTAGTATAGCCCTTTGGCAGGGCAGCCAAAAATTGGGAGGCTCCACATTGTCCCTGGATAGAGACGTGCATGATGGCCTGTAAACCAGAAGTGCCCATTGTAAGGAAGTGGGTCTTTTGTAGTATAGCCCTTTGGCAGGGCAGCCAAAAATTGGGAGGCTCCACATTGTCCCTGGATAGAGACGTGCATGATGGCCTGTAAACCAGAAGTGCCCATTGTAAGGAAGTGGGTCTATTTTGGTATAGCCGTTTGGCAGGGCAGCCAAAAATTGGGAGACTCCACATTGTCCCTGGATAGAGATGTGCATGAGGGCCTGTAAACCTGAAGTGCCCATTGTAAGGAAGTGGGTCTATTGTAGTACAGCCCTTAGGCAGGGCAGCCAAAAATTGGGAGACTCCACATTGTCCCTGGATAGAGACGTGCATGAGGGCCTGTAAACCTGAAGTGCCCATTGTAAGGAAGTGGGTCTATTGTAGTATAGCCCTTTGGCAGGACAGACCAAAAATTGGGAGGCTCCACATTGTCCCTGGATAGAGACGTGCATGAGGGCCTGTAAACCTGAAGTGCCCATTGTAAGGAAGTGGGTCTATTGTAGTATAGCCCTTAGGCAGGGCAGTCAAAAATTGGGAGACTCCACATTGTCCCTGGATAAAGACGTGCATTAGGGCCTGTAAACCTGAAGTGCCCATTGTAAGGAAGTGGGTCTATTGTAGTATAGCCCTTTGGCAGGACAGTCAAAAATTGGGAGGCTCCACATTGTCCCTGGATAGAGACGTGCATGAGGGCCTGTAAACCTGAAGTGCCCATTGTAAAGAAGTGGGTCTATTGTAGTATAGCCCTTAGGCAGGGCAGCCAAAAATTGGGAGACTCCACATTGTCCCTGGATAGAGACGTGCATGAGGGCCTGTAAACCTGAAGTGCCCATTGTAAGGAAGTGGGTCTATTGTAGTATAGCCCTTTGGCAGGACAGACCAAAAATTGGGAGGCTCCACATTGTCCCTGGATAGAGACGTGCATGAGGGCCTGTAAACCTGAAGTGCCCATTGTAAGGAAGTGGGTCTATTGTAGTATAGCCCTTAGGCAGGGCAGTCAAAAATTGGGAGACTCCACATTGTCCCTGGATAAAGACGTGCATTAGGGCCTGTAAACCTGAAGTGCCCATTGTAAGGAAGTGGGTCTATTGTAGTATAGCCCTTTGGCAGGACAGTCAAAAATTGGGAGGCTCCACATTGTCCCTGGATAGAGACGTGCATGAGGGCCTGTAAACCTGAAGTGCCCATTGTAAAGAAGTGGGTCTATTGTAGTATAGCCCTTTGGCAGGGCAGCCAAAAATTGGGAGGCTCCACATTGTCCCTGGAGAGAGATGTGCATGAGGGCCTCAAAACATTGTTCCCATTGCAAAGGAGTGGGTCTCCTGTCGTTGTAATGTCCATTCTGAAATAATGGGCGAAAAAATTTACCACTGGGGGTATACCTGAAACAACGGCCTAACTATTGTAACTGTCATCATGGTGGCGCATGAGGAGAAGGAGGAGCAGTCCAGCGATTATCCAAAGTCCAGAAGTGTGTACCCATGGGTGAGTGGAGGTACATGGCAAATTCCCGTTACAAACTTTAAATTCCGCTCTCATTTGCTGGTGGTGTGGTGAAGTCTGGCCCAATCCAACCCTTGTTCATCTTGATCAGAGTCAGCTTGTCAGCATTTTCAGTTGACAGGCGGGTGCGTTTATCTGTAATGATTCCACCTGCGGCACTAAAAACACGCTCTGACAAAACGCTAGCGGCAGGGCAGGCCAGGACTTCCAAGGCGTAGAGAGCCAATTCATGCCACGTGTCCAGCTTGGATACCCAATAATTGTAAGGCACAGAGGAATGTCGGAGAACAGTTGTTCGATCTGCAAGGTACTCCTTGAGCATCTGGGCAAACTTAGGATTTCTTGTGGCACTACCCCGCACCTCAGGGGCTGTGGTACGTGAGGGGCTGAGAAAACTGTCCCACATCTTAAAGACTGTTCCCCTACCTCTGGCGGATTGGACTTGTGCCCCTCTCGGCTGTACGCCTTGGTTGTCCACTGATTCCTGACCTATGCCGCTAGCGTTTTGTGAGGGGAATGCTTTGCCTACTTCCGTGACTATGGTCTTCTGGAACTGCTGCACTTTGGCTGACCTCTCCGCCTCGGGAATAAGAGACATAAAGTTCTCCTTGTAGCGTGGGTCTAACAGTGTTACCAACCAGTAATGATTGTCGGCCAAGATGTTCTTAACGCGAGGGTCACGAGACAGGCAGCTTACCATAAAGTCAGTCATGTGCGCCAGACTCTTAACAGCCAGTACTTCAGTATCCTGACCAACACGATGACTGAACATGCTGTCCTCCTCCTCCTCCTCCTCCTCCTCATCTACCCTGTCCTCTGGCCAGCCACGCTGAACCGAGGATATGACTGGTGTGCATGTCATATCCTCAATTTGGCCGGAGAGTTGCTCCATGTCTTCATCCTCCTCCTCGTCATAGTCCTCCACTGCACGTTGTGATGAGACGAGGCTCGGCTGTGTGTTATCACCCACACCCACTACTGTTTCTTGCTCCAACTCATCGCGCTCCGCCTGCAATGCATCATGTTTGTTTTTGAGCAGAGACCGTTTTAGAAGGCAGAGAAGCGGTATGGTGACGCTAATAATGGCGTCATCCCCACTCACCATCTTGGTGGAGTCCTCAAAGTTTTGGAGGATGGTACATAGGTCGGACATCCATCTCCACTCCTCAGGTGTTATGTGTGGAGTTTGACCCATTTCCCGACGGCTTAGGTGATGCAGGTACTCAACAACTGCTCTCTTCTGCTCACATATCCTGACCAACATGTGCAGAGTTGAATTCCAATGCGTGGGGACATCACACACCAGTCTGTGAGCCGGAAGATGCAAACGGCGCTGAAAGCCGGCAAGGCCGGCTGAAGCAGTAGGTGACTTTCGAAAATGTGCAGACAGGCGGCGAACTTTTACCAGCAGATCAGACAGCTCTGGGTATGACTTTAGAAACCGCTGAACCACGAGGTTGAGCACATGGGCCACGCATGGAACATGTGTCAGCTGGCCTCGCCTCAAAGCCGCCACCAGGTTCCGGCCATTGTCACACACGACCTTTCCTGGCTTTAGGTTCAGAGGTGTGAGCCAGTGATCTGCCTGCTGTTTCAGAGCTGTCCACACCTCTTCTGCATTCTGGGGTTTGTCACCTATGCAGATTAGCTTCAGCACAGCCTGTTGCCGCTTCGCCGAGGCAGTGCTGCAGTGCTTCCAGCTTGGGACTGGTTGGAGGGTAAAGTGGATGAGGATGTGCAAAAGGAGGATGAGGCTGAGGAGCATGACATTCCGGAGCTGTAGAGTGTGGGTGAAACCCTGACTGAGGTAGGGCCTGCAAACCTTGGTGTGGGAAGGACGTGTTCCGTCCCTCGCTCAGACTGGGTCCCAGCTTCCACAATATTAACCCAGTGTGCCGTCAACGAGATGTAGCGGCCTTGCACACAAGCACTTGTCCACGTGTCTGTGGTTAGGTGGACTTTGGCTGAAACAGCGTTGTTCAGGGCACGTGTGATGTTTTGTGACACGTGGTTATGCAATGCGGGGACGGCACACCGGGAGAAATAGTGGCGGCTGGGGACCGAGTAACGTGGGACAGCTGCCGCCATCAGGTCGCAGAATGCTTCTGTCTCCACCAGCCTAAAAGGCAACATTTCCAGTGCAAGCAGTCGCGAAATGTTAGCATTTAGAACTGTGGCATGTGGGGCGTTGGCAGTGTATTTGCGCCTGCGTTCAAAGGTTTGCTGAATGGATAACTGAACGCTACGCTGGGACAAGGACGTGCTTGATGATGGTGTTATTTCTGCGTAGGCAACTGCAGGTGCAGGGCCGGAGGAGGCTTGTTTGCAGGCAGCATGGACAGGGGATTGGCTCGCATGCACAACAAGCGAAGACGTAGCAGTGAAATCAGCAAGCACTGCTCCTCGACTCTGTTGTACCTCCCACAAAGTCGGGTGCTTGGCTGACATGTGCCTGATCATGCCGGTGGTGGTCAGGCTGCTAGTTTTGGTACCCCTGCTGATGCTGGCACAGCAGGTGTTGCAAATGGCCTTTTTAGAATCATCTGGAGCCAACTTAAAAAACTGCCAGACTCGGGAAGACCTAACATTTGTACAGGAACCTTGTTTCGTGTTGTTGTTCCGGGGAACGGTTGCCTGACTTCTGCCTGGGGCCACCACCCTGCTTCTTACTGCCTGTTGGGATGCTACGCCTCCCTCTCCCTGTGCACTGCTGTCCTCGCTCTGCATATCCTCCTGCCAGGTTGGGTCAGTTACTGGATCATCCACCACGTCGTCTTCCTCTTCCGCACCCTGCTCCTCCTCCTGACTTCCTGACAATTGTGTCTCATCATCGTCCACTCCTTGTTGAGACACATTGCCAACTTCGTGAGAACGTGGCTGCTCAAATATTTGGGCACCTGTACATACGATCTCCTCATGACCCACTTCAACAGGAGCTGGCGAGAGGCCAGAATGTGCGAATGGAAACGTGAACAGCTCATCCGAGTGTCCAAGTGTGGGATCAGTAATGTCTGTGGACGTGTACTCAGCCTTGTGGTAGGAAGGAGGATCAGGTTCTGAAATGTGCGGTGCAGTATCACGGCTACTGACACTTGACCGTGTGGAAGACAGAGTGTTTGTGGTGGTGCCAATCTGACTGGAAGCATTATCCGCTATCCAACTAACAACCTGTTGACACTGGTCTTGGTTCAAGAGCGGTGTACTGCTGCGGTCCCCAAGAATTTGGTACAGGACGTGCGAGCGAGTAGATGTGGCCCTTTGTTGTGGCGAAATTAGAGCTTGCCCACGACCTCGGCCTCTGCCTGTACCACCATCACGTCCACTTCCTTGTTCGTTGCCAATGCCCTTGCGCATTTTGCAATGCTGTGCTGACGTGTATTCACTAGACTTCTGCATTATATCCAAGTTTGTGCAAAACGCACACAAGTGCACCTGTACGCTGCCACTGACAGGCACACACGTGCGGTTTTTAAATGCAAGCACGGACGCACTAAGAACCTAACAGGTTTTTAGGAGCGACAATTACTGAGAAGTTTGACACTATCAGACACTGCTGACTGACGTGTATTATTCACTAGACTTGTGCGTTATATACTAGTTTGTGCAAAACGTGTACCTGTACACTGCCACCGACAGGCACACACGTGTGGTTTTTAAATGCAAGCACGGACGCACTAAGAACCTAACAGGTTTTTAGGAGCGACAATTACTGAGAAGTTTGACACTATCAGACACTGCTGACTGACGTGTATTATATTCACTAGACTTGTGCGTTATATCCAAGTTTGTGCAAAGCGCACACAAGTGCACCTGTACACTGCCACCGACAGGCACACACGTGCGGTTTTTAAATGCAAGCACGGACGCACTAAGAACCTAACAGGTTTTTAGGAGCGACAATTACTGAGAAGTTTGACACTATCAGACATTGCTGACTGACGTGTATTATTCACTAGACTTGTGCGTTATATACTAGTTTGTGCAAAACGTGTACCTGTACGCTGCCACCGACAGGCACACACGTGCGGTTTTTAAATGCATGCACGGACGCACTAAGAACCTAACAGGTTTTTAGGAGCGACAATTACTGAGAAGTTTGACACTATCAGACACTGCTGACTGACGCGTATTATATTCACTAGACTTGTGCGTTATATCCAAGTTTGTGCAAAACGCACACAAGTGCACCTGTACGCTGCCACCGACAGGCACACACGTGCAATTTTTAAATGCAAGCATGGACGCACTAAGAACCTAACAGGTTTTTAGGAGCGACAATTACTGAGAAGTTTGACACTATCAGACACTGCTGACTGACGTGTATTATTCACTAGACTTGTGCGTTATATACTAGTTTGTGCAAAACGTGCACCTGTACGCTGCCACCGACAGGCACACACGTGCGGTTTTTAAATGCAAGCACGGACGCACTAAGAACCTAACAGGTTTTTAGGAGCGACAATTACTGAGAAGTCTGACACTATCAGGACTGTTTTAGACTGTGTACACCAGCCCCAGATATGGTGATGAAGGCTGGTATACGGTCACCACTAGGAATGGCTATATACCCTACCTGCCTGCCTGTATACAGCTATAATAGTCCTGAGAAGGACTCTTCTGGTCACTAGCCTGTATTCCCACCCGGCTATACCCTGCCTGCCCTGCCTGTATACAGCAACAATAGTCCTGAGAAGGACTCTGCTCCTGTACTCCGACCTGGCTATACCCTGCCTGCCTGTATACAACTACAATAGTCCTGAGAAGGACTTCTGGTCACACTGTTTGCAGCCCTGCTACGGAAAAAAATATAAAGGGCCGCAAACCTTTCCCTGAAGCAGCATCACTCTCCTCGCACTGATTTGTCTGGATGGCTGTGTGCAGAGCACAGCGCGCCCGCCGGTATAAAGGCTTGGTCACGCTGTGCAGGCCGGCCAATCACTGCAATTCCACAACTAACAGGGCTGTGGCATTGCAGTGGTCTGCCAGCCAATCCCTGCATGAGGGCTGGCTCTCAAAAAGCGCCAACATGCTGGGTTGAAGACCACGAGTACAGCACGAGTATCGCAAGATTACTCGGTCCTCGCCGAGTAGCCCGAGTACAGTGATACTCGTGCGAGTACCGAGTAGTGACAAGCATACTCGCTCAACACTAGTAAGGTCCTATCATCAGTTCTGGTTACCGGGAGGGCGCAGCGATGATCGGAAGGAAAAGCGGAGACAAGGTGCAGGACAAGTCGCGTGGACCTGTAAGTATAATGGCAATTTTTATTAACTGTATGTGTACATGTATAATGTGTTTGGATGTGTTTGTGTTTGCCTGCCATTGTTTTCAATGGTGTTCGAAGGTGTTCGTCAAACGTTCACCGAACTAACCCGCCGTTCGATGAACCGAACTCGAACACTAGGGGGGGTGGCTCAACACTACTCGCAACGTCTGCCTTTTGGAGATAGCGACCATATATACGCACGTTTTACACATTCTAATTATAGCTTTTCTGTATGCAAGGTGTCGATTCATGTTGAATTGATGATGCACTACAACTTTTTTTCTGTATCTTGTACCGTTTTTGAAAATGCCTGTACTTAGTACAAGATCATTGAGTTTAATCAGACCCGAGGCTTGGGTTTAAAACCAAAGATAAGACAGGGTACTATATATATGTGAATCGGGCCATAGTCAAATGGAATACCCTCCCCGTTCACCTACAGACCCTGCATGTTGGGGAAAGGGTGTCCTTTGTGTGCCTGTGATGCCGCAAGACTGGTATGTGCTGAGGGTAAGTCAGCCTGCCACTGAAGAGGATGTTGAGAAATGGGAGGAGGAGGTCAAGGAAGAACGGTGAAGCCAGCGACATGGGAGGATCCCGTCTGTCAGCCGTAAGTAGACCCCTCACCAAGAGGAGCCTGTAGCCCCATCCTTCATGGGTGCCTGTGGACTGGATTCCTATGTGGCTGAACTGGAGTAAAAGCAATCTGTCACCTATATTAGCACCGTGCCCTATACTACCAAAAATGTTACCAGGAACCAGTCGGCACAACTATTTTATACGGACTTGGACTGATGACTCCTTTCTGCTCCACTTTTGGCTGATGGCCAAGTTGAAAAAGGGGATAGTTGAAGAGTCCTTTTGTAAAACAAGGATCCATAGCCAGTCGGGCGGCTATCAACTTTAGGTTACCAGAGTTCACAGCCATGGGGACTCATGGCAGCTTCAACCTGGTAACTTTAAGAGAGCCTTTGGCATTCCTTGAGTTCCCAGCTGGGACATCTGAAGGCTGTGAACTGGTACCAGAGTTCAAAGCTTCCAGGTGTCCCAACAGCTGAGAACTCCAAGAAACTTAAAGGCTCTCCCATAAGGTTTCCCGGCCTCACAAGTGCCTGGAGACCTGGTGGCTGTGAGCTCTGATAACCTTTAGGTTATATAGGTTATATCTTATCTGTAGTGGCAGGGTTCTCATAGCATAGCATAGCATAGTTCTCATAGCAACTGGTCTACCACCATCACTCATCTATCCACCCACCTTTTGATTTGAATGCTGAAAATGATGGGCTATAGCATAGCATAGTTCTCATAGCATAGCATAGCATAGTTCTCATAGCAACAGGTCTACCACCATCACTCATCTATCCACCCATTTTTTAATTTGAATGCTGAAAATTCTGGGCTAGACACTGTGTCGTGTATGATCCATGCTTAACTGCAACGTTAAGACACTATTATTACTGTGGGGCAATTGATGCCATTGACCTGCTCTCTGCCTCTAATTTTTTGGAAATTTGGAGACTCCAAGATGGGTTTCCAAAGTGTATCTTGTCTGTAGTGACAGGGTTCTCAGAGCAAGAGGCCTGTCACTCATCCAATATTTCTTCTGTTAATTGTCTAGTAAGTTAATGTGCCTCAACATTGTGGCTCAACTGTAAAACGGTTTGAACTGTTTTGCCCGCTTTTGGGCCTCCAAAAAGCTGTTGTCTATGCCTTTATTTTTGCCTCCCATTAAGCTCATCAAACCGGTCTATGAAAACAGGAAAAGTCAGCGAACACGAACCAGATCTCGGCTGTTTTTCTCATCTCTAATGTTGTTATTCTTGAAATTGTTCCAGAAAATTAATTATTTATCCAAGAAAATGATTGCAATTACATGTATTTTGTCATACACGTTTCTATCCTTTGTGTGTATTGGAATAACAAAAAAAAAATAACATTAAAATTTGACATAATTTTACACCAAACCACAAAAAGAGATGAGACAAAATTGTTGCCATTTTTCAAAATTGTGGGTAAACCACTTAGTTTCAAGCATGATATGCTTGTACAATTTCACCTGTGGCCATTAACAAGTGTGTGCAATGTAAAAATCACACCAAATAAAAAGCAAAGAAGTTGACTCAATCATTTTATTGCGTGTCTGTGTGGGCTAAACTAAGCATGGAGAACAGAAAGAGCAGAAGAGAATTGTCTGAAAATTTGAGTACCAAAATTGTTAAAAAATGTTAACAATCTTAAGATTATAAGTACTGATGGGCAGACTCGCAAATATCCGAAATCGGCGGGTCTAAACAGATTTTTTTAAAAAACGGTTTGGCACCAGAATTGATCCTGGATATCTGGCCAGATGCCAGTTCCCATATACGTCTATGGGGACCAAAATCTGATGCTTAAAAATGGTGGTAGAAGGGATAGGGGGATAAAAGCAAGCACCCTACACCCTATACTTACTGAGTCTCCCGCTCGGCTGTAGCTGCTTATTCTACTTCTGGGGCCATTCATTATCGCTCATCCATATTAACTGCTTTCCCTGCCCACCGATAGTCCCTATATCTGTGATTGGTTTGTCAGACATGCCCCCACCCTGAGTGACAGCGTGTCTGACTGCAACCAATCATAGACCCTGTCTGCGGATCTATATCGTGGTGTAAAAATAAATAAATAAAAAAAGGCATAGGGTCCCCCATATTATAATACACAGCACAGATAAAGCATACTGCCAGCAGTGTGCTCATTTTGGCTGTGTATCAAAATAAGAGGAACTGAATGCAGCTTTTTTAATTTACATAAATATTTTAAAAAAACAGCGTGTAGTCCCCTCAATTTTCTTACCCAGTCATGATAAAGCCCAACAGCTGGAGGCTGGTATTCTGAGGCTGAGGAGAACCATGCCTATTGGGTCCCCCAGCCTAAAAATAGCAACCTGCAGCAACCTAGGATTGCCACATGCATTAGATGTGTTATTCCAGACACTTTACTTGGCTCTTCCCAATTGCCTTGGTAAGTGAAATCTGTAAGTGAAAAGAAATACACACAAACACTGGAAAAATACAGTACTTTATTTGATAGAAAATACAAAATAAGTTGGTGAAAGAGGGTTTTCACAAACTTATTGACCCCAGAACACCCAGGTCTGACATAATCTACATGTGGTCCCACAATGATCCAGTTCTGCTACATTACTGAAGGCATAGCGAGTGAGTATAGAACATAGAACATAACCGCTAACTGTGAGCTTCAGGCAGACAATGAGCCACAGGATCATACAACATGTGGTAGTGATGCGTTTTTTTTTTTTGCAAGGAGGTGTAGATTGGGTGCAGGAATATGGGGTAGAAATTTCAAAACAAAATCTGCATCTCTTGACAAAAAAGCAGTTTTCTGCCAGGAGATGCAGGTCTGTGAGCTCAGTCAGATATCTGCATCAGGTTACCTGAGTTCAGGTTACCTGCGATTACAGATAGAGAGGTGTGGGAACCTCCAGTTGTGACGATAAATCACCTAAGGGAAGTCACCGCTCATCGCACAGCTCTGCCTGAAGCCTCCAGCAGGCGGTCATGTTCTATGGCTGCTTGTTGTCCCTTCAGATGTAGGAGTGTTAGAATCGTCATGGGATTTCATGTGGGATTCCGTCGGATGTGGTGTTTTGGGGTTAATAAAGGGGTGAAAGGGTGTTTTCCTTGTATTTTACTTCAAATGAAGGATTTTTGCGGTGTTTGTATGTATGTCTTTTCATTTACAGATTAGTAATAGGTGGTCTCATAGACGCCTCCCATTACTAATCTATGGCTTAGTAACAGCTGTGAGCTGTTAGTAATATGGCTGGATAAAAAAAATAACCTTTTTTTTTCTTGAATTATTTATTTAAATAATTAAAATAATATGCCATATGCGGTTCTCTTATTTTGATACACAGTCAAGATAAGCACACAGCAGGGGGCTGCAGCTTGTAGCTGCATGCTTTATCTGTGCTGGGCATCATGATATGGGGGGACCCTATGCCAATTTATTTATTTATTTATTTTTCTTCACGAAAGAGCCGCAGACATGGTCTTTGATTGGTTGCAGTCAGACACGCCCATCACTAATTACAAGTTCATCTTCAGAGATCTTATTGTTCCTTCATCCATGGAATACAACCTAACCAAGACGCTTACAACCGATCTACCTGTAGCTGATCTTCCTGGATGTGAACGGCAGAGGAAAATTGATGAACTGTTGGAAAGGTGGATAGTCCGTATTGTGAATAAGCAGTTTCCAAACTTTCCTTGCAGACCCAGCATATATCAGTGTCAGCATGAACTATGCGTCAACATTTGTATAAAATGAAATGCTACGGATGGGAACAATAAGGAACCCCCTGCTAGCAGAGGTATAAAAAAGCTAGACTGAAGTTGGACAAAATTTATGAGAGTGGGGCAAAAATCATTGTGGGAAAGATTCTTGTTGACATATGAAACCAAGAAACAGGTTTTTGGTAAAGCACATCATTCTACTGTTTACAGAAAATGGAATGAAGCTAATAGTGAAATCTGTTGGAGGCTCAAGGATGTTTTGGGACTCTTTAGCTGCCTCTGGCACTAAGTGCTTTAAGGTGTGCATGACATCATGAAATCTGAAGACTACCAAAGGGTTTTGATTCGCAATGTAGTGCCCAAAGTAAGAAAGCTTGGTTTGTGTCTTAGGTCAGCAGTTGTTCAGCAGGACAATGACACCAAACATCCTACAAGAAGCCCCCAGAAATGGATGCAGACAAAGTGCTGGAGAGTTCTGAAGTGGCCAGCATTCCTTATCTAAATACCATGTAACTCCTGTGGAAAAATCTTAAAAATGTTTTTGGGAGAAGGCACCTTTCAAGTATGAGAGACATAGAGCAGTTTGCAAAAGAAGAGTGGTCCACATTTTCAATTTAGAGGTGTAAGAAGCTTGTTCATGGTTATAGGAAGCAATTGAGTGCATTCATTTATTCCAAAGGGTGTGCAATGAAATATTAAGTCGAGGGTGCTAACAATTCTGTCCAGTCCATTTATGGAGTTTTGTGTCAAATTATCTCCAATTTGCCTTTTTATACTCTGTTTTTTTTTTTTTTTTAAAAATGTTCCAATAGACACAAAGGAAATCAATATGTGCATAGCAAGACATGTGTAATTGCAATAGTGTATGGGATAAATACTTCTTTTTCTAGAATAATTTCAAGGGTGGTAACACTTTCTGCCATAATTGTATATGCAAGTTAGCAATTTTCCCTCCCCGTTGTCATGTGACTCATTATTGTTATAAATTCTCATGTGTGAATGGGAAGCAGGTGTGTTGATTTTGGTGTTATCCTTGACACACTCTCTCATAACAGTAACTGGAAGTTCAACATAGCACCTCCTTCAGATAATTCTCTGATGATCTAAAAAAAAACAAACAAAAAAAATCTTGCTTAATATAAAGATGGTCTAGGCTATAAGAACATTGACAAGACTATGAAGTTTAGCTGCAACATGGTGGTCAAGACCATACAGCAGTTACACAAGACAGGTTCCACTCAGAATAAGCCTCGCCATAGTCAACCAAAGAATTTGAGTGCATATGCTCAGGATGATATCCAGAGGTTGTATTTTCAACATAGATGTGGCATTGCTTCCAGCATTGCTGTAGAGGTTAAAGGGTTGGAGGGTCAGCCTGTCAGTGCTCATACCAAAAGCTACACAGTGAATCAAATTGGTTAGTATGGCTGTTTTCCCAGAAGGAAGCGTTTTCTAAAGATGATGCACAAGATGGTTCAGATGGTGTCCAACGTGTGTAGCGACGACCAGTTAAGGAGTACAAAGACAGTGTTTTTTTGCCAACAATCAAGCATGGTGGTGGGAGTGTCATGGTTTGGGGCTGCATGAGTGCTGCCAGCTCTGGAGAGCTACAATTAATTGAAGGAACCATAAAAGACAACATGTACTGTAACATACTGAAGTTGAGCATGATCCCCTCCCTTTGGAAACTAAGCTGCAGGGCAGTATTCCAACATGATAACGACCCCAAGTACACCTCCAAGACAATGACTGCCTTGCTAAAGAAACTGAGGGTAAAGATGCTGGGCTGGCAAAGCATATTTCCAGACCTAAACCATATTGAGTATCTGTGGGGCACCATTAAACGTAAAGTGGAGGAGCACAAGGTCTCTAATATCCACCATCTCCGTTATGTAGTCATGGGGGAGTGGAAGAGCATTCCAGTGGCAACCAGTGAAGCTCTAGTAAACTCCATGCCCAACAGAGTTAAGTCAGTGCTTGTAAAATACTGTGGCCACACAAAATATTAACAATTTCGGCACAATTTGGCCAATTTCACGTAGGGGTGTACTAATTTTTGTTGAAAGCGATTTAGACATTAATGGCTGTGTGTTGATTTATTTAAAGGTTACACCAAATTTACACTGTTTTTCAAGATATACATTAATTACCTTACATTGTATCAGTATCAAATCTTCAGTGTTGTCCTATGAAAAGGTATATCGAAATTTTTAGAAAAATGTGAGGGCTGTAATCACTTTTGTGCTGATTTTATATATATATATATATATATATATATATATATATATATATAACATTATAAAAATATACTAATGTCAGAATGAAAGATGTACAGTATGTGTGATTAATAACTGCAAATACTGGGTATGTGTTAACAGTTAGCTGTTGACAGTGTGGTCATCACTTGAGTTGGTGGTGTTTCTTGAATTGTTATCATTTTTTACCTAAAAACATGTGCAATTCATTCTGAGAATTTTCTTTATGAGTAGAAAGTAGTGTTGAGCGGACCTGAACTGTAAAAATCCGTATCCGCGCGGTTTCAGCGTCCGATCCAAGCTCTCTCTCTCTCTCTCTCTCTCTCTCATCCCGGATTTCGCTCCCCATTGACCTACATGTGTCCGGATTCCGGATCGGATCCGGACTTCTTTGTCAACCCGCCACTGATCCGCCGGACCCGGATTATGAGCAATCCGCTCAACTCTAATAGAAAGAAAAGCTTTATTACAATGGCAATAACCAGAATCACTCCTTAGATCAGAAACTGAATTATTCTTGTGATCCATCCACCTATTGCCTTAAACATATTCAAAGCCATGCAAACCATGATAGTAACAGAAGGTCATCCAAAGAATTTGCCTAATGAAATCCTTCTTATATCTTCTCAGCCTTTTCAAATCAGCTTGCTTTTTTCACTCATTAAATATAAATTAATAGAAAAATAAGAAATACACATATGAGGTTTTCTTACATCCGTAAAAGTCCAAAATATCAACATATAAAATTAACCAACCCGATTACTAAACTTCCTAATGAGAAAAAAAGTCCAAACACCAGTATTATGTTTTGCTGCTGCTATACTAGAAAAAAAATGCAAAAAACACAGTCAAAATATCGTGTCTTCCCCAAAATGTCATGAATGAAAACATTGGCTTATGGCGCAACCATCAACCCAAAATTGAAAATGTTATATGTCTCCACGAATATGGTCACACAAGCAAATGTTTTTATGCATTTATGAAAAAAAATGCACGTAAATAAACAAAAAACCTATGCATATTTGGTATCTCAGTAATCTCTCTAACCTGAAGAATCATATGCCAGGTTATTTTCACCATATAGTAAACATGGTAAGTAAAACCCCCCAATAAACAATTGCCCTTATTTTGCAGATTTGCATCACTGAGATATTTTTTCAGTAAACTCATGATAATATGAGAGGTGTAAATCAAAATTACAACTCATCCCACATAAAAACAAGCCCTCATATAGATTTGTCTACAGAAAATGAAAAAGTTATGGCTCTTGGACGGAGAATAGGAAATAACAAAAACGTTAAAGTAGAAAATAACCATGTCGAGACTGGAAAAAATAGTAATCTTGCAATTTTCTCACAATAATTTCCATTTTATAGACGTTAGGTGAGATGCCAGTGCTAAAAATCAAGCTTGAAAGCAAATGCAAAGTAGCCGGAAGTACTTTGGGGTTGTGTCATTTTTTGCATGTGCCCATTTTTGCATTTGGCTTCAAAGTTTGATTTTTCAGAACCATCTAATAATAATAATAATAATAATAATAATAATAATAATCAGATTAATACACAGCAGATAGCATTTTAATTGATTGACATCTAGTATATCACAAAAGTGAGTACACCCCTCACATTTTTGTAAATATTTGACTATATATTTTCATATTTTCATATGACAACTCTGAAGATATGGGATACCCATTAGATAGATAAGGATTATTGCCGCACTGGCATTGGGAGGAGACAGTCAAAACACATAGCATGCAATAATAAAAGTCTGGATTTAGATAGATGTTGTATACTATGAGGAACAAGCCCCTGATAGAAAAAAATGTGTGAAGCAATTATTTAAAGGTAAGAGATTTCAGAGGTATACAATATCTATTTAAATCCAGATTTTTATTATTTCATGTTATGTGATTTGTCCTAAAGAAATAGAAGGGTTCTCTCTGAAACGCAATCAAATAAATCACTTTGATAACCTATTGACTGTCTCCTCCCTATGGCTGCACTGCAGTCATCACTATCTAACTAATGGTTATCCTCTATTCCATGTAGAGCCACAGCAGCAATTACTTACAAGCGTCTATAGTTAGTTGTGACTCGTACAACTATTCAAGGTGAGCCTCCCCATTTGATCATCGTTGGTATCTGATATGACCCTATTGTTGCGCTCCTGTCTTCCAGCGTCATTCAACACTGAAGATTGAGGGGCACTGCAGCCAAAATTTGAGATGCTGCCACCTGACTGCAGGCCCTCTATGCTAATTTTAGGAGGTTCTCCCCCTAAAAAGACACTCACCAGATACCCCTGCTCCTGTGGTATGACCTGCTCTTAGCCCCGCCTCCCAGATATATGTCACGGCACTGCCCAGCTTCCGGTCTCTCTGTTCCTGGACCCGGACCTGTTTGGGCGGCCGGTGGCGTATACCCGCTTCGGAAGGCGGTAAGAGAGCTATCAGCAGGGAGGGAAGAGTTTTGCCCACGGCACTTTAGCTGTGAGCGGCTCTCTCTCTGCTGAGGCACAGGTGACATGTGCCGGCGAGCGGTGTTCTCAGGGAAATACCCGCCCGCCGGTCCGCCTGTGCTCGCCGTCTGTCACAAATCCCCCATCAGCAGGGAAGGAAGCGTCCTACTCACAGCGCTGTTAGTTGTGAGCGGCTTCCTCCCTGCTGAGGCTCCAGCTAGGTGTGCCGGCGAGCGGCGTTCTGAGTGAACTACCCGCCCGCCGGTCAGCTGGAGCCCGCCCCTCAGTTTGAAAAGAGCGCGAAAGCGCTCTTTGCTTATGGCGCCGCCCACCCGCCGCCCTGCCTCGGGTGCGAGTGCAGGCTGTGAGCCGGCGCGGTCCTTGATGCAGCGCAGGTGGAAGCGCTGCAGCGGAGGACCCGCCGGCCTTGTGGGAGTAACAAACCCCGTGCCCCTGCTCCCTCCACCGCACTGTCACCGCTGCCCTGTCACAGCCGGTACAGGGGAGCGGGGAGAATGCGGGGGCAGGCTGCGGATGGGCACAGCCTCTGATGCAGCTCGGATTGGAGGTGCTGCATTGGTGTATGTGCTGACTGCAGAAGTCAGCAGAATCCACCCATCCCCTATTGGTATCCCCAGACAAGTTAAAAAAATAAATAAATAAATAAATTATAAAAAATAAATAAATAAATTATAAATAAAAAATAAATAAATTAAATAAATAAATTATAAATAAAATAAATAAATAAATAAATTAAATAAATAAATTATAAATAAAAAAAAAAAAAAAAGCTGCTAGTCATGAAGGAGCTAGGGGTCATCTGGGTATCCCAGCCAGTGGGGTGAATTAAGGGGTGTGGTCAGGCCTCACTTCAACTGTGCAGGGTGGGGTGGAGGTAAGCTGAGACATGTGCATTTGCAGTATTGAAGGGAGAAGTTGCAGCAGGTGGCATAGCCTCCACCTGCTGATACCCCACCTCTTCCACTAGTGCCAGTGATTTTCACCCCCCTCCCCTTTAGGGGTCGGCATGACACCTTAGGATGAACAACCCTCACTCACTTGAACAATCCCCCACCTCCCCTTCTGTGGGTAGCGGCTTGGATCGGACTCTGCCCCCCCCACCTGGGGATATGCAAGGGCGTTGGGGCCCCGGGCGTCATGAGTCACATGTAGATTTAGACCCCCTTTTTCTTCAGACTAACCCCTGGTGCAGTCCCGTGGCGGGATGATGAGCATCTGAGTGTACATTGGCCTGGACAGCGGAGTGCTGTTGGAATTGGGCAGGATCATCCGGAGTCCGGCCGCCCCCTTTTATCCTGCACAATCTGGCAAGTACCATTACGTGGGATTGTGGGATGGAATAAGCGCCCTGGGGGGGGTCACGTGATGTCACCAGGCAACAGGTTTTCCTCCCTATTCAACATTCTGTAATTAAGTTATGTGTGACCGACACTATAGGTGTACTGAGGAAATCATACACCCGCCGTAATAGGCGCTATAGTAGCTGCCATTACTACCTCTTGTGGTCGGCATTCCGCAGTCTGATTGCTCTTACTGTAAAGAACCCTTCCCATTTAGCTGCGGTAGGAGGAAGTAATGTTCCAGTCCTTTATAGTGACCACACACGATTTATGCATAAAAATGAGATCTCCTCCTCCATTCCTTGCAATAATCTAGTTGTCTCCTTGAACCGACTAATCTCAGAATGTCTACCCACCGCCTTTTTGATAACAAAAAAAAAAAAAAGTCGAGTCAAAACTGGATCCCAGATTTTAGATGTGGCCTGTCAAGTGATTTATAGGAGGGTTACAATATGTTGGGCTCACAGGATATCACCTCTCCTTGGTATACACTCTAACTTAGTGCTGTAGTTAACAAGGCGTAAGCTATGTTTGTCACTGATAACTTTATGGTAATAGCAAAGTGTATTTCTGTGCATTTTCGTGTTTGTTGGAGTTTCAGTTTAACAGACGAAAATGAACATGTGACATGCGAAAATTGGCATTTTTATGTAATTGCATAATTATGCCCACTAATATTTCTGAGCAATTATGTCCACATAAATAGCCTCAAAAAAAAAAAAAAAAAAAAAATACACAATTTTAGTTTAGGTCTCAGGTGTGCACAACTGACAAGTGCTTTCCCATGTGTTAGTAGACAGCAATCATTCTAATACTAGACTATAGAGGGTGCCAAGTAGCTTCATTATTTGAAGCACCTATTATGAATTTTAAAAAAAAAAAAAAATATGAAAAAGCCCCTCCCTTTGGGTTTGACTTTTGTTTTGGAAGGTTTTGCCGCATGGAAATAGCGTTTATCGGCTATTACCCATCGTATGGAGGTTTATCTTTCGGCCCCTGCGGATCCATAGGTATGAACTTCAACTTTGCGGGTAAGGTCATTTCTATTGCTGTCATTGTTTCCAAGGCGCCTTTCCTAGGCTTCCGGTGTAGGACTAAGCGGCAGGGTCACGTTACCCGGTATCGGTACATTGGTCCAACTCTAGGTGCGGTAAGATTAAACTTTATTTTCCGCTACATGGAATCAGGCACCTGAAAAGGAGGAACTGATTGTGTAGCTGAATTTTTCTTTAAGCTTCAACGGCTACATTCGCTTCAAGAGCAGTAACGGCTGAATCGCTAGGGGGTGTATTTAACAGCAGCAGGTCTGGCTGTTTGGGTTTGTTTTCAACACAACGTTTTTTATAAAAAAAAAAAAAAAAGTGGTATTATCAGTTGGTTACCAAGCCCGGGGGGAAAAACCGTCTAACCACCTGTTTACAACTTCCCTTATCAGTAGTGGGCTGTTTAGGCTTTTCGGTTTTTAGAATGTGCATAAGTCAACGAAAGGTTAAAGTCATACCAGGTATCCAGTTGCCGTGATAGTATTGTTTACTCCCTATTGATTTTCCAATCCCAGGTATCCTCGTTAACTCCGTCCGCTGGCAGGTCCAAAGGTTTTGATTCCTTAAATTCGTAATGGTACTCCCATTGAAAGGAGGCCGATGACCCGGCCTCTCGTTACAACACAGACATGATGGGCCTATAGTAGGGTATGCAGCGAGTGGGGTTTACCAGGCGGGTGAAAAGCATGATGATTTTCAAGCGATCCCTTGCTAATATATAACCGGCAGTATTTAGTGATTCTACTTCACCAACGGGTACCGTTTTTTCCTGTTGTGAGCAAACTGGTACGGGGTTTTGCCTCGCAATTTTTCAGTTGCGGAATTGGACCTGCGCGACCAAGGGCTAGTGGGACCCACGGTATGGAATGGGTAGTGGATTAGCGGCAGGTGGGTGGATGTCAGGAGGCCTAATATTCCTGGCAGTTTGTCGACCTAATAAGGTACCGGGCCGGGTGGTTACGCCCATTGTGGTTTTGATCTTAAAGCTTAGTCACACAGGCTGAAGAAAGGCCTAGGTCTATCTAGCCAAGCCTGTCTTCCCTCACAGTTTTGGGATCTTTTTCCCCCACCCCTGGTTGGTATGCCTAAGGTGTTAGTGATAGCCCTTAGACGAACAGGGATGACGGTGTTACGGGGGGCTGTCTGATAACCTAAAGGAGTATCAGACAGTCAGGGTCCACCGTGCAAAGACTCTGCTGCAGACTATGGCAGAGTGCAATACCTCTGTTAACTCACAGAAGGATATAATAAGTAAGTAAAGCAATTCCTCCCTTACTTGGAGGGTGTGTGGAATGATCTCTGTTAATAATCACAGAGACAAAGGCAATGTGTGTGAAATGGCACCTACCTAGGTTTGCTCTTCTAGTGGTGCAAAAGAGACGAACAGCAGCGTAAGCCGCACAAAGCTCCTACCTGCGTTCGCTCCACTAGTGTGCGAGGACACGAACCACTAGATATGGCACCTGCCTAGGTCCGCTCTTCTAGTGGTGCAAAAGAGACGAACAGCAGCGTAAGCCGCACAAAGCTCCTACCTCTGTTCGCTCCCCTAGTGTGCGAGGATACGAACAACTGCCAGACGCAGTATAAGGAACGTTACCCTAGCGGCAACGTCCACCTACGAGTCGAACCACAAGGCCCAGCCAGACCATGTGCCTCAGGCACCTGCCTATGTCCGCTCCCCTAAGAGGTAAGGATACGGACAGCAGCCGAAGCTGTAAGGTATAAGAACGCTACCCTGCCGGTAGCGCTCACCTAGCATAGACAGAGGAATGCCTAGAGGAACGCGCACAGAGCGTCTACTCTTATGCATGAACCAAGAGGACTGAGCGCCATGCGGCGTGTGTCAGGGTCTTATATAGACTCTGTGCCTCATCCAAGATGGAGGACACCAGAGCCAATCCGCTGCCAGAACGACAGGAGTGACGTCATGCTGGCCTATCACCGAGCAAGGCATCACAAGCACATGACCAGCGACCAATCGGCATAGAAGGTGTCAGAGACATGTGACCTCGTGTCAGCGATGATGTCACCCGCACATGTGCAATGGCTCCAAGATAGGACTTAGTCTCCGGCGCTCGCACATGTGCAGTAGCAAGAAATCTGGACTTAGTCTCCAGCGCTCGCACATGTGCAGTAGCAAGAAATCTGGACTTAGTCTCCAGCGCTCGCACATGTGCAGTAGTAAGAAATCTGGACTTAGTCTCCAGTGCTCGCAGCAACCGTAACAGACGGGGAGCATCTTTTAACCATGAAGACTTTTTCCCATATTTGGCGGACAATTTCTTGGCGGTAACTTGGTGATGGTTGTTTATTGTGGGTGCACCAGCTGCAGTACCTGGGATGTAAACACCCCTCCCTTCCCCCCCAGAACTGGGGTGCTGCTGAAGCTTTGGGGCAAGTGTGTATGAGCGTGGTTTCAATGGGATGGGGTTGGCAACGCAAATGCATTTTGAGGAACGTCCGTACCGAGTTTGTTTTATAAACCGCCACTAGTAGAAGCGCAAGAGGCCACTGACTGTCATATAGGCTAGCGTAACATTACATACGTTCCAGATTTGTGTATTAATAAAAAAAAAAACGCGAGTTTTTGCCAAATCAACCCCAAGGGGAAGGGGGTCTGCTGGTTAAGAGAATTTTGCTGGTTTCGAGAGTTTTTCATTTCTGACAATGTTTTCCTTTTCAGATGTAAGTCGGCCTAGGTTTCGAGCTTAGGTCAGGCCCATACTTTTTGGGTAGCGGGAAAAGCTGATCCTCGCCCTGGCGTTTGGTCCTTGGTTTCCATTGACCTGGATGTGATTGGAGAAGTTACCGGGAGCTGGTTGAGCTGAGTGCGCTACCTGAGGTGTTCAGGATTGGTGAGCCGCCCTCCACAGTTGACTTGGCGACCCAAGTAGGCGTCACAGATCTGGTCCCCTGCCACCTAGCTGCGCTCCGCCCCGTACCCTTATCCGGTCGGAGATGTAGAACTTTCCCTGTTATTTTCTAAATGGAAGATGGGCCAGCCAGAGGTGATTTTCAGCTCATATTGGAACGTATCTAAGGAAGGATGTGTTACGGAGCTGTCCTTGGCGCACGGGCAACCAGTGCCTACCTAAGTGGATTTTGTAAAATATAAAAAAAAAAAAAAAAAAATTTGTTGGTGTGGTACCGCCAGCTGGAAGGTATTAACTTTGCTGTCCCGATGAGGGAGCGAGTACATCTTAAATGATGCTGTTTCGGAGGTTTGGTAGTGAGAATGGTGAGGAGATGGCTCAGGTTCTGTGGTTTTGGGGGGGGTCGCAGCTTGCTAGCGCTGTGCTGCTCCTTGGCGGAAGGGGTAGGAAAAATGGTGGTGAAATACCCGCACTGGACGGCCGGTGGCGGAAAATTTCCCAAAACCCCGTGGTGTTGGCTGGTAATGCCTAATTTGAAAGCTGCGACCAAAAATTTATAGCAAAGTAAAAGATGAGAGTGTTTTTCCCTATGCCTCTCCAAAAGTGAATAAGTGAAAATAAAAGCAATTTAACTTATAAAGAACGGTGTGGTGTCTTTCTAGGGGGGAAAAGTTGGTGGTTGGGTCCTGGCAGTCTGAGGGGCACTGCAGCCAAAATTTGAGATGCTGCCACCTGACTGCAGGCCCTCTATGCTAATTTTAGGAGGTTCTCCCCCTAAAAAGACACTCACCAGATACCCCTGCTCCTGTGGTATGACCTGCTCTTAGCCCCGCCTCCCAGATATATGTCACGGCACTGCCCAGCTTCCGGTCTCTCTGTTCCTGCACCCGGACCTTTTTCCCACCCTCCCTCCCCTTGGTTTTATGAGTTTTGTGGAGTGTTTCTGGTTAAGTCACAGCAGCGGAAGGGGTAGGAAAAATGGTGGTGAAATACCCGCACCGGACGGCCGGTGGCGGAAAATTTCCCAAAACCCCGTGGTGTTGGCTGGTAATGCCTAATTTGAAAGCTGCGACCAAAAATTTATGCCAAAGTAAAAGATGAGAGTGTTTTTCCCTATGCATCTCCAAAAGTGAATAAGTGAAAATAAAAGCAATTTAACTTATAAAGAACGGTGTGGTGTCTTTTTAGGGGGGAAAAGGTGGTGGTTGGGTCCTGGCAGTCATGACACTTTGCTACGATGTCAGTCAGTGTACAGCTTGTGCAAATTTAATATGCCCTCTAAATTGCTTAACATACAGTCATTAATGTCTATACTACTGGCAAGAAATGTGAGTACACCCCTAAGTAAAAATGAACAAATTGCACTCAATTAGCCTTTTTCCTCCCCATTGACATGTGACTCATTAGTATTACAAGGTCTCAGCGTGAATGAGGAGCAGTTGTGTTATATTTGATGTTATCACTCACACTCTCTCATACTGGTCATTGGAAGGTCAGCATGGCAGCTTATGGCAAAGAATTCTCTGAGGATCTGAAAAAAAGAATTGTTGCTTTACATAAAGATGGCCTAGGCTATAAGATGATTGCCAACATCCTGAGACTGAAGGGTGTACTCACTTTTGTGATATATTCTATGCAACCATAGTACTAGTTTCAGCAGCAAAATTACCAACAAGTTATCTCTAGAGCTTTCAAGGGTAAATTTACAGAATATAGTATAACAAATACAGATTTTTTTAAATGAAGATACTTTCAAATATATTTTAAATGGTAGTCTCTAAGAGCTGATTAGTAACTGCGGTTACAGTCACTGCTGTTTTTGTGTAAATGAGTTCTGTACTGTGCAAGCATTTTTTTTTCAAGTATGTGCTCTAATTAAAGAAGTGGTTCACCCCTTTTCATTACTGACCACATCGATACTGTGTGGAGGAACAAGGTTTCTCTCACATACCTTGTGTTGCCAATACTGTGTTGTCAAACTCCATGGCACCCAAAAATGCATCTCAAGGTTCTGGGCAACCGGTCCAGGAAACCATTATCTATCCCCCATTTCCTTGAGATGGCTGGATTGTCATTGTAAATAAGCACTTGTACCTTGCCCCCCCCCATCTCATTGTAGATTGTAAGCTCTCACGAGCAGGGTTGTCTTTTTTTCCCATCTAAATATTGTATCTTCTATAACTGTTACTTGCTTGTATATGATCCTCCTGAATTGTAAAGCGCTGCGGAATATGTTGACGCTATAGAAATAAAGATTATTATTAGTATTATTATTATTATTAATACTGCCTGTGAGTGGCGCTATTGATCTTTTGAATCCCCTTCACAGCCCTCTATAATTCAACAAAATGTTGGAATATAAAAAAAAAATAGGAATCTGATTACCATATATTTATGAGTATAAAACATTTTTTAATAAGCTAACATCTAGTTAAATGTATGTGCATCTTATAGTCCACAGTCAGTGAGGTCACTCAGCAGTGGCAGCCTCCCTGTTTTCTTAAAAGAGTATTCCCATCTCCAACATCCTATCCCAATATGTAGTAGGTGTAATAATAATAATAATAATAATAATAATAATAATAATAATATTATCAAATACCTCCAATTAGAAATTTATTATAGATCTCCTGATTAACTATGTATCTTAAGGCCCCGTCACACTAAGCAACATCGCTAGCAACATCGCTGCTAACGAACAACTTTTGTGACGTTGCTAGCGATGTTGCTGTGTGTGACATCCAGCAACAACCTGGCCCCTGCTGTGAGGTCGTTGGTTGTTGCTGAATGTCCTGGGCCATTTTTTAGTTGTTGCTGTCCCGCTGTGAAGCACAGATCGCTGTGTGTGACAGCGAGACAGCAACAACTAATGTGCAGTGAGCAGGGAGCCAGCTTCTGCTGAGGCTGGTAACCAATGTAAACATCGGGTAACCAAGAAGCCCTGTCCTTGGTTACCCGATATTTACCTTTGTTACCAGCCTCCGCCGCTCTCACTGTCAGTGCCGGCTCCTGCTCTGTGCACATTTAGCTGCAGCACACATCGGGTTAATTAACCCGATGTGTGCTGTAACTAGGAGAGCAGGGAGCCAGCGCTAAGCGGTGTGCGCGGCTCCCTGTTCTGTGCACATTTAGCTGCAGCACACATCGGGTAATTAACCTGATGTGTGCTGTAACTAGGAGAGCAGGGAGCCAGCGCTCAGTGTGCGCTGCTCCCTGCATTCTGCACGTGTAGCTCCGTGCGCTGGTAACCAAGGTAAATATCGGGTTGGTTACCCGATATTTACCTTAGTTACCAAGCGCAGCATCTTCCACGTGGTGCTGGGGGCTGGTCACTGGTTGCTGGTGAGCTCACCAGCAACTCGTGTAGCGACGCTCCAGCGATCCCTGCCAGGTCAGGTTGCTGGTGGGATCGCTGGAGCGTCCCAGTGTGACATCTCACCAGCAACCTCCTAGCAACTTACCAGCGATCCCTATCGTTGTTGGGATCGCTGGTAAGTTGCTTAGTGTGACTGGACCTTTACCTCATGTGCAGAGCATTGCAGCGTGGGTATCCATGCATAAGCAACTAACTGTCATTATATGAGTGGATGTAACCATGGATACCTAAGCTACTGTAATGCCCTGCACATGAGGAAAAAGACATGGCTATATCAGGAGAACTATACTACATTTTTAATTGGAGGCATTTGCTAACATTATTATTACTATTATGCCTACTATGTATTGATATAGGATCTTAGAAATGGGAGTAACCCTTTAAATCCAGGATGCAGCATTCATAAGCACAGTGCTCCTCTCACTGAGATAACTAAGCGGCTGCATTGTTCTTTCCTTCTCTCTTATTAATGCTGACGTTGTAGCAAGTTAGAGAAATCTTGTGTCCACATGAGGGTTAATAAAATGGATCTTTGGTGCACAGGCTACTGAGAAATAAAACCCAATTTTAGATCACCAGGATAGTTTCAATATTTTTTTTTACTATTTTCTATCTGGGTGAATCTTATAGTCAGGGGCATCTTATAGTCCAATGGGGTAATATGAAGTTTTGGAAAAATCAAGGTGAATTTGACTTAACTTAATTTGGTTATTATTATTCTTTAGGTATACTATGATTTATATAGTTTTTTTATGAAATTTGTTTTACAATTTTTTCCTTTTAAATTTGCAAAGCAGGGGTTAATCTGTTATGAAACGGTACATTTTTGTAACTTAATTGCACAAAGCCCAAACAATAGTTGAATGAATTAGAACATAATTAATGAGTGGCTATGTGACATAATCCATCTAGATACATTTTAGAGGCACTTAAAAAATAAAATGCCTTAGGAATGTAAACAACCCATATGTCTGTCAAGCTTGTCATTTTGTTAAAGCGTGTAATAGAAAGGAAACTTAATTTACCAAGAAGCCTCTCCAGCCTCAGAGCAGAATTCTCTCAATGTTCTTTATCACGCAGATATCTAAATTACACAATTCGATGCCTAAAGGTTCACTCACAATTTCCCCTAAAACATGCTCAATATTCAATCTACATAATAGAAACATTTGACACTATGAATTATGATGTCATCCTTGAAAACTCAATTGTCTAACTATTGTATTATAAATCCAAACCTACCTTGTCTTAAATGGTTTCATTTCATAACATATTTAGCCCTCAATTTAGCTTTCATTGTCTTACGGAAAACATTGCCTTTATACTGAACCCGTGTACACAGCTTTAATTAGATATGTGCTTTAGTTTCAGATAAAACGAAGGAAAGTAAGTTTGCTACTTCAAAACAAATGGAATTGAATTCAAATTGCTTAGTGTGGTGGTGTATACAATTAGATTGTGTATGGTAATTGTTACATGTGGATGCAAATGAAGTATTTTTTTTCTTTGCAATGTATTCTAAACAAATGAGCCAAATATATCATGCTTTAATTGAAGCCTATCAATTAGCTGATTTTAGGTGGGATCACATATGCATTGATGCAAGAGCTTTTATTTCTTGCATAACCAACAGGAAAGAAAGACATTGTCACAAAGTATTTGGTTCTAAACTGGACGCGTGTCAATACAGCATCTGACGCTGTTCACACTGCAGAACCTGACTCTCCATACTATGCCTTCTTTGGTGCTTCTGAGTTAGGTCTCCTTCACACATCCGTGTCTCCGGTACGTGTGAGGTCCGTTGTCATATGTACCGGAGTTACAAGCACACATAGACCAATTAAAATCAATGGGTTTGCGCACACATGCGTGTTTTGCCATGGACTGTGTGTCCATGTGGAGCATACGTGTGTCCGTGTGTTCCACATGTAGACATGTACGGTTTTTCTCCAGCAGCACGGGTATCACAAGGATCGCACTGATGTGATCCGTGTGACATCAGTATGACACGTACCGGTGAAAACACACATGTCTGTGAAATAAAATGAATTTCTATACTCCCCTTCTCCAGCCCTGCTGTCTCTGCCGCTGATGTCACTTGCCTCCTCCGATCCCCACTCATTATGCTCATCGCATATTCACGGCACAGTCGACTGGAAGCAGTAGCAGGAAGTTGGAGACCGTAGATCAGCACCAAGGACAGCAATGCCAGGGAGAGGTGAGCAGAAAGTTCCTGTTCTCCGTGTGCTATTACGGATAGCACACAGAGAACACACGTATGCCAAATTCACAGTACAGAGGGCAATACGCACCTTTCACATGTCCATGCAAAATGTGCGTGGATTTACGGACATGTGAAAGAGGCATTACACAGACAGGTTTGGACATCAACCAGCTGTTTTCTCATTAGTAATCGAGCTTGCAGGAATTAATCTCTGCTAGCCTACCTCTTAACCCCCTAATGCTGCAATCAATAGCAATCACAGCATTTAGGGGCTGGGAAAGGGACTGTGCTTTCTCAAGTGATTTGAACCCCTGCAATGGTACCACAAGCCCCAATCATTGCCATGGAAACCTCAGGGTCACCCAGCTAAGGCAAGCCTCTGACATTATGCCAGGAGCATGGTGTCAGAGGCTTGTGACAGTATAAAACTGACAGCTATAATATGCAATACTAGTACATTGCAATGTATTATAACAGCAATCAAAGAAATAAAAGTTAATATCCCAGAGAGGTACTAAGTAGTGATGGGTGACCACTAAACTGCTCTGACGCTTGTTACTCAAGTTGAGAATTTTGTAATACTCAAGTGCTCATCTCAAGTAATAAGCAGAATAGAAGTCAATAAGAAAGTTGAGCATTTTTCCAGCAGACGCTCCAAGTTGGTCTGGGGAGAGCTCCCTGGAGATAGGATGAGAAACAAAGAGAGAGAAAGTATTAAAAAGAGGAGTTCTTTAGCTCTTCAACTCTAAAAGAATCCAGCTGAGTGACAAGTCTATATACTCAGCTGAAGAAATCCCCAGCTTCAGTACGGTGAATCCAATCATAGAAGGAAGCCACAAGATTATCTCAGAAATACTCTGTAAAGCCTGCTTTACACGTTGCAATTTTGCATACGATATCGTATGCGATTTGCAACGCCCCCATCGTATGTGTGGCACGTTAAATTTGTTGAACGTGCCGCACAAACGATTAACCCCTGTCACATGTACTTACCCGTCCATACGACCTCGATGTGGGAGGGACGTTCAGCGTCACATCGACGTCATGCGGCAGCCGGCCAATAGAAGTGGAGGAGCTGAGCTGAGCGGGACGTAAACATCCCGCCCACCTCTTTCCTTCCGCATAGCTGACTCGGCCACATTGAACAACCTCACGTTCAATTCATGAGGAATGAACGATGTGCGTGCGATGAACGGATTTTTGTTCAATCGCAATCGCACGTACCTGTCACACACTGCAATGTACCTTACGATGCCGGATGTGCGTCACTTACGACGTGACCCCGCCGACACATTGTAAGATACATTGCAGCGTGTAAAGCGGACTTAAGGTGGGTGGATCCTGCAATTCCCAGATTGTGACCTACTACAATATCCTGATATTACTGTAATTTCCTAAAATATTCTGTGCTGCTAGAAAAATATTATCCTTCCACTGCGTAATTCTCAGTCTGTGACCAGAACAAGATAATTATTCACCTAAAATACTCTATGCTGCAGGTGGAATCGTCACTTTACAGCTTGTGACCCACTACAATATCTTGACATTAATTTTCTAAAATACTCTGTGCTGCTGGAAGACAATTCTCCTTCCACTGTGTAACTCTCAGTCTGTGACTGCAACAAGATTACCATACTCCTAGAAATATTCTGTGGTGTAGGTGGAATCAGCACTTTCTAGCTTGTGACATACTACAATATCTCAACATTCGTGTTCTGAAAAACTCTGTGCTGCTGGAAGACAATTTACCAGCCACAAGATTTTCATACCCATGAAATACTCTGTAATTTGTGACCTACTACAATATCTCAACATTAATTCCCTAAAATACACTGTGCCTATGGAATACAATTCTCCTTAGGGTATGGTTCCACTTGCGTTTTGTATGGACGAGTGCAATCTGATAAAACATCAGATTGCTCTCACTCTAGTGCAAAACTATGGGGCAGTGTCCATCTGCGATTGATTTCTCATGCATAGCGGCATGCAGAATGAATCACAGCATGCTGTGTTTGACAGCGAATCTTAGCTCACGCACCCCCATACAAGTCTATGGGAGTGTGTGAAGCATGGCACTGCACTCGCATGTAATCCGAGTGCAGTGCGATATACGCAGAGACAGGCAGCGGAGGAAATGGGGAGAAAGTGCTCTCTCCACTCTCTCCATCTCCTCCGCAATTGTGATATGATCGCAAGGTCACATCACAGTCGCATGACCCTCGGCTGACACCCGAAGCAGAGGGTCATTAGGATGTTGCTGTCAATGCTCTCGCATGGGAAACTGTGCAAGTGGAACCGTGCCCTTTCACTGTGTAACTCTCACTCTGTGAGTTACCACAAGATTATCATACCCCTGAAATACTCTGTGCTGCTGGTGAAACCTTCATTTTCCAGCTTGTGATTGTGACCTACCACAATATCATAACATTCCTATCCTAAAATCCTCTAGCGGGCCCTCCATCATTTACAGCGTAGCACTCCATCTGTGATCTTCCACAATATCATCTTACTGCTTTCTTAAAATACTCTGTGCCTCCGACCTCTTTAACATTGTGATGTTCATCTGATGAATTATTCTGTGCTGCTGGGAGACACTTCTTTCACTAGTAAAACTCTCAGTCTGTGGCCAACCTTAAGGTCACATTCCTGAAATTTCCCTGAAATTCTCTGTGCTGCTTGGAGTCCCCACTTTACTCTCTCCATTGTATAAACCCAACATAATACCACCATATACACGGTGTGCAGAATTATTAGGCAAATGAGTATTTTGATCACATGATACTTTTTATACATGTTGTCCTACTCCAAGCTGTATAGGGTTGAAAGCCAACTACCAATTAAGTAAATCAGGAGATGTGCATCTCTGTAATGAGGAGGGGTGTGGTGTAATGACATTAACACGCTATATAAAGTATGCTTAATTATTGGGCAACTTCCTTTCCTTTGGCTAAATGGGTCAGAAGAGAGATTTGACGGGCTCTGAAAAGTCTAAAATTGTGAGATGTCTTGCAGAGGGATCCAGCCATCTTGAAATTGCCAAACTGCTGAAGCGTGATCACTGAACAATCAAGCGTTTCATGGCAAATAGTCAACAGGGTCGCAAGAAGTGTGCTGGGCAAAAAAGGCGCAAAATAACTGCCCATGAATTGAGGAAAATCAAGCGTGAAGCTGCCAAGATGCCATTTGCCACCAGTTTGGCCATATTTCAGAGCTGCAACGTTACTGGAGTATCAAAAAGCACAAGGTGTGTCACACTCAGGGACATGGCCAAGGTAAGAAAGGCTGAAAAACGACCACCTTTGAACAAGAAACAGAAAATAAAATGTCAAGACTGGGCCAAGAA
Source organism: Anomaloglossus baeobatrachus (assembly GCF_048569485.1). Taxonomy (NCBI): domain Eukaryota; kingdom Metazoa; phylum Chordata; class Amphibia; order Anura; family Aromobatidae; genus Anomaloglossus; species Anomaloglossus baeobatrachus. The sequence continues at coordinate 481,724,947 of NC_134355.1, forward strand.
ATATCTTAAGACTGATTTGTCAAAGGTTTTATGGACTCATGAAATGAGAGTGACTCTTGATGGGCCCGAGGCTGGATCAGTAAAGGGCAGAGAGCTCCACTCCGACTCAGACACCAGCAAGGTGAAGGTGGGGTACTGTTATGGGCTGGTATCATCAAAGATGAACTTGTGGAACCTTTGTGGGTTGAGGATGGAGTAAAGCTCAACTACCAGCCTACTGCCAGTTTCTGAAAGACAACTTCTTCAAGCAGTGGTACAAGATGAAGTCGGTATCGTTCAAGAAAAACATGATTTTCATGCAGGACAATGCTCCATCATATGCATCCAACTACTCCACAGCGTGGTTGGCCAGTAAAGGTCTAAAAGATGAAAAAATAATGACATGGCCCCCTTGTTCACCTGATCTGAACCCCATAGAGAACCTGTGGTCCCTCATAAAATGTGAGATCTACAGGGAGGGAAAACAGTACACCTCTCGGAGCAGTGTCTGGAGGCTGTGGTGGCTGCTGCACACAATGTTGATCGTAAACAGATCAAGCAACTGACAGAATCTATGGATGGTAGGCTGTTGAGTGTCATCATAAAGAGAGGTGGCTATATTGGTCACTAATTTTTTTTGGGGTGTTGTTTTTACATGTCAGAAATGTTTATTTCTAAATTTTGTGCAGTTATATTGGTTTACCTGGTGAAAATAAACAAGTGAGATGGGAATATATTTGGTTTTTAATAAGTTGGCTAATAATTCTGCACAGTAATAGTTACCTGCACAAACAGATATCCTCCTAAGAAAACCCAGCATAATACCACCATAAAGTAATAACATTACATTGTATTGTATGGACCCAGCATAATACAGCCATATAGTATCTATATTACATTGCATTTTATATACACAGCGTAATACCGCCATATAGCAGCCACATTAATTGCATTGTATAGACCCAGCATAATACCGCCTTATAGTTACTACATAACATTGCATTGTAAAGACCCAGAATAATACTGCCATATAGTAGCCACATGACATTGCATTGTATAGACCCCGTATTATACCACTGAATAGTAACCACATTACATTGTATTGTATAGACACAGCATAATACCGCCATGTAGTAACTACATTATATTACATTGCATCATCGTGACATAATTGTATGGTTACTAGTACCTACATCTGCATGTGCTCTGCTACAGTACATCTGACCCCCCCCACTTGGATGTAGCAAAGCTAAAATGGGGAGATGTAGTGAGATGTAGCAAGGCTGAGATGGTTAGAGATGATACAACTATCTCTGCTCTGACCGTCTCACTCAGATGCATCACAGCTGAGATGGTCAGATGTAGCAGAGCAAAGATACTCAAAGATACTACCTCTCTCTGTGCTCTGCTACATCTGACATCTCACTCAGGTAAGGCAGAGCTGAGACAGTCAGATGAAGCAGAGCTGAGATGGTCTGGTGTAGTAAGGGAGAGATGGTTAGAAGTAGCAGAGCTGAGATAGTCAGATGTAGTAAAGCAGAGACGGTAAGATATAGCAGAGCAGAGACAGAGAAGATACACCTGATGTATAGTGATGGGCAATCCTCCCAATGGTTGGGATCGGGAACCTCGCCTGATCATTTAGTAAGGATCGAGATCGGGATCAAGATTGGGATCGAGATAACAAGATCTTGCGTCCAATCACCAATCTCGGGCTTTACAGTTATGGGATGGGGGGGCTGTAAAATGAAGAATTTAGTTAATAATAAACATTGTCATTATACTTAAGGTCCTGCAACGCGTCCTGCAGACTCTGTCTCCTGGTGCTTCTGCTTCCGAGTCCAATCATTGCTGTGCCCACGGGTTAAAGGACCTTCCGTGACGTCACAGCCATTTGACCAGTCTGGTGTAAATGTTGTACAGACATTAGCTTACAGACTGGTCACATGACTATGACATCATCAAAGGTTCTCACTGTCAGCCTGCTTCTCGCTCTGTACAGAGCAATGTAGCAGAGCTGACAATGCTCTCTCCGCTTCTCACTTTGCATACACTGTGTCTGTAAAGTGTGATGAAGCAGAGTTGACATTGCTGTCCCTGGGGACTATGTCGGACTAAAGAGTTTTTTATAATAAAGATGGAGTCTCTAAATGTTTTTCTTGTTTTATTTCTAATAAAAAAATGTAGCTTTTACATGATAAAAACTGTTTTATTGAAAAAAATAATTGTTTTTGCAATGCTGAATTCTGAGTGCTATGGATTTTTTAAAGGGATTCTGTCACCGGGCTTTTTCTCCCTCATCTGAGCAACCAGGATAACCGCAGCCTTGTTAGGATTGTTAAGAAAAGTCCATTCAAACATTTGGGGGAGATTCACAAGGAGTGGACTGCTGCTGGAGTCAGTGCTTTAAGAGCCACCACACACAGACGTATCCAGGACATGGGCTACAACTATCGCATTCCTTGTGTCAAGCCACTCATGACACATCTGTGTGTGTTCTATGTCTGTGATGTGTATGTGTGTGTTTACTCTCTGCTCCGCTTCCTCTTCCTGTCATAATGACATCACTTCCCTGCAAATCGCAGGCAGCGATGTACATTATCGCAGGTAAACTGCGAAATACCGCAGGGAATAACGCAGGAAAACGCAATGAACCGCACAGAATTTGCTGCCTGCGTTATTCCCTGCGGGATTTCACGATTACATTGCAGTCAATGGAGTGAAATCCCGCAGCGACGTGCGGAAAAGAAGTGACATGCAATTGTTTTTGTTGCGGGAATCCCGCAGCAAAACATGCAGCTTTCAAATTCCGCATAGTGCGCACAGCATTTTTTTTTTCCACAGGTTTTGCTGGTTATTCACTGCAGAGATGTTATGAACATTTTCTGCAGTGAAACATGCAACAAAACTGCAGGAAATCCGCGAGAAAAAACGGTAAGTGCGCACAGGGCCTTACACACACACATAGTTCAACAATTAAATTTTTGAAAATTATGATTTTACTGCTATTTTAGCAATAAATATTATAAAACCGCTATATTTTCATGAAATATAACTATTTTCCTTCGTTTTGCTTTTTTTTCTCTTTTTTCAGTCTGTTTGACTATTTCATCTTTATTTAGCAGTGTCTTGATGTTCAAAACGCATCTGGCAAAACGCAGGTGAAAAAGCATGTACAAAGCGCTGAAAATGCATCTAAAACGCGGTAAATACGCATGCGTTTTTAGCGCTAAATTTCTGGAAAAGGCAACTTTGGCTAAATCAATTAAAGCAAAAATGTGCGTTTATAACTGCAAGGAGCACGACGCAAAGTGCGGTCATAGCCTTACTCTGCAAATTACATTAAAGTCTCTTAAAAACATGAATCAGACAAAATTCCCACGAGAAAATTCACTGTAGTGAGACAGATTGGATCACTTTGAACTCCTGTCTTGCCTGTGGTCCGGCGGAGTTCATCTTTTTACGTGTCTTTTTAGACATGCACAACAACAGTTTTGTGCACCTTTGAAAATCCAAACACCCCTGAACAGAGGCCAAGCAGAGTCTGAAGAAACTCTGCTGCTTCATTATAGTGATTGGATTGGTTTCAAATGAGTCAGGCTGTGTACGCACTTTGCGTTTTTTCATGCGTTTCCGCAGCGTTTTGAACTGCAGCGTTTTACTGCCAAAAGGCATGCGTTTTGATTTTCAAGCAAAGTCTTTGGGAAATAGGGATTTCTTGTGCACACAATGCTGTTAAAAACGCAGCGTTCCAGTTGCAGAAAATTTGTCAAAATCTCTGCGTTTAAAGAAGCAGCATGTCAATTGTTTTTGCCATTTTGGCAGCGTTTTGCAAACATTAGAGTCAATGAGAAGTTTTCAAAACGCAATCTACATCAAAATCCTAGCGTTTTATGTCGCGGGCGGGGAGGACGCCGTCGCTGCTGCGCTCTCGCTAACGCTCTCGCTAACGCTCGGGTCCGGCGCTGCTGCGATGGCTGCTCGGTGGCTCGAGAGGTGGGCCAGATATGGGGACTCGAGCGGCGCTCCTCGCCTGTGAGTGAAAGGGGTGGTTGGTTTGGGGGATTTACTCCGTGATGCCACCCACGGGTCGTGGTGAAGATGGGCACCACCGCTGCTGGTGACGGGGATCCCAGGAGCGATGGTAAGGAGCAGCTGGGATGTTGTTTTCCCCCTCCATGGGTAGGGATCTGTGGTCCCGGGGCCCGGTGATATTGTGGGGAGGAGGCAGGGTCGGTGAGGTGCAGGGTTACAGGGACAGCGCGGCGCGGTGCCGGATGGCACGGGTGTACTCACTCAGCAAGAAAGGTACAAAGTCCTCGGTAAACCTAACAGCTGGATGGACGGGTCCTGCAGCCGGCTGCAGTGCTTCTCCCCAGACAGGTGATGGCGGCTGTCTTTCCCTGCACCTTGATGTTCTCTTTCTGACTACTTTAGATTCCCAACGGTAGTCCGCTCCCTGGTGTATGGGTACCGGAGGAGCCCGTTTGCCCGCAGACGCTGGACCTTGGGTCTCTAGCCTTAGACGGTAGCTGTACACCCTCACGGTGTGGGCAGTTGCCTTCAATCGGGACTTTTGCTGTTGTGAAACCCCTGGGGTTCCAGTCACATTCGGATCTGAGTATTGTCGGCGGCTTCAAGCCTGGTCAGGGTCCGATGGCCCTGTCTGTGTGTGCTGGCTTCACTTCGCTCCCCGGTCGGTACCGGCGGGCCATCGCCCGTCCCCGGTCCTACGGTTCCGCGTTGCTCCACCACTCCTGCAGACGGCCACCACTGTCTGCCAACCTTGCTGTCAGTGCCTGGGCCACAAACCCAGACTCCCAAGTGCTCACTCCTCTCACTTCAAACTCCAAACTCTATCTGTCACTTTTCCCGCCTCCAGGCCTGTGAACTCCTCGGTGGGTGGGGCCAACCGCTTAGCCCCACCCCACCTTGTGTGGACATCAGACACTGGAGGGAGGCAACAAGGATTTTTGTTTGGCTGGTGTCCCTGTCTAATGGGGGTGGGGGTGTTTGTGTGTTATCTGTGACGACCTGGCTAGGCCAGGGTGCCACATTCCCCCTTGGTGAAATGCAGACCGTCCGCGGGCTGCCCGGCCATCACCAGTTTTATTTTTCAACTGTAAAAAGATAAATTAACATGTAAAACATTTTCAAACATAAGCATTTCTTGTGAGGACACTTAAACGTTGCACATATAAACATTTTTAATAATGACGGATGGACAGATGTTTTCCGCTCTCCCACCCAAGCAACCTAGCCCTGATGCTGCCCCTAAGAAGTGGGCAGCACCCCTTGACCCCAGTCCAGGTTCAGGCTGCCCGAGCGGGAACGGGTACGGTTACTCGCACCCGGCTGTCACTTCAGGGGACCCCACGTCCTTGGGGGACCCCTGACCCCCGAAGGATGGCTACCGATCCTGGTGGTGGCCAGGCCCCAGCCTGCTCTGCTGCGGGACCTTCCTCCAATCTGCCTCTTTGGAGGCGGCAACAGTTTCCATCCCATAAAACTATTTACATGCCCACCAGTTCGTGGGTGGCCTGCCAGTTCTCGGCCATGTCCATGAGTAGTCTCTCATGCAGGTTGTAAACACAGGGTCCCTCCGGGGACAACTTGCCGGCAACAGCCAGAATAATCACACAGATAATCAGGTAAATGTCACGGTTCATTAGAGTCATTCAATCACACTGCTGAGGGTCCCAACGGGGGACAACTGCTTGCAACGGAGGACCGCTGCCACTACTTGAGGTCATACTCCTCTGAGACCTCCTCCAGCTCCACATCCGGACGGCTTGGTGGAGGAGGGGGCTGGGGCCGCGTCTGCTCACTGCGGCTTTTCCCCTGTTTTACATCCAGGGCGAACCAGCCTCTCATTCCGCAGTGGCGGGTGTAAGTCACTAGGTCACCCGGCAGTAGATCACGACCTGGGTGGCCCGTGGGGAGGTGTGAATTGACATCACGGCGGGCCACGAATACTTCGGTCTCCAGACCCGGCTCATAGATGAAGCCAAACCCCCTTCTTTGGTCGAACTGCCGGGACTTGACCCTCGTACACTGGGCTCCGCACCCGAAAGGTGGCATGACGGAGTGCATCTTTCTTTCGGATCACCCTCGCCAGCACTTCGGCCCTCTGCTGCTCTCTAGCGGCAATCTCCCGGCCCAACGGGTTTGGCTCCCTGTCCCAGTATGGGGCGTTGGCAAACCCCTGCGCCCGGGTCGGGCCCCGCTGGACCGCACCAACACCGGCCACGACCGGTTCTTTGTTGTGGGGGTCCTGAAGTGACATGGCCTGGACTGCGGCTTTGCAGTTGCGGCCCGGCGCAGCCTCAGCCGAGGCGGGGGATTCAGGGCTTGTTGACCTTCACCCATTGAGCCTTTGGGCCAGCAGCGGCCGGTTCTTCCATGGCCAGGCAGACTGCCGGAGCCGGGACGGCTTCAGGTGCGGCCACTTCTGGGGCCGATGGCTCCTTGTCACGAACGGCTACTTCCCATGGGGCCTTCCACGGTAGCGGGAGGGACGCAGGTCGGTCCCGAAAAACGCCCCCAGGCCGGTCCTCTAGGGTGGACGGGTTGGTTTCCGCTACCGGTGTTGGGGGTAGTGGACCAAGCGGAGGCGCAACAGCAGCCGGCACGGATGGCGGGGGAAGCAGGAGGGTGAGCAGGCACAGGCCGGGCCCCTCAGCCGCAGCGGCCGGTCCTTCTTGGACATAGGGGCGTGGGTCGCTTACCCGCTCCTCCAACTCTGTCTCCACCTCGCGTCTCCGCATGGCCACCGCCACGTCCTCCATCTAAGCCACCCAGCGCGCCATCAAGAACCGGACCTGGGCTTGAAGGCGGCAGCACATCTGTGCGGTCCGGGCTTCCACTCACGCCGCTGTTCCTGGCGTGGGCTCGGGGATTTCCGCGGTGCCGGACGGACCGGACATCATGCATGGCCTTGTTCCAGGAACCAATTGCTGGCAGAGTCCTGGCGTCCCTGCTTTTATAGCCTCGGCTACATCAGGCAGACACACTCTCGCGCCCCCTTAATACTCTTCAGCACTTCCGTTTGTTTGGGGCGGGGCTTCGCTTTCGCGCCTTCCCTGCTCGGAGAAGATGCTCGAGAGGGAGATTTTCACACCAAGATGGCGGCGCTTAAAAATTTTTGGCCGGACACCGCCGGCGGAGATCACAAGGCACACTTCTACTGGTAAGTATATGGGTTTAATCCTGTTCGTGACGCCAAGTTTTCGCGGGCGGGGAGGACGCCGTCGCTGCTGCGCTCTCGCTAACGCTCGGGTCCGGCGCTGCTGCGATGGCTGCTCGGTGGCTTGAGCGGTGGGCCAGATCCGGGGACTCGAGTGGCGCTCCTTGCCCGTGAGTGAAAGGGGTGGTTGGTTTGGGGGATTTAGTCCGTGATGCCATCCACGGGTCGTGGTGAAGATGGGCACCACCGCTGCTAGTGACGGGGATCCCAGGAGCGATGGTAAGGAGCAGCTGGGATGTTGTTTTCCCCCTCCGTGGGTAGGGGTCGGTGGTCCCAGGGCCCGGTGATGTTGTGGGAAAGAGGCAGGGTCGGTGAGGTGCAGGGTTACAGGGACAGCGCGGCGCGGTGCCGGATGGCATGGGTGTACTCACTCAGCAAGAAAGGTACAAAGTCCTCGGTAAACCAAACGGCTGGATGGATGGGTCCCGCAGCCGGCTGCAGTGCTTCTCCCCGGACAGGTGATGGCGGCTGTCTTTCCCTGCACCTTGATGTTCTCTTTCTGACTACTATGGATTCCCAACGGTTGTCCGCTCCCTGGTGTATGGGTACCGGAGGAGCCCGTTTGCCCGCAGACGCTGGCCCTTGGGTCTCCAGCCTTAGGCGGTAGCTGTATACCCTCACGGTGTGGGCTGTTGCCTTCAATCGGGACTTTTGCTGTTGTGAAACCCCTGGGGTTCCAGTCACATTTGGATCTGACTATTGTCGGCGGCTCCAAGCCTGGTCGGGGTCCAATGGCCCTGCCTGTGTGTGCTGGCTTCACTTCGCTCCCCGGTCAGTACCGGCGGGCCGTCGCCCATCCCCGGTCCTACGGTTCCGTGTTGCTCCACCACTCCTGCAGACGGCCACCACCGTCTGCCTACCTTCCTGTCAGTACCTGGGCCACAAACCCAGACACCCAAGTGCTCACTCCTCTCACTTCAAGCTCCAAACTCTATCTGTCACTTTTCCCGCCTCCAGGCCTGTGAACTCCTCGGTGGGTGGGGCCAACCACTTAGCCCCGCCCCACCTTGTGTGGACATCAGACACTGGAGGGAGGCAACAAGGATTTTTGTTTGGCTGGTGTCCCTGTCTAATGGGGGTGGGGGTGTTTGTGTGTTATCTGTGACGACCTGGCTAGGCCAGGGCGCCACATTTACATGCTTTTTGACAAATTAAATGCATGCATTTTTGACAATATATTAAGGGCATGATATGTCCCTTTACACACACACATAGTCCGACAAGTAAATTTATGAAAATCAATAATTGAATATTATTTTATACATAAATATTAGCACACAGCTATCATTTTAATAAATTAATTTATTTTGTTTATGATATTAATCATGATATTTGTTATCATTTTTTTCCATTTTTTTCATAGTGTTTGAATATTTAAACTTTATTTAGCATTGTATTTGACTTCAAAACATATCTGACTTTAAGCAATGAAAAAGCATGTAAATCGCGTTAAAAACGCGGCTAAAACACGGTAAAAACGCAAGCATTTTTATAGCGTTTTTGTGCTCAAAAACAAATTTGACAAAGACAATTTCTGCCAAAAGATGCGTTTAGAACTGCAACTACCTCAATGCAAAGTGTGCACATAGCCTCACGTATTTCAGAAATGTAGCGCTTAATTCCACAGCGCTTTACATACATCAGTAACACTGTCTCCATTGGGGTTCAAATCTAAATTCCCTATCAGTATGTCTTTGGAGAGTGGGAGGAGACAGGAAGAGGAAAACTCACAGCAGGTTAAAGCAGTGGTGAACTGCTCAGGCCAAAAAAAACAAATGCACTAACCGGGTGCAGCAAACCCCCAAAAGATGGGAGTATCACACATGCAAGAGGAGCAAATTACTCACACAACTCCAGAATATGGAGGGGTGATCGCTGGATGGTAAAATTGCATACTAGTGGCTTGCATACGGCTCCGTTCACACTTATATGTGCATAATAACCCAGTCAGCAGCCTATTACATGCCCATAGTATTCCCTCAGGCGGGCTGCCCGGTACTAGTGTGCACCATATAGGGACGGAGTCTCCAATATGCAAGTCCAAACATTAAGGCTATGTGCCCACGGGCGCTCGTACTTGTGGATGTATCCGCAGGTACGAGCGCATGTTTCCCGCAGCTGCCCGCCGGCGTCCGCAGCTATTTTTAGCTGCTAGATTACAGCGGAATAGCTGCGGGAAACATGCGGACATTAATGCGACTTACCTGCGGACGTCCCGGCCTCTTATCTCCATAGCGGAGGGCCGGGACATACGCAGGTAATTCCGCATGAATAATTGACATGCAATTATACATGCAGATGCCTACATCCGCAGCATGGTCGGCAGCCGCACTTTCCGCAGCGTGGACTCAGCACTCCCCATGTCCCATAGGATAACATGGGGAGTGACTGTACATGCTAAAACCTGCGGATTTATCTGGAAAATCCAGATCCAGAAAAATCCGCAGGTTTTCCGCGGCAAAATCCGCACAAACAGGCTCCCGTGGGCACATAGCCTAAGAGGCCTGGCTGCACTCCGTATAAAATGTCATGTAGAGAAAAATAAATAAATACACAATATCTGAGGTATTAGTTGATATTATGGCCAAAATAACGGTAGCCTACAAATCATGTCACGGTTCCTCATACTTGTAGGTCACTACACTAATCTATATAAATAGAAAAATAGCAAAATAGCAAAAGGAGCTATTTTTTTTTTGTTATTTTGCTATTTTTCTATTTATATAGATTAGTGTAGTGACCTACAAGTATGAGGAACCATGACGTGGTTTGTAGGCTACCATTATTTTGGTCATAATATCGACTATACCTCAGATATTGTGTATCTATTTTTCTGCACATGATTGGACTTGCATATTGGAGACTCCGTCCCTATATGGTGCACACCGGGCAGCCCACCTGATCGAATAGTATGGGCGTGTAATAGGCTGCTGACTAGGTTACTATGCGACTGTAAGTGTGAACAGAGCCCTATGCAAGCTTCTAGTGTGCAATTTTACCATCCAGCAATCATCCCTCCATATTCTGGAGTTGTGTGAGTGATTTTCTCCTCTTGCACCTGTGATACTCCCATCTATTGGGGGTTTGCTGCACCCGGTTAGTGCATTTGTTTTTTTTGGCCTGAGCAGTTCACCACTGCTTTATCCTGCTGTGAGTTTTCCTCTTCTTGTCTCCTCCCACACTCCAAAGACATACTGATAGGGAATTTAGATTTGAACCCCAATGGAGACAGTGTTACTGATGTATGTAAAGCGCTGTGGAATTAATGGTGCTATATAAGTGAATAAATCTTATTCATACCATCCTTGGCTGAAATTATTGTATGGTTAGTATCTGGAGTAGGGATATTTTATTAGAGGCATTTAGGCAGGGTTCTTTGGAGTACGGTCCTTGGTGCTGCGACATACAAGCAAAAGGCCTTTTCAGGGCCAATTTAAATACATTTTACTCTCTAGTAACATTGCTCTGAGTTTGCAAGTAGTTTAGCATTAGTTTCTTGGGTAGGGATATATTATTAGAGGTGTTTAGGTAGGATTCATTGCCTTATAGACTTTGCTGCTATGTACAACTAACAGTCCTTTTTAGGGCTAATTTACATACATTATATTCTCTAATAATACCCCTCTTAGCTGTAATTGGTGTAGGATTAGTTTCTGCAGTAGGGATATTTTATTAGAGGCATTTAAGCAGGGTTCATTTTCTTTTAGACCTTGCTGCCATGTACAACCAACTATGATTTTCATGGCTAATTTAAATACATTATATTCTCTAATAATACTGCCCTTTGCTGTAATTAGTGTAGAGTTAGTTTCTAGAGTAGGAATATTTTATTAGAGGCATTTAGGCAGGGTTTATTGCTATTCCATATGTTGCTGCTGCCACATACAACCAACAGTCCTTTTCAGGATTAATTTAAATATATTGTAGTCTCTAATAACACCTATGTTATTTCCGTACAAAATTTAAAATGAGCAAGGCATGCAGTAAGGGAGGTGATGGAGGTGCATGCAGAAGCCATGGGTTGAGGCAAGCTGGACCTGCTGTGGGAGAACACCAAACACACTTATCTTCTAGACCTAACTTCCTGTCTCACTTCGCTGGTGGGTAAGGGATACCACTGTTGAAGCCGAAACTGTGTGAGCAGGTTGTGGGCTGGATGGCAGATAATCATAATGTTTCCAGTCTGGTTACTGGTACCACCCTGTCTTCCACATGGTCCAGTCTGACTAGTCAAGAGTCTGGATCAAATAATCCTCACACTGATCCTCTTGCCTCGCACCACGGCGAGTTACAGGAGACAAATGATCCCACACTTGGACACTCCAAGTAGTCATTTACCTTTGCATTTATGGCTTTTTCTAGCCTCTCACCGTGCACGTTTCAAGAGGCACATGAGAAGATGTGTGCAGTAATGCCCAAATATTTGATCAGGAATGGTCACTAGAAGCTTGAGGTGGGGACTGGTAATTACTGTCTCAAGACTCGGTGGATGATGATGAAACTCCATTGCCAACAAGTCATGTTAAGTTAACAAGTCAAGAGTAGAGTTGAGCGCGGTTCGTGGTTCGTGGTTCTCCAGTTCTAGGCTCGAGTGATTTTGGGGCATGTTCTAGATCGAACTAGAACTCGAGCTTTTTGCAAAAGCTCGATAGTTCTAGAAACGTTCGAGAACGGTTCTAGCAGCCAAAAAACAGCTAAATCATAGCTTGGTTTCTGCTGTAATAGTGTAAGTCACTCTGTGAATCAAACTATTATCACATTTCAGTGTATAGTGTGCGTGAACAGCGCCTTCAGATCACTGCTGTTTCTATAATGGCGATCGCCATTTTTTTTTTTTTTTCTTGTCTTCCTTCCCTAAGCGCGCGCGTCTTGTGGGGCGGGCCAGCATGTCAGCCAATCACAGACACACACACAGCTAAGTGGACTTTGAGCCAGAGAAGCAACGGCATGTGTGATAGGATCTGCATGTCACATGTCCCTGCATTATAAAACCGGACATTTTCTTCACGGACGCCATTATCTGCCTTCTGCGTCTTTGGTGTCAGACATCAGTGTCGCAGCTCCGTCCTCCAGAGTCCTATAGCCGATACAGCTGTATGCGCTGCATACACAGCGCTGGACAGCATAGGGAGAGCACTTTATAGCAGTCCTTTTAAGGGCTCAAACCGGCAGGGTCAGAGTTAAGGTGACAGGTCCTGAAAACAGCGTCAGCGTCTGTGCAGCCAAGGTCAGGGATTTCCTCCCTGCATTTCACCATTAGGAGGGAATAGAAAGGCAGGCTTCCATTCCTCTACCCAGAGCACCACAATCCTGCCACTGTACCCTCTTGTCCTCTGCACACTCCAACTGATAACTAAGCCATTATACTAGCAAACACTCAGTGTACCTAGTGGCATCCTATCTGTGGCTATTGGACTTTGCTTTAGTCCCACTAGTGCCAAGACATTTGCAGAGCGCATCTGCCTGCGTTGCACACTCCAACTAATTATAACTAAGCCATTATACTAGCAAACACTCAGTGTACCTAGTGGCATCCTATACGTGGCTATTGGACTTTGCTATAGTCCCACTAGTGCCAAGACATTTGCAGCACGTCTGCCTGCGTTGCACACTCCAACTAATTATAACTAAGCCATTATACTAGCAAACACTCAGTGTACCTAGTGGCATCCTATACGTGGCTATTGGACTTTGCTATAGTCCCACTAGTGCCAAGACATTTGCAGCGCGCATCTGCCTGCGTTGCACACTCCAACTAATTATAACTAAGCCATTATACTAGCAAACACTCAGTGTACCTAGTGGCATCCTATACGTGGCTATTGGACATTGCTATAGTCCCACTAGTGCCAAGACATTTGCAGCACGTCTGCCTGCGTTGCACACTCCAACTAATTATAACTAAGCCATTATACTAGCAAACACTCAGTGTACCTAGTGGCATCCTATACGTGGCTATTGGACTTTGCTATAGTCCCACTAGTGCCAAGACATTTGCAGCACGTCTGCCTGCGTTGCACACTCCAACTAATTATAACTAAGCCATTATACTAGCAAACACTCAGTGTACCTAGTGGCATCCTATACGTGGCTATTGGACTTTGCTATAGTCCCACTAGTGCCAAGATATTTGCAGCGCGCATCTGCCTGCGTTGCACACTCCAACTAATTATAACTAAGCCATTATACTAGCAAACACTCAGTGTACCTAGTGGCATCCTATACGTGGCTATTGGACTTTGCTATAGTCCCACTAGTGCCAAGACATTTGCAGCGCGCATCTGCCTGCGTTGCACACTCCAACAAATTATAACTAAGCCATTATACTAGCAAACACTCAGTGTACCTAGTGGCATCCTATACGTGGCTATTGGACTTTGCTATAGTCCCACTAGTGCCAAGACATTTGCAGCACGTCTGCCTGCCTTGCACACTCCAACTAATTATAACTAAGCCATTATACTAGCAAACACTCAGTGTACCTAGTGGCATCCTATACGTGGCTATTGGACTTTGCTAAAGTCCCACTAGTGCCAAGACATTTGCAGCGCGCATCTCCCTGCGTTGCACACTCCAACTAATTATAACTAAGCCATTATACTAGCAAACACTCAGTGTACCTAGTGGCATCCTATACGTGGCTATTGGACTTTGCTATAGTCCCACTAGTGCCAAGACATTTGCAGCGCGCATCTCCCTGCGTTGCACACTCCAACTAATTATAACTAAGCCATTATACTAGCAAACACTCAGTGTACCTAGTGGCATCCTATACGTGGCTATTGGACTTTGCTATAGTCCCACTAGTGCCAAGACATTTGCAGCGCGCATCTGCCTGCGTTGCACACTCCAACTAATTATAACTAAGCCATTATACAAGCAAACACTCAGTGTACCTAGTGGCATCCTATACGTGGCTATTGGACTTTGCTATAGTCCCACTAGTGCCAAGACATTTGCAGCACGTCTGCCTGCGTTGCACACTCCAACTAATTATAACTAAGCCATTATACTAGCAAACACTCAGTGTACCTAGTGGCATCCTATACGTGGCTATTGGACTTTGCTATAGTCCCACTAGTGCCAAGACATTTGCAGCGCGCATCTGCCTGCGTTGCACACTCCAACTAATTATAACTAAGCCATTATACTAGCAAACACTCAGTGTACCTAGTGGCATCCTATACGTGGCTATTGGACTTTGCTATAGTCCCACTAGTGCCAAGACATTTGCAGCGCGCATCTGCCTGCGTTGCACACTCCAACTAATTATAACTAAGCCATTATACTAGCAAACACTCAGTGTACCTAGTGGCATCCTATACGTGGCTATTGGACTTTGCTATAGTCCCACTAGTGCCAAGACATTTGCAGCGCGCATCTGCCTGCGTTGCACACTCCAACTAATTATAACTAAGCCATTATACTAGCAAACACTCAGTGTACCTAGTGGCATCCTATACGTGGCTATTGGACTTTGCTATAGTCCCACTAGTGCCAAGACATTTGCAGCACGTCTGCCTGCGTTGCACACTCCAACTAATTATAACTAAGCCATTATACTAGCAAACACTCAGTGTACTTAGTGGCATCCTATACGTGGCTATTGGACTTTGCTATAGTCCCACTAGTGCCAAGACATTTGCAGCGCGCATCTGCCTGCGTTGCACACTCCAACTAATTATAACTAAGCCATTATACTAGCAAACACTCAGTGCACCTAGTGGCATCCTATACGTGGCTATTGGACTTTGCTATAGTCCCACTAGTGCCAAGACATTTGCAGCGCGCATCTGCCTGCGTTGCACACTCCAACTAATTATAACTAAGCCATTATACTAGCAAACACTCAGTGTACCTAGTGGCATCCTATACGTGGCTATTGGACTTTGCTATAGTCCCACTTGTGCCAAGACATTTGCAGCGCGCATCTGCCTGCGTTGCACACTCCAACTAATTATAACTAAGCCATTATACTAGCAAACACTCAGTGTACCTAGTGGCATCCTATACGTGGCTATTGGACTTTGCTATAGTCCCACTAGTGCCAAGACATTTGCAGCACGTCTGCCTGCGTTGCACACTCCAACAAATTATAACTAAGCCATTATACTAGCAAACACTCAGTGTACCTAGTGGCATCCTATACGTGGCTATTGGACTTTGCTATAGTCCCACTAGTGCCAAGACATTTGCAGCACGTCTGCCTGCGTTGCACACTCCAACTAATTATAACTAAGCCATTATACTAGCAAACACTCAGTGTACCTAGTGGCATCCTATACATGGCTATTGGACTTTGCTATAGTCCCACTAGTGCCAAGACATTTGCAGCGCGCATCTCCCTGCGTTGCACACTCCAACTAATTATAACTAAGCCATTATACTAGCAAACACTCAGTGTACCTAGTGGCATCCTATACCTGGCTATTGGACTTTGCTATAGTCCCACTAGTGCCAAGACATTTGCAGCGCGCATCTGCCTGCGTTGCACACTCCAACTAATTATAACTAAGCCATTATACTAGCAAACACTCAGTGTACCTAGTGGCATCCTATACGTGGCTATTGGACTTTGCTATAGTCCCACTAGTGCCAAGACATTTGCAGCGCGCATCTGCCTGCGTTGCACACTCCAACTAATTATAACTAAGCCATTATACTAGCAAACACTCAGTGTACCTAGTGGCATCCTATACGTGGCTATTGGACTTTGCTATAGTCCCACTAGTGCCAAGACATTTGCAGCACGTCTGCCTGCATTGCACACTCCAACTAATTATAACTAAGCCATTATACTAGCAAACACTCAGTGTACCTAGTGGCATCCTATACGTGGCTATTGGACTTTGCTATAGTCCCACTAGTGCCAAGACATTTGCAGCACGTCTGCCTGCGTTGCACACTCCAACTAATTATAACTAAGTTGCATTGTCAGGGATATTTATTCTTTATTATTCTGCTGTTAATAAAGCTAGACCACCACTGCAATCTTCACCACCTCTCAATTTTTACTACCACATTTTCAGTCCACAATCTTGTCGCAATCAACATGAGTGGCAAAATGACAGATGCTGGTGGAAAGGGGAAGAGGCGTGGTGGAAAAGGCAAAAAAGGTTTTGTCCGTGGGGAAGGTGGCAAAGCTCCATTATCATCTGCTGAAGATAGACCATCTACCAGCAAAAGTAAGATGTCTACTACTTACCGTGGACAATCCGATGTGCTCCCTTTTTTACGGACACGAACAACAGGAAGAAAGGTAGATGATGGGCAAAAAAGGAAAATGCTTGAATGGATCTCAAGTGGTCCAACAAGTGCCCTCTCAGCCACTTCAAGTACCGCATCCAAAAAACACCAGTCCTCTGAGTTGTCATCCCAATCACACTTGATTTCTCCCAGCTCTGAAGTCTCCATCAGCCCTGCACAGTATGGTGGAACTGAGATGGCTGAGTCTGCAGAGCTGTTCAGTCACACTATAGCCTGGGAATCAGAGGTCTGCTCCCAAGCTACAGTGAGTACAGAACAGGAAATGGTCTGCAGTGATGCCCAGAACCTTTGTGACTCAGATTCAGGCCGTGAGGACCAAGTTTCTGAGCATAATGTTGACCCTTTGTCACAAACTGTAACACCTGTGGTTATAGACAATGAGGAACATACTGATGAAGATGAGACGCAGATACCCGATTGGGATGACAACTTAAATATTCGGTCAGGGCAAGAAGAGGCTCGGTCTGAGGGGGAGGGGAGTGCAAACACAGCAATTGATGATGACGTTCTAGATCCCACCTACTGTCAACCCCCAGTCAGGCACTCGAGGAGGTCAACAGAGGCGGTGGAGGAGGATGCAACCGACGACGAAGTTACCTTGCGCCTTCCTGGACAGAGTCGGAGCACTGGTAGCACGTCTACAACTGCATCCTCAGCCACCACTCTGCCTATGAGCATTATTCGGGGTGGATCAACAGGTCGCATGGCCTCTAAGCCTTGCCTAGCCTGGTCCTTTTTTGACATCGAAAAAGATCGCCCAACTCATGTGATATGTAACATTTGTCATGATTCTCTTAGTAGAGGTCAAAACCTCAGCAGTTTGACAACTTCTTCCATGAATCGTCACATGAATAAATATCATAAGTCCTGGTGGGAAGCTCACTGTGCTGCAATGCGGCCTAGCGGAGCGAACCATCCACCGCCCGCCCCTTCCAGTGCATCCGCGCGCTCTTCATCTTCTAGGACTGTGGGGACAGCTGTCACACCTGTTTTTCCACGCAAAACTTCCACCACTGTAACCGCAACAGGCAGTTTGCTTGGTAGGTCGTCAGTTGGTTTGGAAGGGGAAACAAGTGAGTGTGTACAGCTCTCTCAGACATCGATAGCACCAACGTTGGATCAAGGCAACATCATGTCTCCGCCTGCACTTTCCTCACAAACCTGCATTTTTCCAGGGACACCCTACTCAACACCGTCTACACACAGCAGCCAGATCTCTGTCCCTCAGATGTGGTCAAATAAAAGGCCACTTCCTCCGACCCATGACAAAGCTAAGAGGTTGACTCTATCCCTCTGTAAGCTGTTGGCTACCGAAATGCTGCCTTTCCGCCTAGTGGACACACAGGATTTTAGAGACCTTATGTCTGTCGCTGTGCCCCAGTACCAGATGCCTAGTCGCCACTACTTCTCTAAGAAAGGTGTGCCCGCGCTACACCAGCATGTCGCACACAACATCACCGCTTCCTTGAGAAACTCTGTGTGTGAACGGGTGCATTTCACCACCGATACTTGGACCAGTAAGCATGGACAGGGACGTTACATGTCGCTGACTGGGCACTGGGTAACTATGGTGATAGATAGTGAAGGGTCTGCTGCACAAGTCTTGCCGTCCCCACGACTTGTGTGTCAATCCTCTGTCTGTCCAAGTTCCGCCACAGCTTCTGCATCCTCCACCTCATCTGGGTCCTCCACCTCTGCCCCAAGCCTGCCTGGTCATTCCACCAGCGTTCTCACTGCGCAGAAGGAATCACGCAGCCCTCATTACTATGCTTGCAGCAGAGCGCAACGGCATCAGGCGGTCTTTAGCTTGACATGTCTTGGGAATAAGAGTCACACAGCTGAGGAGTTGTGGTCAGCTCTGCGGTCCGAGTTTAATAAATGGTTGTCTCCACTCAAACTGCAGCCTGGTAAGGCCGTGTGCGACAATGCTGCAAACCTGGGTGCGGCACTTCGCCAGGGCAAGGTGACACACGTACCTTGTATGGCTCACGTGTTGAACCTTGTCATCCAGCAATTTTTAACACACTATCCCGGCCTAGATGGCCTTCTGAACAGGGCACGAAAACTGTCAGCTCACTTCCGCCGTTCAAGCGCCGCAGCAGAGCAACTTGCATCGCTCCAGAAGTCTTTCGGCCTGCCGGTTCATCGCCTGAAATGCGATGTGGCGACACGCTGGAATTCAACTCTCCACATGTTACAGCGACTGTGGCAGCACCGCAGAGCCCTGGTGCAATACGTCATGACGTATAGCCTGGGCCAACGAGATGCAGAGGTGGGGCAGATCACCCTTATGGAGTGGTCTCAGATCAAGGACCTATGCACCCTTCTGCACAGTTTCGACATGGCGACGAATATGTTTAGCTCTGACAATGCCATTATCAGCATGACGATTCCAGTCATTTACATGCTGGAGCACACGCTAAACACTATTCGGAGTCAGGGGGTGGGACAACATGAAGGGGAGGAACTACAGGAGGATTCATATGCGCAAGGGACAACAACATCACCAAGGTCCAGACGTTCATCATCACCAACGCAGCAGGCATGGGACCATGGGGGACAGGGATCGACAAGGGCGCAGAGTAGCAGGCGAAATGTTGAGCAAGGTGCAGGAGAACATGAAGAAATGGAGGACGAACTGTCCATGGACATGGAAGACTCAGCGGATGAGGGAGACCTTGGTCAAATTTCAGTTGAAAGAGGTTGGGGGGAGATGTCAGAGGAAGAAAGAACGGGTAGCACCTCTATGCCACAAACACAGCGTGGACTTGGTCCGCATGGCTGCGCAAGACACATGAGTGCCTTTTTGTTGCACTACCTCCAACATGACAGTCGTATTGTCAAAATTAGAAGTGATGATGACTACTGGATTGCCACACTATTAGATCCCCGGTACAAGTCCAAATTTTGTGACATAATTCCAGCCATAGAAAGGGACGCACGTATGCAGGAGTATCAGCAGAAGCTGTTACTAGATCTTAGCTCGGCTTTTCCACCAAACAACCGTGCAGGTGCAGGGAGTGAATCTCCCAGTTGTAACTTGACAAACATGGGACGGTCTCGTCATCTTCAACAGTCTACCCGTACCAGTAGGACCGTATCTGGTGCCGGTAACAGTCAATGGCTGGAGAGGATGATACAGGAGTATCTCCAAATGAACATCGATGCCATGACTGTGCAACTGGAGCCTTGCTCCTTTTGGGCTTCAAACCTAGAAAAATGGCCAGAGCTCGCAACTTACGCCTTGGAGATTTTGTCGTGTCCAGCTGCCAGCGTTGTCTCTGAACGTGTATTCAGTGCTGCTGGGTGTGTGCTGACAGATAAGCGCACGCGTCTGTCCAGTGACAATGTGGACAGACTGACGTTCATCAAAATGAACAAGTCATGGATCCAGAAGGAATTTACTACCCCTGTGTCATCCTGGGGAGAGTAAATGCTTGTTGATTTGGAATGTGCTTGATGCAAATCAAAACATCCTGTTTGCAACTAGGGCACAAGTGCTGCCACTGATAAGGTGTCTGTGTGGGGCCCAATTTTTGGAAAAAAGGGAGACTCCGCTTGGAGTAACCCTTGCTTACATTGTTTTTAAAAGAAGCCAAGATGAACAGAGCTGGGATCGGGAAAGACTTTGCTACCTACCCCGGTGTCATCCTGGGGACGGATAAGAATGGCGTAATTTTGAATGTGCTTGATGCAAATGTAGCTGTGAAGTGTACAACTAGGGCACAAGTGCTGCCACTGAATGGGTGGGTGTGTGTGGGGCACAATTTTTGGAAAAAAAGGGAGACTCCGCTTGGAGTAACCCTTGCTTGCTGTGTTTTTAAAAGAAGCCAAGATGAACAGAGATGGGATCAGGAAAGACTTTGCTACCTACCCTGGTGTCATCCTGGGGACGGATAAGAATGGCGTATTTTGGAATGTGCTTGATGCAAATGTAGCTGTGAAGTGTACAACTAGGGCACAAGTGCTGCCACTGAATGGGTGGGTGTGTGGGGCCCAATTTTTGGAAAAAAAGGGAGACTCCGCTTGGAGTAACCCTTGCTTGCTGTGTTTTTAAAAGAAGCCAAGATGAACAGAGCTGGGATCAGGAAAGACTTTGCTACCTACCCCGGTGTCATCCTGGGGACGGATAAGAATGGCATATTTTTGAATGTGCTTGATGCAAATCTAGCTGTGAAGTGTACAACTAGGGCCCAAGTGCTGCCACTGAATGGGTGGGTGTGTGGGGCCCAATTTTTGGAAAAAAAGGGAGACTCCGCTTGGAGTAACCCTTGCTTGCTGTGTTTTTAAAAGAAACCAAGATGAACAGAGCTGGGATCAGGAAAGACTTTGCTACCTACCCCGGTGTCATCCTGGGGACGGATAAGAATGGCGTATTTTTGAATGTGCTTGATGCAAATCTAGCTGTGAAGTGTACAACTAGGGCCCAAGTGCTGCCACTGATGGGGTGGGTATCTGTGTGGCCCAATTTTTGGAAAAAAGGGAGACTCCGCTTGGAGTAACCCTTGCTTGCTGTGTTTTTAAAAGAAGCCAAGATGAACAGAGCTGGGATCAGGAAAGACTTTGCTACCTACCCCGGTGTCATCCTGGGGACGGATAAGAATGGCGTATTTTTGAATGTGCTTGATGCAAATCTAGCTGTGAAGTGTACAACTAGGGCCCAAGTGCTGCCACTGATGGGGTGGGTGTCTGTGTGGCCCAATTTTTGGAAAAAAGGGAGACTCCGCTTGGAGTAACCCTTGCTTGCTGTGTTTTTAAAAGAAGCCAAGATGAACAGAGCTGGGATCAGGAAAGACTTTGCTACCTACCCCGGTGTCATCCTGGGGACGGATAAGAATGGCGTATTTTTGAATGTGCTTGATGCAAATCTAGCTGTGAAGTGTACAACTAGGGCCCAAGTGCTGCCACAAATGGGGTGGGTGTCTGTGTGGCCCAATTTTTGGAAAAAAGGGAGACTCCGCTTGGAGTAACCCTTGCTTGCTGTGTTTTTAAAAGAAGCCAAGATGAACAGAGCTGGGATCAGGAAAGACTTTGCTACCTACCCCGGTGTCATCCTGGGGACGGATAAGAGTGGCGTATTTTTGAATGTGCTTGATGCAAATCTAGCTGTGAAGTGTACAACTAGGGCACAAGTGCTGCCACTGAATGGGTGGGTGTGTGTGGGGCCCAATTTTTGGAAAAAAAGGGAGACTCCGCTTGGAGTAACCCTTGCTTGCTGTGTTTTTAAAAGAAGCCAAGATGAACAGAGCTGGGATCAGGAAAGACTTTGCTACCTACCCCGGTGTCATCCTGGGGACGGATAAGAATGGCGTATTTTTGAATGTGCTTGATGCAAATCTAGCTGTGAAGTGTACAACTAGGACCCAAGTGCTGCCACTGATGGGGTGGGTGTCTGTGGGGCCCAATTTTTGGAAAAAAAGGGAGACTCCGCTTGGAGTAACCCTTGCTTGCTGTGTTTTTAAAAGAAGCCAAGATGAACAGAGCTGGGATCAGGAAAGACTTTGCTACCTACCCCGGTGTCATCCTGGGGACGGATAAGAATGGCGTATTTTTGAATGTGCTTGATGCAAATCTAGCTGTGAAGTGTACAACTAGGGCCCAAGTGCTGCCACTGATGGGGTGGGTGTCTGTGTGGCCCAATTTTTGGAAAAAAGGGAGACTCCGCTTGGAGTAACCCTTGCTTGCTGTGTTTTTAAAAGAAGCCAAGATGAACAGAGCTGGGATCAGGAAAGACTTTGCTACCTACCCCGGTGTCATCCTGGGGACGGATAAGAATGGCGTATTTTTGAATGTGCTTGATGCAAATCTAGCTGTGAAGTGTACAACTAGGGCCCAAGTGCTGCCACTGATGGGGTGGGTGTCTGTGTGGCCCAATTTTTGGAAAAAAGGGAGACTCCGCTTGGAGTAACCCTTGCTTGCTGTGTTTTTAAAAGAAGCCAAGATGAACAGAGCTGGGATCAGGAAAGACTTTGCTACCTACCCCGGTGTCATCCTGGGGACGGATAAGAATGGCGTATTTTTGAATGTGCTTGATGCAAATCTAGCTGTGAAGTGTACAACTAGGGCACAAGTGCTGCCACTGAATGGGTGGGTGTGTGTGGGGCCCAATTTTTGGAAAAAAAGGGAGACTCCGCTTGGAGTAACCCTTGCTTGCTGTGTTTTGAAAAGAAGCCAAGATGAACAGAGCTGGGATCAGGAAAGACTTTGCTACCTACCCGGTGTCATCCTGGGGACGGATAAGAATGGCGTATTTTTGAATGTGCTTGATGCAAATCTAGCTGTGAAGTGTACAACTAGGGCCCAAGTGCTGCCACTGATGGGGTGGGTGTCTGTGTGGCCCAATTTTTGGAAAAAAGGGAGACTCCGCTTGGAGTAACCCTTGCTTGCTGTGTTTTTAAAAGAAGCCAAGATGAACAGAGCTGGGATCAGGAAAGACTTTGCTACCTACCCCGGTGTCATCCTGGGGACGGATAAGAATGGCGTATTTTTGAATGTGCTTGATGCAAATCTAGCTGTGAAGTGTACAACTAGGGCACAAGTGCTGCCACTGAATGGGTGGGTGTGTGTGGGGCACAATTTTTGGAAAAAAAGGGAGACTCCGCTTGGAGTAACCCTTGCTTGCTGTGTTTTTAAAAGAAGCCAAGATGAACAGAGCTGGGATCAGGAAAGACTTTGCTACCTACCCCGGTGTCATCCTGGGGACGGATAAGAATGGCGTATTTTTGAATGTGCTTGATGCAAATGTAGCTGTGAAGTGTACAACTAGGGCACAAGTGCTGCCACTGAATGGGTGGGTGTGTGGGGCCCAATTTTTGGAAAAAAAGGGAGACTCCGCTTGGAGTAACCCTTGCTTGCTGTGTTTTTAAAAGAAGCCAAGATGAACAGAGCTGGGATCAGGAAAGACTTTGCTACCTACCCCGGTGTCATGCTGGGGACGGTTAATTATGGCGTATTTTTGAATGTGCTTGATGCAAATCTAGCTGTGAAGTGTACAACTAGGGCACAAGTGCTGCCACTGAATGGGTGGGTGTGTGTGGGGCACAATTTTTGGAAAAAAAGGGAGACTCCGCTTGGAGTAACCCTTGCTTGCTGTGTTTTTAAAAGAAGCCAAGATGAACAGAGCTGGGATCAGGAAAGACTTTGCTACCTACCCCGGTGTCATCCTGGGGACGGATAAGAATGGCGTATTTTTGAATGTACTTGCTGCAAATCTAGCTGTGAATTGTACAACTGGGGCCCAACTGCTGCCACTGAATGGGTGGGTGGGTGTGGGGCCCAATTTTTGGAAAAAAAGGGAGACTATGCTTGGAGTCACCTTGCGGTGTTTTACATGATTTTAGAATGGCGTGCCATGCCTATATCTGTGTGTCCTCCTCTTTTTCCTTGTCCAGCTGTTTTGTTTTCGCATGAGTATATGTCCTTGTCACTTTCCAATGTGTTTGAGTTGTTTGTCACCTTTTGGACACCTTTGAGGGTGTTTTCTAGGTGTTTTACTGTGTTTGTGATTGCCTGCCATTGTTTCCTATTGGCTCGAGTTCGGTTCGTCGAACGTTCGACGAGCCGAACTCGAACGGGAGGTCCGTTCGGCGAACCGACCTCGAGCCGAACCGGGACCGTTTCGCTCATCTCTAGTCAAGAGGACCAGAGTGAAGAAGTAGAAGATGAGGTCGTGAACGAAGAAGTCAGTGATCCAACCTGGCAAGGTGGCATGCACAGCAAGCACAGCAGCACATTGTGGGAGGGATCCACAGCACTGTAACAGGCAGAACTAGGCAATGTGTTGGCCAGAGGGAAAAGGCAGGCAACTGTTCCGCAGAGCACCCACATGCAGCCAAATTCCATGACAAGGGTTAGGTGTCTGACATATTCCAAATGCGACCCATAATCCTGTGAATATTTGTGAATGTCATGAAGGTAGACTAATACAAATTTTTCCAAGGCCTCCAACACACATCCATGCCGCCGGTACGTGTTTGTTACTTTTTTGCACAAACCGGCGGCACGTGCACACGTGCACCAATGTTACCCTATGGTAACAGGCACACACACGTGTGTCTGTGTGGTTTGTACTTGTGTTCGTTTTTTTGCATGGATGACATGTCCGCGTTTCTCCGGCATCACGCAGACACGGACCCACTAAAGTCAATGCGTCCGTGTCTGCACGTGACATGGACCATGTACGTGTGTTTTCCGTATGGTCCGTGTGCTTTTTTTATTTTTTTAATGGTGAAACATCTCAAGACTAGAGTTGAGCGATGTTCGAGTCGAACGGTTCGCCAGTTTCATGTTCGAGTGATTTTGGGGGGTGTTCGAGTCGTTCGACAAACTCGAATGATTTGCTTAAAGTCCGGCAGTTCGAGTTTCCGTTCGAGAACGGTTCGATCACCAAAAGCGTGGCTTTTCACAGTAAGAATGTGCGCATGTTGTGTATCTGCATTCGTCCTGCGTCCCCAGCACAATCCCTCTCTGTTTCTTACTCACCGATGACGGGCGCCTCGCTGCACGGCTGTCACAAATCTCCGGCGGCTTTTCCTCTTTTGAAAATGGCTGCCGCTTCATTATTCGATCAGGCCTTCCCTTCCCACCGGCGCCCATGATTGGTTGCAGTCAGACACGCCCCCACGATGAGTGACAGCTGTCTCACTGCAACCAATCACAGCCGCTGGTGGGCGGGTCTAAATTGTGCAGTAAAATAATAAAATAAATAATTAAAAAAAAAAATGCGGTTCCCCCCAATTTTGATACCAGCCAGGATAAAGCCACACGGCTGGAGGCTGGTATTGTCATGATGGGGAGCGCCACATTATGGGGAGCCCACCACCCTAACAATATCACCCAGCAGCCGCCCGGAAATGCCGCATCCATTAGATGCGGCAGTCTCGGGACTCTACCCAGCTCATCTTGAATTGCCCTGGTGCGGTGGCAATCAATGTATTAACGGGGTTAATCATGGAAGGCATCTCCCCGAGATACCTTCCATGATTAACCTGAAAGTAAATAAACACACACAACGAAAAATCCTTTATTTGGAACAAAAGACAAAAAACACCTCATTTACCTCTTTATTAATCCCCAAAAAGTAATCCCCACGACACTGTCAGCCCTGCTACATGAAGATGACAGGGAGCCCCGTAGAACACGAGTGCTCTGTGTCCTCTCCACGCAGCACCTGAAGTGAGCCGCGCTGTCACCAGAGACTTCACTCTGCAATGCAGAGGTCAAGATGACATAATCTTCCTATGTTTCTCATTAGAGGCAGTGGCTCAATGGTTAGAGCTACTGCCTAAGAAGCATTAGTTCACGAGTTCAAGTCCCGGCCGCCCAGGTAAAGACTTTAATTTATTTTTAATTTTACATTATAACTATTATTTATTTATAGTTATAATTTAATTTAACTTAATTATGCACTGAGGGGAGGAGCCGGACATCAGCTGTGAGCCACGGGCCACACCTCTAAAATCGGAGCAGTTCACAGAATGAGGCTGCATTGCTCTCTCTTTTTCTCTCTTTTTCTCTCTCTCTCTCGTTCTCTCTTTTTCTCTCTTTCTCTCTCTTTCTCTAGCTTTCTCTCTCTTTCTCTTTTTCTGTCTCTCTTTTTCTCTCTTTTTCTCTCTCTCTTTTTCTCTCTTTTCTCTCTTTCTCTCTCTTTTTCTCTCTCTCTTTTCTCTCTCTCTTCTCTGTCTTCTCTCTCTCTCCTCTCTTTCTTTTCTCTCTCTCTTCTCTCTCATCTCTCTCTCCTCTCTCTCTCTTTTCTCTATCTCTCTTCTCTCTCTCTCTCTTCTCTCCTCTTCTCTCCTTTTCTCTCTCTCTTCTCTCGCCTCTTTCCCTCTCTCTTCTCTCTCTCTCTTCTCTCCTCTTCTCTCCTCTTTGCTGTCTGTCTGTACGGAGGAGAGCAGACAGCAGCTGCAGAACTACAAGGCTCAGCATGCTCCTTTCACTAGTGTATGCAAAAGAGCAGACAGCAGCTGCAGAACTACAAGGCTCAGCATACTCCATCCAGGACTGTATGCAGGAGTTTTTTGCCCCCCAAAAAAATGATGTGGGCTTCGCCATATTTTTGTATGCTAGCCAGGTACAGCAGGCAGGTACGGCTGCCCCCAAACACCAGCTGCCTATTTGTACCCGGCTGGGAATTAAAAAAGTAGGGAAGCCCTTTTTTTAATTATTTCATGAATTTCATGAAATAATTAAAAAAAAATCGACATGGGCTTCTCCCCATTTTTGTGTCCAGCCAGGTACAACTAGGCAGCTGGGGATTGGAATCCACAGCACAGGTTGGCCCGAGCTTTCTGAGCCCCTCTGCTGTGAATTGCAGTCCGCAGCCACCCCAGAAAATGGCACTTTCATAGAAGCGCCATCATCTGGCGCTGAATCCAACTCTTCCAGCAGCCCTGAAGCCGGGTGGCTTGCTGGGTAATAATGGGTTAATACTAGCTTTGTTTTACTAGCTAGTATTAAGAGAGAGATTCTTAATGTCAGGCAAGTTTTACCCGGCCATTAAGAATCTCCAATAAAGGGTTAAAAAAAGACACCACACAGAGAAAAAATACTTTAATAGAAATAAATACACAGACACACTTAGATACTCCATGTTTATTACTCCCTCTCAGCCCTCCAGGATTCTGGTCTTCTGTCTTTTTTCCCCTTCAACCCATGCAGCTCTGCTACATCAGACAGCACTGCATGGGAAGAAGATGGTGCTGCTCCTGTGCAGTCTAATCACTCAATGAGAGTGAGCAGAGGCTGCGGGCTGTAAGTGGTGACTTCACCGCTGCCACCATTGCTAAAGTAATGACAGGCAGTTACTATAGCAACGGTGCTCTGATCACGTGATTCCTGGTGCCGCAATTCACCGGCTGTGGCAGCCAGTCCTTGCATGTGGGCTGACTATGTAAAGAGCTTCCACATGCAGGAACGGGGAAGCTGACCATGTACCAGAGCATCTCGCCGGTACACGGAGATGCTGGAATGAGCACCGCGTACCGGAGAGATGCACTGACAGGACCTAGCATGACATTTAGCCATGTGACCAGTCTGTAGCCAATGAGATAATAGACACGTGACTGGTCACATGCTATTTTGATGTCACGGAAGGTCCTATCATCAGTGCTTGTTACCGGGAGGACGCAGCGATTATTGGAAGGAAAAGCGGCGGGAGACAGAGTGCAGGAGGCATCACGGGGACCTGTAAGTGTAATGGCAATGTTTATTAACTGTATGTGTAAATGTATAATGTGTTTTTATGTGTTTGTGTTTGCCTGCCATTATTTTCAATGGAGTTCGAAGGGGTTCGTCGAACGTTCAGCCTCCGTTCAACGAACCGAACCGAACTTGAACTCTAGGGGGGTGGCTCATCTCTACTCATGACACACGGACTCCATATGGACTGCACACGGACATGACATGTACGTATCTCACGCATACACAGACATTCAACACGCACGCACGGCAAGCATCTGCCATCACACGGATGTCATACGTACCAGAGAAACGAACATCAAAAACGGAACACACACCCGAAAAATGGAATGTAAGACACGTACGTTTTTAATCCTGAAGTGTGGCAGAGGCCTAACAAATGAGAAAACACTCATTAACAAAATGTTGGACTACTGCTGGAACGTTGGTTAGACCAAATGGCCTTACAATATGTTCAAAATACCCGTCTGGAGTATTAAACACCTTTTTCCACTCATCCCCCTTTATGACCCAGATCAGATTATAGGCCCCCACAAGGTCAAGATTAGAGAACAATTTAGCACCGGCAATTTGATTAAACAGATCAAGAATGAGTGGCAGGAGATACGGATCATGAATCGTTATCTGGTTGAGCTCACAAAAGTCCAGGCACGGCCATAGTCTACCGTCTTTATTTTTAACAAAGAAGAAACCAGCTGGTAATGGAGAAGAGGATGGCCTAATGTGTCCTTTTGCCAAACTCTCCATTATATACTCCTTCAGAGTTAATTTCTCAGGACCCGACAAGCTATACACTCTGCACTTCGGCAAATTTGCCCTTGACCTGCACCTTATTGTGCAGTTATTAGGTCTATCTGGTGGCACCTTCTAACAACCCTTCTTTGAAAAAACATCAGAAAAATCTGAAATAGGATCCAGAAGACTAGAGGTAACCCTTGAAATACAGGTCCCTAGCCACTGTTCTTTACAATACATACTCCATTTAATTATGTCCTGGATTTTCCAGTCAATAGTGGGGTTATGCAATGCAAACCAGGGAAATCCTAAAAATTTAAAAAATTTGTGTAGCAAAGCCCTAAAGCACATAACAGGATATGAGCTCCAAATGGAGTACCCCTATGCAGAGGTCTAACCCATGTACACACTCAACCCCCCCATGAGAAGGAGGTGATGATATAGTGATGAGCAAACCTGTCAAACTAGCACTAACTAAAACAAAAATCGAATTTGGCAGCCAAACTCATCTCTGGACTTAATGCCAGATGCCAAACCCGTTGAAAGTCTAAGAGACTCAAACATATGTGTTGTAAAATAGTGTTAGTAAAGCATAAAGGGGCTGCAAAACAAAAAAAAATAAAGTAATTATATAATAAACTAGCTGTACTACCCGGCTTCGCACGGGTTAATAACTACTGTTAACAAAATAGAATGTATTAACAAAAATGAATTCTGCACACAAAAAAACAAAAAACAAATAGATATAAATGTTATTATAATGTCTGTCTCCTCCTCTGTATATATCTCTCTGTCTCTCTCTATCTCTTCATCTGTCTGTCTCTTTCCCTGTCTGTCTATGACTGTCTCTGTCTCTTTCTCCGTCTGTCTCAATCTCTTTCCCTGTCTGTCTATCTATCTCTTTCCCTGTCTGTCTATCTATCTCTGTCACTTTCCCTATCTCTTTCTCTGTCTGTCTCTTTCCCTCTTTCCCCCTGTCTCTTTCCTTGTGTCTGTCTCTTTGTCTGTCTCTTTACCTGTCTTTGTCTGTCTCTTAACCTGTCTGTATCTTTCCCTGTCTGTCTGTTTCCCTGTGTCTGCCTCTGTCTCTGTCTCTTTGTCTGTGTCTGTCTCTTTACCTGTCTGTGTCTGTCTCTTAACCTGTCTCTCTCTTTCCCTCTTTTTCCCTGTCTGTCTCTTTCCCTGTCAGTCTGTCTCTTTGTCTGTGTCTGTCTCTTTGTGTCTGTCTCTTACCCTGTCTATGTCTGTTTCTTACCCTGTCTGTGTCTGCCTCTTTCCCTGTCTGTGTCTGTCTTTTTCCCTGGCTGCATTGTGACATGCCAACATTCCATATAAGGGCATGGCTGCGTATTCTTCTGAAGTTCTGGCTGCACTGTGGCTCCCAGCTCAATTCGCTTTAATGGAGGCAGGTTTTTTAGCGAATAACTGTAAAGCGCAGGGTTAAAATTTCCTCTCAAAACATATCCTATGACGCTCTCGGGGTCCAGACGTGTGAGTGTGCAAAATTTTGTGGCTGTAGCTGCGACGATGCAGATGCCAATCCTGGACATACATACACACACACACATACACACACACACACAAACACACACACACACACACACACACACACACACACATTCAGCTTTATATATTGGATAAAGAAATAAAACAGGACAGTTTTACTTACCAACCTTAACTGCTGCTGTAACATTACTTCAAGGTCCAATCATTATCTCTCATCCATGTGCACTGCTCACTCCGCTCACCATCAGTCCCTGCGTCTATAATTAGTTGCAGTTAGACCTCACCCCCACCCTCTGTGACAGCATCTGTGATTGGTTGGAGTCCCTATAGTGGTGTAAAAATAAAAAACAAAAGTAGAGTTTCCTGTATATTGATACCCAGCACAGATAAAGCAGATGGCTACAGGCTACAGCCCCTAGTCATGTGCATCGTCTTAGCTGTGTATCAAAATATGAGGGACCCCATGCAACGTTTTTAAACTTTTGAAATATAACATTTTAAAAACAACATGGGATACTCCTCCAATTTTGATTCACAGCTAAGATAAAGCTGATAGCTAGAGGCTGGTATTTACAGGCTGGAGAGGTCCAAAGTTATAGAGCCTTTCCCAGCCTAAAAATGGGATTAGAGAAAAGGGTGTATTTATTTTTAAATAAAGGATTTTTCTCTGTGTTTTATGCTTATTTCTTTTGACTTACATTAGTAATGGGGGGCCTCATTGACCTCTCCCTATTACTAATCCATGACTTAGTGGCAGCTATGATTTTTGACAAAACACAGCTGTCATTAACCCCTTGTATTACCCCGATTGCCATCGCACCAAGGCAATCGGGATGAGCACAGAAAATCACCGGAATTGTTGTATCTAATGAATGCAACAATTCTGGGTCAGCTGCAACCTGCTATTTTTAGCCTGGGGGGCCCAATAATCATGGGCCACCCCAGGTTGAGAATACCATCCCAAACTGTTGGCTTTATCTTGGCCTGTTATCAAAATTGAAGGGGGTAGGGACAACACGTCCTTGTTTTCAGTAACTTATTTAAATAATAAAAAAATAAAAGTCTCATGGGGTCCTTCATATTTTGATACACAGCCAAGGCAACGTGCATAGCTGGGGTCTGCAGCCTATAGCCAACTGCTTTATCTGCACTGAGTATCAGAATATGGGTGACCTATGCCATTTTCATTTACTTATTTATTTTTACACCAATATAGAGACACAGACAGCATGTGTGATTCCAACCAATCACAGACTCTGTCACAGATGGTGGGGGCATGATCTGACTAAAGCCAATCAGATACGCCAGGACTGATGATGGGAAGCCATGAATGTGCATGAGAGCTAATGATCGGAGCCAAAAGCAGTGTTACAGCCGTCGGGAATGTTGGTAAGTATAACTGTCATGTTGTATTCCTTATTTTCTTTGTTTTTCTTTTGTATTATTTGTGTGACCAAACACAAATAGTAAAACAGACTTCCCTGAGAAGTTAGGGCTCAGGGTCCATGCGTTGACACTAGGTGTCCTGTATGGACTCCAAACTTTACAGTTCGGGTTTGCTAATCAATAGTGATTAGTCAATGGCAAAAATCTTTATGGGATTAGATTATTATTTCACCTCTAGCCGAAAAGAACGTGCAAACTGTTCATCAATTATGTTTTCCCCAGAACCACTATCCAGAAAGACCATAATAAGGACATAGAGGCCCCTAACCTTAACCCTAGTGGGTATTAAACATTGAGATACCATGGTGGAGGAAATATATAGACTAATGTTGGATCCCTCAACCCTCTTTTGTCCAACTGCCATTTTTCCTTGGGCACAGAAGGGCAGGTACTGAAAAAGTGTCCCTTTTGCAACAGAAAAAAACAAACTCCTCAAATTTAGGTGTTGACTTGGGATGAGCGAAGGTATTCGCCACTATTCGGTATCCGACGGATAATGGGGTATTCAAGGTATTCGCTATCCGACGGCTAATATGGCATTTGCTCTGATACTTTCATTTTCATTTTTGCCTTCCTGGCTCCTTTTTCCAGCCAATGAACACATCTGACGTTGCTTGTCCTCACAGTAACACCGCAGCCATCTTTGTTGTGTGTTACTGTGATTGGATTTGCCGCATAGCGTCATAGGGGCTATATAAGGCTGAAGCCATTTTGTGAATACGCATTCATTCCTGAGCTGGTGGTGTAGATACTGTACTGTGTGCAGGACAATGTTTATACAGCAAACTAATAATAGTCCTTGTAAGGGCTGAACACAGTGTCCACTAGCTGCTAGCAGCTGTGTAAATCATAGAACCAGGTATAGGGACAGTGTTAGTGCATTGCTTAGTTAGGTGAGAGCCATTCCTCTTTGAAACCACCTAAAAAAAAATCCTCTTATTAGTGGTGCATACGGTCTGTTACTGCAGTGTGTGATATAGGGAGAGCTTATTCGCAGGCAGGGAGAGTTTTAAAGCTATCCTGACATCTGCTACTAATAATTAGAGTTGAGCGCGGTTCGCGGTTCGAGGTTCTCCAGTTCGCGGCTCGAGTGATTTTGGGGGCTGTTCTAGATCGAACTAGAACTCGAGCTTTTTGCTAAAGCTCGATAGTTCTAGACACGTTCGAGAACAGTTCTAGCAGCAAAAAGACAAGCTAATTACTATCTGGCTTTCCGCTGTAATAGTGTAAGTCACTCTGTGACTTACATTATTATGAAATTTCAGCGTATAGTGTGCAGGAACAGGGCATTCAGATCACTGCTGTTTGGATAAAGGTGATCGCCATTTTTTTTTTTTCCTTGTCTTCCTTCCCTAAGCGCGCGCGTGTAGTGGGGCGGGCCAGCATGTCAGCCAATCCCAGACACACACACAGCTAAGTGGACTTTTAGCCAGAGAAGCAACGGCATGTGTGATTGGATGTCCATGTCACATGTCCCTGCATTATAAAAACGGACATTTTCCTCCTGCCTTCTGCGTCTTGGTGTCAGTCACCGCTGGCGTAGCTCCTGTCTCCGATACTGCTGTGTACGCTCTATACACAGCACTAAACAGAATAGGGATAGAAGTTTCTTTCAGCCCTTGTAAGGGCTAATACAGGCAGGGTCAGAGCCATAGGTGACAGTCAGGTTCGTGAAAACAGATTTTAACAGCTACACAAGATGAAGAGTCTGTGTAGCTAAGGTCAGGGTTTCCTCGCTGCATTTCCCCATTAGGAGGGATAGAAAGGGAGGCTTCCTTTCCTCTACCCAGACCCACAACCCTGCCACTGTACCCTCCTGCCCTTTGCACACTCAAACTCATTGTTACTAAGCCATTATACTAGCAAACACTGAGTAAACTTAGTGGCATCCTAAAAGTGGCTGTTGGACTTCCATTAGTGCCCCACTGTTGCAAACCTATGTGCAGCACCTCTGCATTGCACACTCAAACTCATTGTTACTAAGCCATTATACTAGCAAACACTGCGTAAACTTAGTGGCATCCTAAAAGTGGCTGTTGGACTTCCATTAGTGTCCCACTTGTGCAAAACTATTTGCAGCACCACTGCATTGCACACTCAAACTCATTGTTACTAAGCCATTATACTAGCATACACTGAGTAAACTTAGTGGCATCCTAAAAGTGGCTGTTGGACTTCCATTAGTGTCCCACTGGTGCAAACCTATGTGCAGCACCTCTGCATTGCACACTCAAACTCATTGTTACTAAGCCATTATACTAGCAAACACTGAGTAAACTTAGTGGCATCCTAAAAGTGGCTGCTGGACTCCCATTAGTGTCCCACTGGTGCAAACCTATGTGCAGCACCTCTGCATTGCACACGCAAACTCATTGTTACTAAGCCATTATACTAGCAAACACTGAGTAAACTTAGTGGCATTCTAAAAGTGGCTATTGGACTTCCATTAGTGTCCCACTGGTGCAAAGCTATTTGCAGCACCACTGCATTGCACACTCAAACTCATTGTTACTAAGCCATTATACTAGCAAACACTGAGTAAACTTAGTGGCATCCTAAAAGTGGCTGTTGGACTTCCATTAGTGTCACACTGGGGCAAACCTATGTGCAGCACCTCTGCATTGCACACTCAAACTCATTGTTACTAAGCCATTATACTAGCAAACACTTAGTAAACTTAGTGGCATCCTAAAAGTGGCTGTTGGACTTCCATTAGTGTCCCACTGGTGCAAACCTATGTGCAGCACCTCTGCATTGCACACTCAAACTCATTGTTACTAAGCCATTATACTAGCAAACACTGTTTAAACCTAGTGGCATCCTAAAAGTGGCTGCTGGACTTCCATTAGTGTCCCACTGGTGCAAACCTATGTGCAGTACCTCTGCATTGCACACTCAAACTCATTGTTACTAAGCCATCATACTAGCAAACACTGAGTAAACTTAGTGGCATCCTATAAGTGGCTGTTGGACTCCCATTAGTGTCCCACTGGTGCAAACCTATGTGCAGCACCTCTGCATTGCACATGCAAACTCATTGTTACTAAGCCATTATACTAGCAAACACTGAGTAAACTTAGTGGCATCCTAAAAGTGGCTGTTGGACTTCCATTAGTGTCCCACTGGTGCAAAGCTATTTGCAGCACCACTGCATTGCACACTGAAACTCATTGTTACAAAGCCATTATACCAGCAAACACTGAGTAAACTTAGTGGCATCCTAAAAGTGGCTGATGGACTTCCATTAGTGTCCCACTGGTGCAAACCTATGTGCAGCACCTCTGCATTGCACATTCAAACTCATTGCTACTAAGCCATTATACTAGCAAACACTGAGTAAACTTAGTGGCATCCTAAAAGTGGCTGTTGGACTTCCATTAGTGTCCCACTGGTGCAAAGCTATTTGCAGCACCACTGCATTGCACACTCAAACTCATTGTTACTAAGCCATTATACTAACAAACACTGAGTAAACTTAGTGGCATCCTAAAAGTGGCTGTTGGACTTCCATTAGTGTCCCACTGGTGCAAACCTATGTGCAGCACCTCTGCATGGCACACTCAAACTCATTGTTACTAAGCCATTATACTAGCAAACACTTAGTAAACTTAGTGGCATCCTAAAAGTGGCTGTTGGACTTCCATTAGTGTCCCACTGGTGCAAACCTATGTGCAGTACCTCTGCATTGCTCACTCAAACTCATTGTTACTAAGCCATTATACTAGCAAACACTGTTTATACCTAGTGGCATCCTAAAAGTGGCTGTTGGACTTCCATTAGTGTCCCACTGGTGCAAATCTATGTGCAGCACCTCTGCATTGCACACTCAAACTCATTGGTACTAAGCCATTATACTAGCAAACACTGAGTAAACTTAGTGGCATCCAAAAAGTGGCTGTTGGACTTCCATTAGTGTCCCACTGGTGCAAAGCTATTTGCAGCACCACTGCATTGCACACTCAAACTCATTGTTACTAAGCAATTATACTATCAAACACTGAGTAAACTTAGTGGCATCCTAAAAGTGGCTGTTGGACTTCCATTAGTGTCCCACTGGTGCAAACCTATGTGCAGCACCTCTGCATTGCACACTCAAACTCGTTGTTACTAAGCCATTATACTAGCAAACACTGAGTAAACTTAGTGGCATCCTAAAAGTCGCTGTTGGACTTCCATTAGTGTCCCACTGGTGCAAAGCTATTTGCAGCACTACTGCATTGCACACTCAAACTCATTGTTACTAAGTCATTATACTAGCAAACACTGAGTAAACTTAGTGGCATCCTAAAAGTGGCTGTTGGACTTCCATTAGTGTCCCACTGGTGCAAACCTATGTGTAGCACCTCTGCATTGCACACTCAAACTCATTGTTACTAAGCCATTATACTAGCAAACACTGAGTAAACTTAGTGGCATCCTAAAAGTGGCTGTTGGACTTCCATTAGTGTCCCACTGGTGCAAATCTATGTGCAGCACCTCTGCATTGCACACTCAAACTCATTGTTACTAAGCCATTATACTAGCAAACTATGCTGCCAGTTTAAGAGCCGTAATTGCATTGTCAGGGATAGTTATTGTTGTGTATTCTGCTGTTAATAAAGATAGACCACCGCTGCAATCTACACCACCTCTCAATTTTTACTACCACATTTTAAGTGCACAATCTTGTCGCAATCAAAATGAGTGGCAAAATGACAGATGCTGGTGGAAAGGGGAAGAGGCGTGTTGGAAAAGGAAAAAAAGGGTTTGTCCGTGGGGAAGGTGGCAAAGCTCCATTAACATCTGCTGAAGATAGACCATCTTCCAGCAAAAGTAAGATGTCTACTACTTACCGTGGACAATCCGATGTGCTCCCTTTTTTACGGACACAAACAACTGGAACAAAGGTAGATGATGGCCAAAAAAAAATGCTTGAATGGATCTCAAGTGGTCCAACAAGTGCCCTCTCCTCCACCTTAACTACCGCATCCAAAATACACCAGTCCTCTGAGTTGTCATTCCAATCACACTTGCTTTCTCCCAGCTCTGAAGTCTCCATCCGCCCTGCACAGTATGGTGGAACTGAGATGGCTGAGTCTGCAGAGCTGTTCAGTCACACTATAGCATGGGAATCAGAGGTCTGCTCCCAAGCTACAGTGAGTACAGATAAGGGAATAGTCTGCAGTGATGCCCAGAACCTTTGTGACTCAGATTCAGGCCGTGATGAACAAGTTTCTGAGCATAATGTTGACCCTTATGCACAAACTGAAACACCTGTTGTAATAGACAATGAGGAACATACTGATGACGATAAGACGCAGATACCAGATTGGGATGACAACTTAAATATTCGGTCAGGGCAAGAAGAGGCTCGGTCTTAGGGTGAGGGGAGGGCAAACACAACAATTGATGAGGAAGTTCTAGATCTCACCTACTGTCAACCCACAGTCAGGCCCTCGAGGAGGTCAACAGAGACGGTGGAGGAGGATGCAACTGACGGTGAAGTTATCTTGCGCCTTCCTGGACAGAGTCGGAGTACTGGTAGCACGTCTACAACTGCATCCTCTGCCACCACTGTGCCTCTGAGCACTATTCGGGGTGGATCAGCAGGTCGCATGCCCTCTAAGGCGGGCTTTGCACGCTGCGA
Source organism: Anomaloglossus baeobatrachus (assembly GCF_048569485.1). Lineage (NCBI taxonomy): Eukaryota > Metazoa > Chordata > Amphibia > Anura > Aromobatidae > Anomaloglossus > Anomaloglossus baeobatrachus. Next base: position 481,761,951 of record NC_134355.1, read on the forward strand.
CATCGCAGGCCGATGCTGCGATGCCGAGCGCGATAGTCCCCGCCTCTGTCGCAGCGGCGATATCCTTGTGATAACTGCCGTAGCGAACATTATCGCTACGGAAGCTTCACATGGACTCACCTGTCCTGCGACCGTCGCTCTGGCCGGCAACCCACCTCCTTATTAAGGGGGCGGGTCGTATGGCGTCACTGCGACGTCACACGGCAGGCGGCCAATAGGAGCGGAGGGGCGGAGATGAGCGGGATGTAAACATCCCGTCCACCTCCTTCCTTCCGCATATCCTACGGAAGCCGCAGTGACGCCGGTAGGAGATGTTTCTCGCTCCTGCGACTTCACACACAGCGATGTGTGCTGCCGCAGGAACGAGGAACAACAGCAGACCGTCGTGTCAGCGTAATCATGGATTATGCCGACGCTGCACCTATGATACGATTACGAAGCTTTTGCGCTTGTTAATCGTATCATCGAGCCTTTACACACTACGATGTCACATGCGATGCCGGAAGTACGTCATTTTCAATTTGACCCCACCGACATCGCACCTGCGATGTCGTAGTGTGCAAAGCCCGCCTAAGCCTTGCCTAGCCTGGTCCTTTTTTGACATAGCAAAAGATCGCCCGAATTATGTGATCTGTAAAATTTGTCGTGATTCTGTTAGTAGAGGGCAAAATGTCAGCAGTTTGACAACTTCTTCCATGAATCATCACATGAATAAATATCATATGTCCCAGTGGGAAGCTCACCGTGCTGCAATGCGACCTAGCGGAGCGAACCATTCACCGCCTGCCCCTTCCAGTGCATCCGCGCGCTCTTCATGTTCTAGGACTGTGGGGACAGCTGTCACACCTGGTTTTCCATGCACAACTTCCACCACTGTAACCGCAACAGGCAGTTTGCTTGGTAGGTCGTCAGTTGGTTTGGAAGGGGAAACAAGTGCGTGTGTACAGCTCTCTCAGACATCGATAGCACCAACGTTGGATGAAGGCAACATCATGTTTACGCCTGCACTTTCCTCACAAACCTGCATTTTTCCAGGGATACCCTACTCAACACCGTCTACACACAGCAGCCAGATCTCTGTCCCTCAGATGTGAACAAATAAAAGGCCATTTCCTGCGACCCATGACAAAGCTAAGAGGTTGACTTTATCCCTCTGTAAGCTCTTGGCTACCAAAATGCTGCCTTTCCGCCTGGTGGACACACAGGATTTTAGAGACCTTATGTCTGTCGCTGTACCCCAGTACCAGATGCCCAGTCGCCACTACTTCTCTAAGAAAGGTGTGCCCGCGCTACACCAGCATGTCGCACACAACATCACCGATTCCTTGAGAAACTCTGTGTGTGAACTCGTGCATTTCACCACCGATACTTGGACCAGTAAGCATGGACAGGGACGTTACATGTCGCTGACTGGGCACTGGGTAACTATGGTAATAGATGGTGAAGGGTCTGCTGCACAAGTCTTGCCGTCCCCACAACTTTTGTGTCAATCCTCTATCTGTCCAAGTTCCTCCACTGCTTCTGCCTCCTCCACCTCATCTGGGTCCTCCACCTCCGCCCCAAGCCTGCCTGCTCAGGCCACCAGCGTTCTCACTGCGCAGAAGGAATCACGCACCCCTCATTACTATGCTGGCAGCAGAGCGCAACGGCATCAGGAGGTCTTTAGCTTGACATGTCTTGGAAATAGGAGTCACACAGCGGCTGAGTTGTGGGCAGCTCTGGAGACTGAGTTTAATAAATGGTTGTCTCCACTCAACCTGCAGCCTGGTAAGGCCGTGTGCGACAATGCTGCAAACCTGGGTGCAGCCCTTCGCCTGGGCAAGGTGACACACGTGCCTTGTATGGCTCATGTGTTGAACCTTTATGTCCAGCAATTTTTAACACACTATCCCGGCCTAGATGGCCTTCTGACCAGGGCACGAAAACTGTCTGCTCACTTCCGCCGTTCAACCGCCGCAGCTGAGCGACTTGCATCGCTCCAGAAGTCTTTCGGCCTGCCGGTTCATCGCCTGAAATGCGATGTGGCGACACGCTGGAATTCGACTCTCCACATGTTACAGCGACTGTGGCAGCACCGCCGAGCCCTGGTGCAATACATCATGACGTATAGCCTGGACCAACGAGATGCAGAGGTGGGGAAGATCACCCTGATGGAGTGGTCTCAGATCAAGGACCTATGCACCCTTCTGCACAGTTTCGACATGGCGACGAATATGTTTAGCGTTGACAATGCCATTATCAGCATGACAATTCCAGTCATTTACATGCTGGAGCACACGCTAAACACTATTCAGAGTCAGGGGGTGGGACAACAGGAAGGGGAGGAACTACAGGAGGATTCATATGCGCAAGACACAACAACATCACCAAGGTCCAGACGTTCATCATCACCAACGCGGCAGGCATGGGACCATGGGGGACAGGGATCAACAAGGGCGCATGGTAGCAGGCGAAATGTTGAGGAAGGTGCAGAACATGAAGAAATGGAGGACGAACTGTCCATGGACATGGAAGACTCAGCGGATGAGGGAGACCTTGGTCAAATTTCTGTTGAAAGAGCTTGGGGGGAGATGTCAGAGGAAGAAAGAACGGTTAGCACCTCTATGCCACAAACACAGCGTGGACTTGGTCCGCATGGCTGCGCAAGACACATGAGTGCCTTCTTGCTACACTACCTCCAACATGACCCTCGTATAGTCAAAATTAGAAGTGATGATGACTACTGGCTTGCCACACTATTAGATTAGATATTAGATTAGAATTTTGTGACATAATTCCAGCCATAGAAAGGGACGCACATATGCAGGAGTATCAGCAGAAGCTGTTACTCGATCTTAGCTCGGCTTTTTCACCAAACAACCGTGCAGGTGCAAGGAGTGAATCTCCCAGTTGTAACTTGACAAACATGGGACGGTCTCGTCATCTTAAACAATCTACCCGTACCAGTAGCACCGTATCTGGTGCTGGTAACAGCAATTTCCTTGAATCTTTTCATAATTTTTTTAGACCCTCCTTTGCAAGGCCACCAGAGACAACAAGTCTGACACATAGTCAACGGCTGGAGAGGATGATACAGGAGTATCTCCAAATGAACATCGATGCCATTACTTTACAAATGGAGCCTTGCTCATTTTGGGCTTCAAATCTTGAAAAATGGCCAGAGTTCTCCACTTACGTCTTGGAGATTTTGTCGTGTCCAGCTTCCAGCGTTGTCTCTGAACGTGTCTTCAGTGCTGCTGGGTGTGTGCTGACAGATAAGCGCACGCGTCTGTCCAGTGAATGTGTGGACAGACTAACGTTCATCAAAATGAACAAGTCATGGATCCACAAGGAATTTACTACCCCTGCTTCATCCTGGGGAGAGTAAATGCTTGTGGATTTGGAATGTGCTTGATGCAAATCTAGCTGTGAAGTGTACAACTGGGGCACAAGTGCTGCCACTGAAGGGGTGGGTGTGTGTGGCCCAATTTTTTGAAAAAAGGGGAGACTCCGCTTGGAGTAACTCCTGCTTACATTGTTTTTAAAAATGATCCAAGATGAACAGAGCTGGGATCAGGAAAGAGTTTGCTACCTACCCCGGTGTCATCCTGGGGACGGTTAAGTATGGCGTATTTTTGAATGTGCTTGATGCAAATCTAGCTGTGAAGTGTACAACTGGGGCACAAGTGCTGCCACTGAATGGGTGGGTGTGTGTGGGGCCCAATTTTTGGAAAAAAAGGGAGACTCCGCTTGGAGTAACCCTTGCTTACATTGTTTTTAAAAATGATCCAAGATGCACAGCGCTGGGATCAGGAAAGACTTTGCTACCTACCCCGGTGTCATCCTGGGGACGGTTAAGTATGGCGTATTTTTGAATGTGCTTGATGCAAATCTAGCTGTGAAGTGTACAACTAGGGCACAAGTGCTGCCACTGATGGGGTGTCTGTGTGGACCAATTTTTGGAAAAAAGGAATACTCTTCTTGGAGTAACCCTTGCTTACATTGTTTTTAAAAATGATCGAAGATGCACAGCGCTGGGATCAGGAAAGACTTTGCTACCTACCCCGGTGTCATCCTGGGGACGGTTAAGTATGGCGTATTTTTGAATGTGCTTGATGCAAATCTAGCTGTGAAGTGTACAACTGGGGCACAAGTGCTGCCACTGAAGGGGTGGGTGTCTGTGTGGCCCAATTTTTGGAAAAAAGGGAGACTCTTCTTGGAGTAACCCTTGCTTACATTGTTTTTAAAAATGATCCAAGATGCACAGCGCTGGGATCAGGAAATACTTTGCTACCTACCCCGGTGTCATCCTGGGGACGGTTAAGTATTGCGTATTTTTGAATGTGCTTGATGCAAATCTAGCTGTGAAGTGTACAACTGGGGCACAAGTGCTGCCACTGAAGGGGTGGGTGTGTGTGTGGCCCAATTTTTGGAAAAAAGGGAGACTCCACTTGGAGTAACCCTTGCTTACATTGTTTTTAAAAATGATCCAAGATGCACAGCGCTGGGATCAGGAAAGACTTTGCTACCTACCCCGGTGTCATCCTGGGGACGGTTAAGTATGACATATTTTTTAATGTGCTTGATGCAAATCTTGCTGTGATGTGTACAACTGGGGCACAAGTGCTGCCACTGAAGGGGTGGGTGTGTGTGTGGCCCAATTTTTGGAAAAAAGGAAGACTCCGCTTGGAGTCACCTTGCGGTGTTTTACATGATTTTAGAAGGGCGTGCCATGCCTATGTCTCCTTCTCTTTTTCCTTGTCCTGCTCTTTTGTTTTCACATGAGTATATGTCCTTGTCACTTTCCCATGTGTTTGTGTTGTGTTGTGAGTTGTTTGTCACCTTTTGGACACCTTTGAGGGTGTTTTCTAGGTGTTTTTATGTGTTTGTGATTGCCTGCCATTGTTTCCAATGCGGTTCGAGTTCGGTTTGTCGAACGTTCGCCGAACTGAACTCGAACGAGACGTCCGTTCGGCGAACCGAACTCGAGCCGAACCGCGACCGGTTCGCTCATCTCTACTAATAATCAACAATCTCAGCACTGCTACATCCCTTGTGTCTGTTATACTAGGAAAAGGTATTACAACTTGCAAAAAAGGTCCCAAAATTGTCAAAACAACAGGTTCAAGTGTAGTGTAGTGCCTGTCAGCCCACATCTCATTTCATACCAGCTCAGTTGCGTCCTTGTGTTGGCTTCATAGCGTACATAAACTCTATAGTACCCTACTGCTAAAACAAAATAGTGTAAGTTTTAAAAAAAATAAAATAAATAAAATTGCTGTCACAGCCTCTAATTCTGCCTGAAGCCAAATACCATAATATATAGCATCCTGGTGGTGGCTTCATATCTTACAGAACTTAGATAATGGCCTGCTGAAACTAACACACAGTGTCAGTGTTCCAAAAGTTTTATTAATACTGTGTCAGTGGCACTATTTTTGCTTCAAGGCCAGTACCTTCCTATCAGCAACCTAGAATAATTTTGGGGGCTTCATATTTTACAGAACTTAAATAGTGGCTTGCTCATATTAAAACACAGTCTCAGTGTTACCAAATTTTTATTAATATTTAGTGTCAGTGGCACTATTTCTGCCTGAAGGCCAGTATTTTCCTATCAGCAACCTAGCATAATTTTGGGGGCTTCATATCTTACAGAACTTAGAGAGTGGCTTGCTCATATTAAAACACAGTCTCAGTGTTGCCAAATTTTTATTAATTCTCAGTGTCAGTGGCTCTACATCTGCCTGAAGCAAAATACCTTCATAGCACCAAACTAGCATTCTGGTGGTGGCGTCTTCCTATCTTACAGAACCTACATAGAGACCTGCTCTTGCTAAAACACAGTCTGAGTGTCAAAAACCAATACTAAAATAAAAGTGTTGTCAACCTTGTTTTCTTTTGGGGCTGAAAAACATTTACAACATCTTTGTCGACTCCTCCAAGTGGTACTTTGTGCAATAAAGGTACCTTGCGGTTTTTAGACTTTCAGAAACAGCTACCATGGGAAACTATTAACACAAGTTTAACAACCCGGCATCAGAGTTGTTCCACTGCCTGAAGAAAAGGTCACGTTACAGTATTCACCTTCAAACAATCAAACCAAAAAAATGGGAAAAAGAGGGGGGGTAAGGGCCATGGACAAGGTGGTAGTGACAGTGGTGGTCGCCCAAGCAGTGTGATCGAGCCAAAGAAAAAGGTTCCTGCTTTATCTACCTCTGCCTTTCTATCCCAATTTTCTTGTCCACATGGGAAAGCACTCTTGTGCCCTGAACAGTGCGAACAGGTAATGAGTTGGCTAGCAGAAAATGCCTCCAGTTACTTGTCGAGTAGCAAATCCCAAGGGTCCACTCAGACAGACTTGAGTAGCCCAGTGGCTGGCCTATCGAATCCTCAGCCTGGTCCTCCTTCCTCACAACATCCGTATTCTAAGGAAACATATGACACCAAAGCAGGTTACTCTGAGGAATTGTTTACAGGACCCTTTGACCTTTCTTGCCTCTCACCGCGCAACACCACCAATGCAGGTGAGGCAGAGGTCTGCAGTGATGCACAGATCTTTGCGCACTCAAGGCCAAAAGAAAGCCATATTGTTGGCTGTGACATGCTGGGCGATCAGGTAGAAGTGTTGGAGGATGATGAGACACAGTTGCCCTCAGGTCAACCTGAAACCTCCATCCCCGAAGATGTTGACCTTCAGGAATTTGAAGACAACCTGGTTAATGATGAGGTGACTGATCCAACATGGACGGGTGGCATGGATTACGAGAGTAGCAGTGCAGAGTAGCATGTGCCCATAGTCCGCAAAAAGGCTGTAAGACATAGGGTTACGACCACTGCCAGAAGTCAATCAACTGTGCACATGACACCACCACCTGTGGCATCTCAGAGTCCAAGGGTCCGTGCACCACCTCAGCCATCTGAGAGTCCAAGGGTCCGTGGTGCGATTGTGTGGGAGTTTTTTCCAAGAGTCCTTTGGACCAAATTGTTGTCATTTGTCAAATCTGTCAGACCAAGCTTAGCAGAAGCAGAAATACTTCCAGCTTGGCCACCTCCAGCATGAGAAACCATATGTTAACCAAGCACACCACTAGGTGGTTGACAGCTCTAGGTGAAAAACACAATTTCCAGACTCAAAAAGCCACTTCCCCTGGGCTGCCTGCTTCCCAAACTGGTGTGCAAGAAGGAGGCACTGATGCCTCCTTCTCCCAACCTGATGTTGGCCAAACTCAGTTATCAATGACCACATCCGCTTTGGTATCCCAGCGTTCCGTTCAGTTGCCCATACCACAGACCTTCAAAAAAAAGTGAAAATACCCTGTTACGCACCCAAGGGCAGAAACCATAACTGCACACATTGCACGATTGATAGCCTTTGAGATGTTGCTGTATTAGCTTGTGGGAACAGAGGCTTGCCATTACCTTTTGGCGGTGTTAGAACATCGGTACTCTATGCCTAGCCACCACTATTTTTCTGATTGTGCCATCCCCGCGCTCCACAATCACATGTCCGTAAACATCAAACGGGCTCTCACCAACTCCATAACAGTAAAGGTCCACTTAACCACAGACACGTGGACAAGTGGAATTGGACAGGACGCTACATCTCACTGACCGTACACTGGGTGAACTTGGTGGCAGCTGGTACAGAGTCTGAGCCGGCAACATCCCATAAAGTTCCCGCCCCCAGAATAGCGGGGCCCTCTTCAATCACAGTTTCAGTAGCCTCCTACACAGCAACAACTCCCTCCTCCTCCTACTCTTCATCTGGCTCCTCAACATCTGCTGGTGTCCAACCGTCGACATTATTCCCCAGCTGGGATCTCTGCAGCACTGTGTGTGTGTGTGTGTGTGTGTGTGTCTGTGAAAGTGGAGGCATACTGGATCTGATCTGTGTGTGGGACAGAGGAGGGATACTGGACCCGATCTGTGTGTATGGGTATGTGTGATAGCAGAGGCATAATGGGCATGAGCTGTGTGTGTGAGAGCAACAGTGAGGAACTTGACAGTGATGCAGATCTCTGTAGTTGAACCCATCCACTGTTGGAGCTTAACAGCTGTATTTATTTGTGATTTAGTGAGAGATTTTTTTGGCAGGGCTGTCTTCTCTCTTTTGGGACTGTTTTCTTTCTCTAGGGTGTGTCTTCTTTCTTTTGGGGGTGTCTGCTTTCTTTAATTAAGTGTGAATGAATGAATTTAATGAAGTGTGCTGAATTCATTGCAATGCTTGCCGGACAAACACAGGATTAGTAAATCCACTGGATCAAAAGTACCAATCACTGGCCTGGACGAGGAAACTATATTGGCTACCAAGTGTTCACTAAAGCCACCAGAGGTGGTGATAGACACACACACTGGTAGGTAGCCAACAGAGGGCAGCCCCAGGGGATCAAAGGCACCTCGGCATGCTGGTGCCACAGATCTGAAGACAGTCACAGAAGCAGCAGTTTCCTGGATTCGGCTTGCATAAATGGATGGATGTAATAGCAGTGACCTGTATGGTATGAGTAGTTGTAAGAAGAGCGACTGACAGGAATGACCATTGTGGATAGTTGCGGCAGCTGGAGCAAGTGTCATACGAGCAGCCAGAGAAGATACCATAGAAGCGGCCGATGTGGATAGTTGCACCAGCAGCAGTGGACTTTGTAATACACTGAAACACAGATAGGAATCAACAACAGCACACAGCACAGTAACAGCAGCGGCAACACACAAAAAGGGACCTGAGAACTAGAAACGTATAGAACTCATTGCTCAGGCACCTCCTTTAAGAGGAAGTTGTCTTAAACACCTGATGTCTCTCTGCCAAGCTGAAAGGCACTTCTGGGTCAGTACATACTGGCTCTATAAGAAAAGGGTAGTGTCCTAGCATGCACCCTACTGGAATTCCCAGGAGACCTGTGTGGCATGCGCAGGCACTGGAAGACAGCATCAGGGACTGGGGATAAGCAGCCACTGCTGGGCGGCTGAGAAGGTGAGAGTGCTGGCGTTTATGCCAGAGGAGGGAGGCCGGACAGTGTGAAGATTCTGGTACAGGCATTACATTCATTATCTTTTTTAGCTACCTGGATACTTCCTTATTAAACTTAGGCTTACTTTTAGACTAGAGCTTATATTTTAAGCATATTCCAAAAAGGCTTATTTTCGGCATAGGTCTAATTTTCGGGGAAACACATATGTGTCTATATAACCTTTAACTATAATTTCCCAATATTAACTCACACACTTTTATCACACTAAGTCTAGTTCTAAACTCACAAATGTATTTGAAACTGCAGAAGCATCAGTTACTACGCTTTGCATTATCTCAAGGCTAAGGCTGGCAAGAAAATTAGAATAATAGGCTGGATGCATCATAACTGCTACAATATCATACCTTCCTGGAGGCATGCAATGTAACTAGAAACAGGGAAATTTATTCAAGTGGAATTGAATTCCACTTGAATTTTTACAAAAATCTATATGCTTCACAATATGGATTTATTTTGATATCAGCAAAATAGCAGTCACCTGTACAGAAAAAAGCCAACAAAGTTTAAAAAACTAAAACCTCAGTGCTTACTTTTACACCCATGCATGTTGCTCACTGTCTCCTGTCCAGTCCTAGCCAACTGTCCTTACCGCTGCCGCAAATTGAAATCCTGAGCCTCTTCACATACGGCTTTGTCATGACATTGCAACCTGATGACATTTATGTGAAGGAATGCCCGGAAGGTCCTGCCCTAGCATGAAGAGGCACATGGTGTCAGTGCCCAGCAGCAATAAGAAGGGTTGCTGAGGATTGGATGGTGGATAGTGAGAAGTGAGGGCAGTTGGAGAGGTGACCAGTGAATTCGGTATTAGCTGTTTTAGTTTTTTGCATTTCACATATATCATACCCTGGGGTCTGCAGACAGAGACCTTAGAGCAGGGGTCGGGAACCTTTTTGGTTGAGAGAGCCATGAACACCAGATATTTTAAAATGTAATTCTGCCATACTCACTAGGGGAGAGCAGGGGTGGTGGAGATACTCAGAAGGTCCTAGGAGGCAGGGTAGGTGATGCTGCGAGCATGGACGAGGGGTGTTGCGGGCTCAGAGATACTGCTGCGGGCTCATGGGGTTTCACAGCGACATGTGCCATTGATCTGCTGATGGGCTGCTTTGAATCTCTCGCAGTTGACGAAATCGACTTCAAGAAAATGGCCTATCTGCGCATGCGCAGCCTCTTTTTCTTGAATTTGATCTTGTCAACTGTGGGAGATTCAAGGCAGCCCGCAGTCTGCCGGCTACTGCTGGCTCGCTGCCATAACACCCCACAAGTCCGCAGTATTGCAGACCCTGTGCCACCACTGCTGCCCCGTAAGCCATTTGGGGTTTGTAAGACGCAACCTCATTTTTCCCCCAGGTTTGGGGGAAAAAAAGTGTGTCTTACAAACCAGAAAATACGGTATTCTTTTAAAGATTTGTCTGCGAGCCAGATACAGCCATGAAAAGAGCCACATCTGGCTCGCGAGCCATAGGTTCCCGACCCCTGCCCTAGAGCATATTATGGGACACTCAATTTGCACAGAGTAATTGTAAATTGTATTTCCAGGTAAAATGCATGCAATTTGGCGAATTTGAATCTTGGCAGAGATGGCAGGCATTATTTTATCAAAATGTTCTATTATTTAAAAATTATTTGATAATAAATATTACAATTAAATGCATAGACTGATGTGTGAGGCGCACTTTTAACAACAGCAAAATATATAGAATAAACATTGTATATTAAAGAGTATGAGCACAGTATGAGTATAGAGTATGAGCACAGTATAATATACACCATAGGCACAGTATAATATATGTAAAAATAATTTACTTAATGAGTTGCAGGAGGAGGTTTTCTGCCTCTCATAACGAGTAAAGGCTTTCAGGAAGAATCAAAATTAGCTGTCAGAAAGCATCAGATTTCTTCATGTTAAAGCCAACTCTCTAATTACAGAGGCTGCAAGCTGCAAATGACCCTCAACATTCTTATGAAAACTGCCGGATTCCCGACAGATTCTACCCAAGGCCCTACAAGGCTAGACTTAAATGTCTTATTATATGTATGCTAACTATATTAATGGGGCAAATAAGTAACAATATATATATGCTAATTTCAAAATCATTGACTCAGAATCTCAAGCTCAAACAATAGAAACTTTTTTCTTCTTAGTAATACTTTTATAAAAATTTAAGGGAATTGTTTTAACAAAAAATATTTAGAATGCTATTATTTCCTTCTTAGTGGTACTGTGACCTAACACAATATTTCCTGTGGATACTTTAAAAATCATTCAAGAGAGTGCCATTATCTAATACTCATCTACAGCTACCAAGTTATTCCGATTTTTTTAATGAAATATAATATTAGACTGCACATCCATGTGAGTGTAAACATCCGAAAGAATTGGGCCGATATTGTCTAAAATGTCATCTTATTTGCATCTCTGTTGTTTCTATTGTTTTTGCATGTCTTTATTTTTCACTGAAGCAGGTAGACTGTCTGAATTTCTTTTTTATCCACTGATCATTAAGAATGTATCAGTTAAAAATAGATGAAACTTGGATGCAATTTTGAAGTAGAAAATCTGTATTTTTAGTTTCATCCATGTCTCACTTATTCTCAAAGACTTTTATGGCAGAGTCTAGTCCTGAAAATCTGATGAAAATAGGATATGCTCTGAATCTCATGGACCCATTTTTAATCTGATCTGTGAATTGATCAAGGAAACGCTATGGGTCAGTAGGGTATCCAAGAAAAAAATGGACAGCACACAGCTATGCCAAATGGATGTGTAAACTGAGAAGTAGTGCTGCTTGTAATGTTGAGTCACACCTGTATATTATGGTTTGTTTTTTTCTGCCTGCAATATTTTATCAAATGTTTATTTAAAGTGTAACAGTCGTTTTAATCTTTATTTCATAGATCAATAATACATATGAAAATAAGCAACTGTGTAATATATCTTATCATACCAATTTGCTTCTTTCTCTGCCAAAATTCATCAGCCATTATCAACATTTTCAATTCTGAGGTAAAATCTGTATTCAGTGTTCCCATTACTAAGATCAGACCTCTGATGAAGCCACTTACTTTTTAATCTGTGTATGCGAAACGTACGTTAGGTCCTTTCTTGGTCTCTTTTTGACCTGTCGGTATTGCCACTACAATGCCTGACTTTCTTTTGATTTTATGATTCCTGGTCAGTTTACATAGATAAGCACAATATATAGAACCGTTACTTCTGTTATGTACATTTAACAATATTTTTGGGGTAATGTGATCTCTTGATGTACCCTACAGTTTTGGCTACATATTCACCAGTGCTATTGTTAGACTTATTGTTTGCCTGACCAGTAATCAGATTATATAGGCCTTGTGAGGCACTAACTATTAACATTTTTTTAGTGTTATACATCCCCTGATTTTCAATGGTTTGTCTTTTCCAGCACTCCATGGGTATAAATTGATGTACAGCATTGAAAATTTAGTGTTGATTGTTTATATTTTTAACAAATAAACACTTTTGTATTTATTCACTAAATTGATTCATCCTCTTTTTGTGGTGCTATACTCTTTTTCCTCCTGTTTATTATTATAACATAGAGTTGTATGCTACTCTCAGTGTCCTTTGATATTTTCATTTTTACATGGCTATGACAATTTAGTCATGTTGATGTGGAATTTTGTTGCAACTATCTACATACTTGTAGAATCTCATCAGTGCGGCGACGGCCGCTCTATGCTTCATCATTGCTGTGCGCGATGATGAGGAAGGGGGTCCCTGTGCCGCCGCTAACACCAGGCAGGGAGGCCCGATGTCAGCGACCGCGGCACAAGGTCACTTAGTGGCCGTGTGGTCTGCGACAAATCAGCGCAGCTCCTCTATCACTGAAAGGAGCTGGCTGCTGATCTGTCGAGTGGCCATAGGACCCTATCCTGCTGGGTCCAGATTTCAGCGCCAAATTTGCACTTCCTGGCAGAAAACTGCACCCTAACAGCGTGAAAACCATTTTTGTATATTTTTTTGCAAAGAGATACAGATTTGGTGGGGGGCTCCCTCTAACCATGGGTCTCCCCAATCTGAGAATACCAGCTCCCTGCTGTCAGGCTTAATCATGGCTGGGTATCAATGTCAGTTTTTATAATTATTTATTTAAACAATCGTTTATTTGAAAAAAAAGTCATGTGCGGTTCCTCTTATTTTGATACACAGCCAAGATAAGAACATGGCTAAGGGGTGCAGCCTGTAGCCATATGCTTTATCTGTGCTGGATATTACAATATGGGGGACCCTATGCCAATTTATTTATTTACTTTTATCCCACGATAGATGCATGTAGCATCTGTGATTGGAAGCAGTCACACATTCTGTTACTCAGGGTGGGGTTACGTTTGACTGCATCCAATCACAGACGCCAGGGAAGGCAGTGCATATGCATGAGGCTAATGAGTCACCCTGGAAGTGAATGTGCAGCCACGGCAGTTACCAGTAAATATAGAGCGCCTGCTCCTATACCCCTATTCCTTTTACCACAATTATTAATTAACAAAATCTGGTCCCCATAGACTTATATGGGTACCGGCATCCAGCCAGATATCTGGGATAAATTCTGGGCTGGAACTGGAGTTTTTTTTTATAGATCCAGTTAGGTCCGCTGGTCCCGTTTATCTGCAAGTCCGTCCATCACTAGTTGTATATAATGAAAAATTAAAAAGAGAAAAAAAAAACCTCCTCCACCCCTTATGTGCACATGATTAGTGTTTGTTCAGGCTGTCAAGCAGCTGAATTTCCACATGGATCCTGTCCTCTGCTCACTTGCATTTCTCTTTGTGGTTTTTGCTACATTTTTGCATACAGTTTTGGCGCACTACAGCATGCATTTTTATCACAATAAAGTTGGTTTATAAAACATAAGGAAGAACAAACAGTATGTTGGCCAAAGCAAGGTAATGTCCCACCCTCTTGATGCCATCTGTATAGTGTCAGCTGGCATCACATCCAACTTATTAATAAAGAGGCATCTATTAGACACCCTAATTACAAACTCAGTGTCATGAGTATGTCATGGCCTGATGTGTTCTCTGGGGGGTCTAGTATCAGAAGGTCAAAGCATATTGTTGATCACAGATCCGCTTTATTGCCCACTCATCATTTAGGCTAAGTTGGAGCCATTTAATTCCATCCCATAAGGGGTTAAGTTTAATTTCTATTCTGCAGTTATCTAATAGTTGTAAGCTCAGCTGCAGCCACTCTCTTTTGCTAAAAATACCCACTCCTCACTCTTACCTATGACGGCCATAGCTCATATCTGTGCTGTTCATTTTGAAAGAGCCAGTCTCTGGAGAAGCTGAGGTGTTGCTTCTGTGGCATCAGAGAAGTACCTGCTGGAGAAGCTGGGGAGTGTTATTTGTTGTGTCCTTCCTCATCTGTTTATTTAATTGTTCTTGTGTTGTCTTACTGCAGTGACCAGACTACTGTAATGCTGACCTTTACTTGTCAGGATGAATTTAGGGTTAGCAAGGCCTAGGCACGTGATGGCACATGTGGTGGAAGGACTCATCTAGGGACACTAGGAAATGCAGGGATCAGCTTCAGGTGGGTGCTAAGAGCTGAACCCCTCACCTTTTACTAGTGCCAGGGCCTTTTGTTGTACTGCTACCCTGGTATTCCCTTCTGTGTTGCGCCGCTTGGTGCTTGTCACACCTGGTGTGACACCTGCAGTCACATCGTAACAACCAGTAGGTTAAAAGAAAAAAAAAAACACACAAATCAATTATTTTAAAAAACACACCCCCGACTCTAGCCCTGGTTCACCAATTTCTTTCTTTCTTTCTTTTTATATCTCTGTCACTGTTTCTCCAGGGCCTTATTAAAAATATTAATTTCTGCAGATTCGACGTTCATGGCGTTCCCTTGACATCCACTGATTATGCAGTATAACATATGGTGCCTCATTCTGAGAACAACGCATCATAGTTCCCTCCCGGTAAGGCTGCCCTCTGCGATACCCAGCAACTGTAAAGAGTAGAGCTGAGCAAACCTCCCAAGGTTCGTTTCTGTTCATGTTCGATTAACAGTGCAACGAACACATCCAAATCCCATTGAATTAAATGGGAGTCAAAAACAAAGGCATAAACAACAGCTTTATGGGGTCCCAAAAGCTGCCAAAACAGCTTAAACTGTTTAACAGTTGAGCCACACTGTTATGGCACAGCCGTTAGCTTTGAAGACTATTAACATAAGTATTATTGAAGTGGATGAGTGACAGGTGTAGGCATGGTGGGCTGGGAGCCCTCATACCTTATGCAACAGCTCAAACTGCTTTACTGCTTAGCAACACTCAGGTGGCAGCTTTATAGACTGTTATTGCTATACACATTTAATGATAGTGAAGGAGGTAGATGAGTGAAAAGTAGGAGCATGGCTGTCAGTCTGGGAGCATTATTGCTACAGGCAGCACACAAGGAAACCCAACTAGGAGTCCCCATCCCCATTTCCCAAAACTAGAGCCAGAAATGTGGACAGTAGCAAAAAATGACCTAAAGTACCAGTAGTGTTGTGGCACAGCAGCTAGGCATGCACCATGCAAAAGACAGGTTCTAAGCCAACATTTACGGTTTTTAAATTAAGTTAAAATAAAGAGGTGGATGAGTGACCGGTGTAGGCCTGGCGCTCTGAGCCCCCTCCACTAAAAACAACACAGAACTTGGAGGCCTAATTTGGAGTCTCCACATTCCTAAAATTAGGGGGTAGACACCTAGAAAAGTGGCATCATTTGCCACAGAGTACTCATATTGTCATGCTGCAGCAGTGAGGCATGGGCTCTGGATATGTAAAAGGTATATGCCTGGTGATCTGAAACCCCTCCAATACACAATTTGGAGACCCAACTTGGAGTCTCCACATTTCAAAAAAATTGAGGTCAGAGACCAAGCAAAGTGGCATCAATTGCCCCAGGGGACCTATAAGCGGGCTTTACATGCTACGATCTCGCTGGCCAGATCGCAAGCAATCGTACCCGCCCCCGTCGGTTGTGCGACACGGGCAACTCACTGCCCGTCGCGCACAACCTTGCTTACCCCGTCACATGGACTTACCTGTCCTGCAATGTTGCTCTGGCCGGCGATCCGCCTCCTTTCTAAGGGGATGGGTCGTGCGGCGTCACAGCGACGTCACACGGCAGCCGTCCAATAGAAGCGGAGGGGCGGAGATGAGCAGGACGTATACATCCCACCCACCTCCTTCCTTCCGCATTGGCGGTGGACACAGGTAAGGAGATGTTCGTCGCTCCTGCGGTGTCACACATAGCGATGTGTGCTGCCGCAGGAACAACAAACAACATCGCTAATTAGAAGAGAATGATTTTTTGTTTCAGGACGACCTCTCCGTGGCAAACGATTTTGGCGGCTTTTGCGATCGTTTTAGGTCGCACATAAGTGTCACATACTGCGATATCGTTAATGAAGCCGGATGTGCGTCACAAACAACGTGACCCCAACGATAAATCATTAACGATATCGTAGCTTGTAAAGCCTGCTTTAGAGTTGTAGCAGCAGTCAGCCATGGGCCATGCATGAGACAGTGTCTGGGCCAGAATTTACAGCTTTCATATTAAATGAAATGGCAATTTTTGGCTAGTCCACAGAAGTAGATAATACTATTTAGATGATAAAAAAGCAATTTGTTTCTGGACTACAAAAGTTAAAATCACTATTTAGATGATGAAATTGCAATTTTTGGCTATACCACAGAAGTAGAAATCACTATTTAGATTATGAAATGGCAATTTTGGGCTGGATCTCTAAAGTACAAATCACTATTTAGATGATGAGTTGGCAATTTTGGGCTGGACTACAAAAGTAGAAATCCTATTAAGGCCGGAGTCACACTTGCGAGTGCCTCTCGCGCGAGTCTCTCATTGCATCACACGTCACGGCTGCACACTCTCCGGACAGGAGCGGGTCAGTTGCATGTATCTCTATGCAGCTAAGACGCTCCTGTCCGGAGAGTGTGCGGCCGTGACGGGTGATGCAATGAGAGACTCACGTGAGAAACATGCAAGGCACTCGCAAGTGTGACTCCGGCCTTAGATGATGAAATGGCAATTTGCGCTGGACCTCTAAAGTACAAATCACTATTCAGATGATAAGTTGGCAATTTTGGGCTGGACTACAAAAGTAAAAATCACTATTTAGATGATGAAATGGCAATTTTGGGCTGGACAACAGAAGTAGAAATCACTAGATAATAAAATGGCAATTTTGGGCTTGATCACAGGAGTAGAAATTAAGATGATTAAATGGAAAATGTTTTGCTGCACTACAGAAGAAACCACTGTTTAGATAATGAAATAGCAATTTTTGGCTAGATCACAGAAGTAGCAAACACTGTTTAGATGATAAAATGGCAATTCGTTTCTGGACCACAGCAGTTAAAACCACTATTTAGATGATGAAATGGCAATTTTGGGCTGACCCTCAAAAGTACAAATCACTATTTAGATGATGAAATGGCAATTTTGGGCTGGACCACAGAATCACTAGATGATGAAATGTCAATTTTGGGCTGGATCACAGAATTAGAAATCACTATTTAGCTGATTAAATGGAAAATGTTTTGCTGCACTACTGTAGAAATCACTGTTTAGATGATGAAATGGCAATTTTTGGCTGGACCACAGAAGTAGCAAACACTATTTAGATGATGAAATGGCAACTTTTGGTTAGACCACAGAATTAGCAATCAGTATTTGTCACGCTGCATTCAGAAATACATGAAACCTAACACTTCAAAAATACAACAGACAATACAAGTATGAATGAACACTGGAGACATTATAACAATGGTGGGCCCTAGCTATATTGAGAGGGGCAGATGGAACACCTCCTATCCGCAACTGTAGCTGTCCCTAGTCTACTAGCAAGGCCCTATACAGGCTCCACAACTGTTGCTGACCAGGAACCTGAGACCCTGAGAAACCCTGTAGATACCCTGTCTAGTGCATTGGCAAGTGGGAGACACTAGCCCAATTGCTGCATTAATATTACACAAGGAAAGGTAAGACAAGCAGGAGAAAACAGCAAAAAAAATGTATAAAGTCCGGCTTCTGGAACACTCCTTCCCAGGACCTTCCACCAAGGTGGCCAGAATACAATGGATCTGCATCTTCATCAAGGACTGCTGGGAAAACACTACTACTTATACCTGAAGGTGTGTGGCTACAAAGAAGCTGCAGCTGAAATGCTCTACTGGGAGCTGCTGGAAGCAAAACTGACATTTACTCCTTAGGTCACAAAGGAAATTAAACTACGTTTAAATATAGAGCCTAAGATGGTAATGAGTGATTCTAGTCTTGAACCTGTCACTAATTTTCAAAGATAGAGACAACGATGATGCTATTTAGATTATCAAATGGCAATTTTTGGCTTAACCACAGAAGTAGTAATCAATATTTTGATGATGAAATGACTATTTGAGGTAGGACCACAGAGCTAGCAAATTAGCATTAACCCCTTCAGCCCCCGGGCACTTTTTGTTTTTGCGTTTTTGTTTTTTGCTCCCCTTCTTCCGAGAGCCGAAACTTTTTTATTTTTCCATCAATCTTGCAGTAGAGGGCTTGTTTTTTGCAGGACAAGTTGTACTTTTAAATTAAACCATAAGTTTTACCATATGGTGTACTGTAAAACAGCGAAAAAATTCCAAGTGTGGAAAAACTGCAAAAAAAGTGTGATGGCACAATAGTTTTTGGAATGTTTTATTCACCGTGTTCACTATATGGTAAAACTGATATGTGGGTATGATGCTTCAGGTCGATGCGAGTTTGTAGACACCAAACATGTATAGGTTTACTTGTATCTAAGGGGTTAAAAAAAATTCACAAGCTTGTCCAATAAAAGTGGCGTACATTTACGCCATTTTCCGAAACCCGTAGTGTTCTCATTTTTTGAAATCTATGGCTCAGTGACAGCTCATTTTTTGCGTCTCGAGCTGACGTTTCTAATGGTACCAGTTTTGCGCAGATGCTACATTTTGATCGCTTGTTATTGCATTTGCGTAAAACTTGCGGCGACCAAAAAACGTAATTTTGGCGTTTGGAATTTGTTTGCCACTACGCCGTTTACCAATCAGATTAATTTATTTTATATTTTGATAGATTGGGCATTTCTGAACGCGGCGATACCAAATATGTGTATATATTTTATTTAACCCTTTAATTTTCAATGGGGTGAAAGGGGGGTGAGTTGAACTTTTAGGTTTTTTTTTATTTTTTCAAACTTTTTTTTACTTTTTTTTATTTTACTAGTCCCCGTAGGAGGCTATAGCGATCAGCAATCCGATCGCTCTGCACTATCTGCTGATCACAGCTATACAGCTGTAAACAGCAGATACGGTCACTTCCTGATTTATTCGGCTCCGGGCCGAGTGAAAACGAAAGGACTCGTCATAGCTGCATGCATCATCACATAACCCTGTGCTACCATGGCAACCTCCGAAAGTCACGTGATCACTCACGTGACTTCCGGTGGGGGCGGCGGTAAGTGAAAATCATGACTGCGCGTATATACATCTCGCTGCCAGACTTTGGCAGTGAAATGTAAGGGGTTAATGTTACGTGTGGAATGCGATTCCACTTGTAACATGCAGGCACACATGTCAGCTGTTGAAAACTGATTGCCGCATCCTGCCTGCGGCAGGGGGCGGGGTTTAACGTCACATGCTCCATGGCGGATATATCCGTCAAAGGTCGTGAAGGGGTTAATATGATGAAACGACAATTTGTGGCACACAAATTTTCCTACACTGCATGCCCCTGCACTTCCCTATTCTACATTATCACCTTGCTATCTATCTGAACTAGATACAATTAAACCCTCTATGAAGCTATTTTTCTGGGAGCAACAGCACTTTCCCAAAGCTATAGCAATCAGAAAATAGCGCCGATGCCGCATGTCCAATTTTTTTTGTGCAGAGGGAAATGTGACTTAGGCAGCTAGGGACACAAGCCTTTTTGTTTGAACGTGTTTGAACACAGGGGGACAGGCTACCACGGGAGGTGGCAAAGTCTTCATCAATTGAAATCTTTAAGTGGAAACTGGATAAACATATACAGTTAGGTCCAGAAATATTTGGACAGTGACACAAGTTTTGTTATTTTAGCTGTTTACAAAAACATTTTCAGAAATACAATTATATATATAATATGGGCTGAAAGTGCACACTCCCAGCTGCAATATGAGAGTTTTCACATCCAAATCAGAGAAAGGGTTTAGGAATCATAGCTCTGTAATGCATATCCTCCTCTTTTTCAAGGGACCAAAAGTAATTGGACAAGGGACTCTAAGGGCTGCAATTAACTCTGAAGGCGTCTCCCTCGTTAACCTGTAATCAATGAAGTAGTTAAAAGGTCTGGGGTTGATTACAGGTGTGTGGTTTTGCATTTGGAAGCTGTTGCTGTGACCAGACAACATGCAGTCTAAGGAACTCTCAATTGAGGTGAAGCAGAACATCCTGAGGCTGAAAAAAAAGAAAAAATCCATCAGAGAGATAGCAGACATGCTTGGAGTAGCAAAATCAACAGTCGGGTACATTCTGAGAAAAAAGGAATTGACTGGTGAGCTTGGGAACTCAAAAAGGCCTGGGCGTCCACGGATGACAACAGTGGTGGATGATCGCCGCATACTTTCTTTGGTGAAGAAGAACCCGTTCACAACATCAACTGAAGTCCAGAACACTCTCAGTGAAGTAGGTGTATCTGTCTCTAAGTCAACAGTAAAGAGAAGACTCCATGAAAGTAAATACAAAGGGTTCACATCTAGATGCAAACCATTCATCAATTCCAAAAATAGACAGGCCAGAGTTAAATTTGCTGAAAAACACCTCATGAAGCCAGCTCAGTTCTGGAAAAGTATTCTATGGACAGATGAGACAAAGATCAACCTGTACCAGAATGATGGGAAGAAAAAAGTTTGGAGAAGAAAGGGAACGGCACATGATCCAAGGTACACCACATCCTCTGTAAAATATGGTGGAGGCAACGTGATGGCATGGGCATGCATGGCTTTCTATGGCACTGGGTCACTTGTGTTTATTGATGACATAAGAGCAGACAAGAGTAGCTGGATGAATTCTGAAGTGTACCGGGATATACTTTCAGCCCAGATTCAGCCAAATGCCGCAAAGTTGATCGGACGGCGCTTCATAGTACAGATGGACAATGACCCCAAGCATACAGCCAAAGCTACCCAGGAGTTCATGAGTGCAAAAAAGTGGAACATTCTGCAATGGCCAAGTCAATCACCAGATCTTAACCCAATTGAGCATGCATTTCACTTGCTCAAATCCAGACTTAAGACGGAAAGACCCACAAACAAGCAAGACCTGAAGGCTACGGCTGTAAAGGCCTGGCAAAGCATTAAGAAGGAGGAAACCCAGCGTTTGGTGATGTCCATGGGTTCCAGACTTAAGGCAGTGATTGCCTCCAAAGGATTCGCAACAAAATATTGAAAATAAAATTATTTTTTTTGGGTTTGGTTTATTTGTCCAATTACTTTTGACCTCCTAAAATGTGGAGTGTTTGTAAAGAAATGTGTACAATTCCTACAATTTCTATCAGATATTTTTATTCAAACCTTTAAATTAAACGTTACAATCTGCACTTGAATTCTGTTGTAGAGGTTTCATTTCAAATCCAATGTGGTGGCATGTAGAGCCCAACTCGGGAAAATTGTGTCACTGTCCAAATATTTCTGGACCTAACTGTAGCTGGGATGATTTAGAAAAACCTGCACTCATAAGGGGTTGGACCTGATGACCCTTGAGGTCCCTTCCAACTCTACCATTCTATGATTCTATGGATGTTTTCTGTGCCATGATTGGCTGCTGGACACATTAAGTTAATTAAAAAAAAAAAAGTACACCACTTGTGTGACACCCTGGACTAGCCAGGTAGTCACATACATACCAACATACACACCCCCACCCTAGACAGTTACAACAGTCAATCAAAAACCCTTGTTGCCTCCCTCCAGGGTCTGATGTCCACACCAGGTGGGGCGGAGCCAGGCGGTTGGCCCCACCCACCGAGGAGTTCACAGGCTTGGAGGCGAGAAAAGTGATAGTTTAGTTTTGGAGGTGAAAGTAGGAGGACACAAACTTCAAGTGTCTGGGTCGGAGCCCAGGCACTGACAGCAAGGTTGGTATATGGTGGTGGCCGTCTGCAGGAGTTGGTGGAACTCTGCGAAGCCGTAAGGACCGGGGTCGGGCGTTGGCCCGCCGGTACCGAGCCGGGGAGCAGAGTGAAGCATCGGACCCAGAGCAGGCTTGGAGCCGCCATCAAAAGTCAAATCCGAGTGTGACAGGAACCCCAGGGGTTTCCCAACAACCAAGTCCCGACAGAAGGCAACCGCTCAAACCGTGAGGATATACAGCCACCGCCACAGGCTAGAGATCCAAGGGCCAGTGCCTGTGGGCAAAACGGGCTCCTACGGCACATATACGCCGGGGAGCAGACTACCGGTGGGCAACCACAGGAGTCAGAACATTCTAAGAGGTGCAGGGAAAGACAGCCACCATAAGCCGTCCGGGGAGAGCACAACAACACTTCAGCCGGCTGCGAGACCCGTCCATCCAGCCGTTTTAGTTTACCAGAGACTCTGTCAGTGATTGTCTGAGTGAGTACACCAGTGCCGTCCGGCACCGCGCCACGCAGTCCCTGCACCCCAGCCATCCAGCCTCCCCGTTACATCATCGGGCCCCGGGAGCACCAACCCCCCTACCCACGGAGGGGACAACATCCCAGCTGCACCCTACCACTTCTCCTGGGAACCCCGTTACCAGCAGCAGTGGTGCCATCATCACCACGTCCCGTGGGTGGCGTCGCGAACAATCTCCCTAAACATACCACCCCTTTTCACTCACGGGCGAGGAGCGCCGCTCGAGTTTCCGGGTCCGGTCCACCGCTCGAGCCACCGAGCAGCAGCAGCAGAAGCCCCGGACCCAAGCGTGGCGAGCGCGTTCCCCTCCGCTCGCGACACTTGTCTGACCCTTCTCAACCCCCTCCCTTCATTAAACACCTCCCCTGTTCATTATACAGCACCAAAATCCTTGCCAAGGTATAATAAGGTAGAAAAAAGCATTAGTGTAACTACAAACAGTTACGGGACAAAGTCAAACTTTGCTAATTTTTTGAGAAAAGTGTTTGTGAATCCAATCTTGAATCTGAATAGGCATGGCTCATGCCAAATTTGAGATTGGTGAATCTTTTTCAAACATGTTTGCTCACCTGTAGTAAACAGCGGTGATGATGTCAGTCATGTTACCGATCATTCCCACACTTGCTAGTTCACACAGAAGGCAGATGTCACCGCTCATCTTTGGATTTATC
Organism: Anomaloglossus baeobatrachus; assembly: GCF_048569485.1. Taxonomy (NCBI): domain Eukaryota; kingdom Metazoa; phylum Chordata; class Amphibia; order Anura; family Aromobatidae; genus Anomaloglossus; species Anomaloglossus baeobatrachus. Next base: position 481,785,322 of record NC_134355.1, read on the forward strand.
TATTTTTGTTTTTATTTTATAAATTGGTGAACCAGGGCTAGAGTCTGGGTGTGTTTTTCAAAATAAAATATTTTGTGTTTTTCTTTCTTGTAACTTATTGGGTTAGTGATGGAAGTCTCTGATAGATACCTTTCCATTAGTACCACGAGGGCTTTGTGCCAGCTGATACTAAACAGCTTACATCAACCTCAATTACCATTAAACCTATTTGCCACCGCACCAGGGCAATCGGGAAGAGCTGAAGTAAAGCGCAAGAATTGGTGAATCTAATGTGATAAGCCTCTTCTGAGGCGGCTGCAGGCTGCTAATTTAAAGATGGGAGGGACCCAATAACCATGGAACTTCCCAGCCTGATAATATCAGTCTGCAGCTGTTGTCTATTCCTTGACTGTTTATAAAAAAATAGGGAAAATCCCATCTTTTTATTTATTTATTAGGTTAAACCAGGTTTAGGTCCTTTAGTGTCACATGTAAGACACTAAAGGGAACAAGAGTATAAAATGTAGAGGGGCAGGACATTACTTTGATTTGGCCAACTTACTGTTTGTTCTGGTTCATTTCTTTCAACCAACTTTATTGATATAAAACACATGTGACAAAAATCCAAGAAAAAAGCATTAAAAAACACAAGAACAAATGCAAGTGAGCACAGGTGCAGGATTGCTACGAAAATTCAGCTATGTGAAAGTTTGAACAAACACTGATTATGTACACTTACCCTAAGCCAATAAACCCTGCCTAAATGCTTCTAATCCAAAACTACTTTTCCTCCACCAGCTATCGTTACACTAAATAAATGTAACAGGAGTTCTTCTAGAGACAGGACAGTGTGTAGCCCTGAAAGGGCTATATTTTAGTGGTACATCAGTGGCATACAATTATTGAAATAGCAATTAAATACTGCCTATATGGCTGCTATAATCAAAGCTCTCCCTCCTAGATAAACTCTCCCTGAAATTCTTCCAGATTAGAGTGTGCTGAGCAGAGCAACACCAGGTTTTATATAATACTCGACGACGTCCTGGTCCCCTTCCAGGTATATGTGCCTCCCATCCTGGTGTATATGTCCTTCATCCTGGCACAGTGACGAAAATAAGTATTTATTTTTAATCATAGGTATACTTCAACTGTGACAGACAGGATCCCCAAAAATATCCAGAAAATAGCATTGTGTGAATTTTAAATAATTAATTTGCATTTTATTGCATGAAATAAGCATTTGATCACCTACCAACCAGCAAAAATTCTGACTATCGCAGACCTGTTATATTTTCCTTAAGAAGCCCTCCTTTTGTGCACTCATTACCTGTATTAATTGCACCCGTTTGAACTTGTTACCTGTATTAAATACACCAGTCCACACACTCAATAAATCACACTACAACTTGTCCAGCATGGCCTTGGTGAGAAGGTAACATTTCTTGGTGCAATTACTAGAAAATGGAAGAAACACAAGATGACTGTCAATCTTACTCGGTTTGGGTCTCCATGCAAGATCTCACCTCATTAGGTAAGGATAATTTTGAGACAGTCAGGAATTAGCCCCGAACTACATGGGAGGACCTGGTCAATAACCTTAAGATAGCTAAGACCACAGTCTCAAAGACCGTTGCCAATGTTACTTACCGTTAGTAGAGATGAGCGAACCGGTCGTGGTTCGGCTCGAGTTCGGTTCGTCGAACGGAGGTCCCGTTCGAGTTCGGTTCGTCGAACGTTCGACGAACCGAACTCGAACCGCATTGGAAACAATGGCAGGCAATCACAAACACATAAAAACACCTAGAAAACACCCTCAAAGGTGTCCAAAAGGTGACAAACAACTCACAACACAACACAAACACATGGGAAAGTAACAAGGACATATACTCATGCGAAAACAAAAGAGCTGCACAAGGAAAAAGAGGAGGAGACATAGATATAGGCATGGCACGCCCTTCTAAAATCATGAAAAACACCGCAAGGTGATTCCAAGCGGAGTCTCCCTTTTTTCCAAAAATTGGGCCACACAGACACCCACCCCCTTCAGTGGCAGCACTTGTGCCCCAGTTGTACACTTCACAGGTACATTTGCATCAAGCACATTCAAAAATACGCCATCCTTAACCGTCCCCAGGATGACACCGGGGTAGGTAGCAAAGTCTTTCCTGATCCCAGCTCTGTTCATTTTGGCTCCTTTTTAAAAACACTGTAAGCAAGGGTTACTCCAAGCGGAGTCTCCCTTTTTTCCAAAAATTGGGCCCCACACACACCCACCCCTTCAGTGGCAGCAGTTGTGCCCCAGTTGTACACTTCACAGCTAGATTTGCATCAAGCACATTCAAAAATACGCCATTCTTAACCGTCCGCAGGATGACACCGGGGTAGGTAGCAAAGTCTTTCCTGATCCCAGCTCTGTTCATCTTGGATCATTTTTAAAAACAATGTAAGCAAAGGTTACTCCAAGCGGAGTCTCCCTTTTTTCCAAAAATTGGGCCCCACACACCCCCACCCCTTTAGAGGCAGCAGTTGTGCCCCAGTTGTACACTTCACAGCTAGATTTGCATCAAGCACATTCAAAAATACGCCATCCTTAACCGTCCCCAGGATGACACCGGGGTAGGTAGATAAAGTCTTTGCTGAACCATGACTTGTTCATCTTGGATCATTTTTAAAAACAATGTAAGCAAGGGTTACTCCAAGCGGAGTCTCCCTTGTTTCCAAAAATTGGGCCCCACACACACCCACCCCTTCAGTAGCAGCAGTTGTGCCCCAGTTGTACACTTCACAGCTAGATTTGCATCAAGCACATTCAAAAATACGCCATCCTTAACCGTCCCCAGGATGACACAGGGGTAGGTAGCAAAGTCTTTCCTGATCCCAGCTCTGTTCATCTTGGATCATTTTTAAAAACAATGTAAGCAAGGGTTACTCCAAGCGGACTCTCCCTTTTTTCCAAAAATTGGGCCCCACACACACCCACCCCTTTAGTGGCAGCAGTTGTGCCCCAGTTGTACACTTCACAGCTAGATTTGCATCAAGCACATTCAAAAATACGCCATCCTTAACCGTCCCCAGGATGACACCGGGGTAGGTAGATAAAGTCTTTGCTGAACCATGACTTGTTCGTCTTGGATCATTTTTAAAAACAATGTAAGCAAGGGTTACTCCAAGCGGAGTCTCCCTTTTTTCCAAAAATTGGGCCCCACACACACCCACCCCTTCAGTGGCAGCAGTTGTGCCCCAGTTGTACACTTCACAGCTAGATTTGCATCAAGCACATTCAAAAATACGCCATCCTTAACCGTCCCCAGGATGACATCGTGGTAGGTAGCAAAGTCTTTCCTCATCCCAGCTCTGTTCATCTTGGCTCCTTTTTAAAAACACTGTAAGCAAGGGTTACTCCAAGCGGAGTCTCCCTTTTTTCCAAAAATTGGGCCCCACACACACCCACCCCTTCAGTGGCAGCAGTTGTGCCCCAGTTGTACACTTCACAGCTAGATTTGCATCAAGCACATTCAAAAATACGCCATAATTAACCGTCCCCAGGATGACACCGGGGTAGGTAGCAAAGTCTTTCCTGATCCCAGCTCTGTTCATCTTGGCTCTTTTTTAAAAACACTGTAAGCAAGGGTTACTCCAAGCGGAGTCTCCCTTTTTTCCAAAAATTGGGCCCCACACACACCCACCCCTTCAGTGGCAGCAGTTGTGCCCCAGTTGTACACTTCACAGCTAGATTTGCATCAAGCACATTCAAAAATACGCCATCCTTAACCGTCCCCAGGATGACACCGGGGTAGGTAGATAAAGTCTTTGCTGAACCATGACTTGTTCATCTTGGATCATTTTTAAAAACAATGTATGCAAAGGTTACTCCAAGCGGACTCTCCCTTTTTTTAAAAAATTGGGCCACACAGACACCCCATCAGTGGCAGCACTTGTGCCCTAGTTGCAAACAGGATGTTTTGATTTGCATCAAGCACATTCCAAATCCACAAGCATTTACTCTCCCCAGGATGACACAGGGGTAGTAAATTCCTTGTGGATCCATGACTTGTTCATTTTGATGAACGTTAGTCTGTCCACATTGTCACTGGACAGACGCGTGCGCTTATCTGTCAGCACACACCCAGCAGCACTGAAGACACGTTCAGAGACAACACTGGCAGCTGGACACGACAAAATCTCCAAGGCGTAACTGGAGAGCTCTGGCCATTTTTCAAGATTTGAAGCCCAAAATGAGCAAGGCTCCATTTGCAAAGTCATGGCATCAATGTTCATTTGGAGATACTCCTGTATCATCCTCTCCAGCCGTTAACTATGTGTCAGACTTGTTGTCTCTGGTGGCCTTGCAAAGGACGGTTTAAAAAAATTATGAAAAGATTCCATAAAATTGCTGTTACCAGCACCAGATACGGTGCTACTGGTACGGGTAGACTGTTGAAGATGACGAGACCGTCCCATGTTTGTCAAGTTACAACTGGGAGATTCACTTCCTGCACCTGCACGGTTGTTTGGTGGAAAAGCCGAGCTAAGATGGAGTAACAGCTTCTGCTGATACTCCTGCATACGTGCGTCCCTTTCTATGGCTGGAATTATGTCACAAAATTTGGACTTGTACCGGGGATCTAATAGTGTGGCAAGCCAGTAGTCATCATCACTTCTAATTTTCAGTCCACGCTGTGTTTGTGGCATAGAGGTGCTAACCGTTCTTTCTTCCTCTGACATCTCCCCCCAACCTCTTTCAACTGAAATTTGACCAAGGTCTCCCTCATCCGCTGAGTCTTCCATGTCCATGGACAGTTTGTCATCCATTTCTTTATGTTTTCCTGCACCTTCCTCAACATTTCGCCTGCTACCATGCGCCCTTGTTGATCCCTGTCCCCCATGGTCCCATGCCTGCCGCGTTGGTGATGATGAACGTCTGGACCTTGGTGATGTTGTTGTCCCTTGCGCATATGAATCCTCCTGTAGTTCCTCCCTTTCCTGTTGTCCCACCCCCTGACTCCGAATAGTGTTTAGCGTGTGCTCCAGCATGTAAATGACTGGAATTATCATGCTGATAATGGCATTGTCAGCGCTAAACATATTCGTCGCCATGTCGAAACTGTGCAGAAGGATGCATAGGTCCTTGATCTGAGACCACTCCATCAGGGTGATCTGCCCCACCTCTGCATCTCGTTGGCCCAGGCTATACGTCATGACGTATTGCACCAGGGCTCGGCGGTGCTGCCACAGTCGCTGTAACATGTGGAGAGTCGAATTCCAGCGTGTCGCCACATCGCATTTCAGGCAATGAACCGGCAGGCCGAAAGACTTCTGGAGTGATGCAAGTCGCTCAGCTGCGGCGGTTGAACGGCGGAAGTGAGCAGACAGTTTTCGTGCCCTGGTCAGAAGGCCATCTAGGCCGGGATAGTGTGTTAAACATTGCTGGACAACAAGGTTCAACACGTGAGCCATACAAGGCACGTGTGTCACCTTGCCCAGGCGAAGGGCTGCACCCAGGTTTGCAGCATTGTCGCACACGGCCTTACCAGGCTGCAGGTTGAGTGGAGACAACCATTTACCAAACTCAGTCTCCAGAGCTGCCCACAACTCAGCCGCTGTGTGACTCTTATTCCCAAGACATGTCAAGCTAAAGACCGCCTGATGCCGTTGCGCTCTGCTGCCAGCATAGTAATGAGGGGTGCGTGAATCCTTCTGCGCAGTGAGAACGCTGGTGGCCTGACCAGGCAGGCTTGGGGTGGAGGTGGAGGACCCAGATGAGGTGGAGGAGGCAGAAGCAGTGGCGGAACTTGGACAGACAGAGGATTGACACACAAGTCGTGGGGACGGCAAGACTTGTGCAGCAGACCCTTCACCATCTATCACCATAGTTACCCAGTGCCCAGTCGGCGACATGTAGCGTCCCTGTCCATGCTTACTGGTCCAAGTATCGGTGGTGAAATGCACCCGTTGACACACAGAGTTTCTCAAGGAAGCGGTGATGTTGTGTGCGACATGCTGGTGTAGCGCGGGCACACCTTTCTTTGAGAAGTAGTGGCGACTGGGCATCTGGTAGTGGGGCACAGCGACAGACATAAGGTCTCTAAAATCCTGTGTGTCCACCAGGCGGAAAGGCAGCATTTCGGTAGCCAAGAGCTTACAGAGGGATAAAGTCAACCTCTTAGCTTTGTCATGGGTCGCAGGAAATGGCCTTTTATTTGTCCACATCTGAGGGACAGAGATCTGGCTGCTGTGTGTAGACAGTGTTGAGTAGGGTGTCCCTGGAAAAATGCAGGTTTGTGAGGAAAGTGCAGGCATAGACATGATGTTGCCTTCATCCAACGTTGGTGCTATCGATGTCTCAGAGAGCTGTACACACGCACTTGTTTCCCCTTCCAAACCAACTGACGACCTACCAAGCAAACTGCCTGTTGCGGTTACAGTGGTGGAAGTTGTGCGTGGAAAACCAGGTGTGACAGCTGTCCCCACAGTCCTAGAAGATGAAGAGCGCGCGGATGCACTAGAAGGGACAGGCGGTGGATGGTTCGCTCCGCTAGGCCGCATTGCAGCACGGTGAGCTTCCCCCGGGACATATGATATTAATTCATGTGACGATTCATGGAAGAAGTTGTCAAACTGCTGAGGTTTTGACCTCTACTAACAGAATCATGACAAATTTTACAGATCACATAATTTGGGCCATCTTTTGCTATGTCAAAAAAGGACCAGGCTAGGCAAGGCTTAGAGGGCATGCGACCTGTTGATCCACCCCGACTAGTGCTCAGAGGCAGAGTGGTGGCTGAGGATGCAGTTGTAGACGTGCTACCAGTACTCCGACTCTGTCCAGGAAGGCGCAAGGTAACTTCGTCATCAGTTGCATCCTCCTCCACCACCTCTGTTGACCTCCTCGAGTGCCTGACTGTGGGTTGACAGTAGGTGGGATCTAGAACTTCCTCATCAATTGTTGTGTTTGTACTCCCCTCACCCTCAGACTGAGCTTCTTCTTGCCCTGACCGAATATTTAAGTTGTCATCCCAATCTGGTATCTGCGTCTCATCGTCATCAGTATGTTCCTCATTGTCTATAACAACAGGTGTTACAGTTGGTGAAAAAGGGTCAACATTATGCTCAGAAACTTGGTCCTCATGGCCTGAATCAGTCACAATGGTTCTGGGCATCACTGCAGACCATTTCCTGGTCTGTACTTACTGTAGCTTGGGAGCAGACCTCTGATTCCCAGGCTATAGTGTGACTGAACAGCTCTGCAGACTCAGCCATCTCAGTTCCACCATACTGTGCAGGGCGGATGGAGACTTCAGAGCTGGGAGAAAGCAAGTGTGATTGGGATGACAACTCAGAGGACTGGTGTTTTTTGGATGCGGTAGTTGAGGTGGCGGAGAGGGCACTTGTTGGACCACTTGAGATCCATTCAAGCATTTTCCTTTTTTGGCCATCATCTACCTTTGTTCCAGTTGTCCGTGTCCATAAAAAAGGGAGCACATCGGATTGTCCACGGTAAGTAGTAGACATCTTACTTTTGCTGAAAGATGGTCTATCTTCAGCAGATGTTAATGGAGCTTTGCCACCTTCCCCATGGACAAACCCTTTTTTATCTTTTCCAACACGCCTCTTCCCCTTTCCACCAGCATCTGTCATTTTGCCACTCATTTTGATTGCGACAAGATTGTGTACTTAAAATGTAGTAGTAAAAATTGAGAGGTGGTGTAGATTGCAGCGGTGGTGTATCTTTATTAACAGCAGAATAAACAACAATAATTATCACTGACAATGCAACTACGGCCCTTAAACTGGCAGCAGTGTTTGCTAGTATAATGGCTTAGTAACAATGAGTTTGAGTGTGCAATGCAGGCAGACGTGCTGCAAATATCTTTGCACTTGTGGGACGATAGAGAAGTCCAACAGCCACGTTTAAGATGCCACTAAGTTCACTCAGTGTTTGCTAGTATAATGGCTTAGTAACAATGAGTTTGAGTGTGCAATGCAGGCAGAGGTGCTGCAAATATCTTTGCACTTGTGGGACGATACAGAAGTCCAACAGCCACGTTTAGGATGCCACTAAGTTCACTCAGTGTTTGCTAGTATAATGGCTTAGTAACAATGAGTTTGAGTGTGCAATGCAGGCAGAGGTGCTGCAAATATCTTTGCACTTGTGGGACGATACAGAAGTCCAACAGCCACGTTTAGGATGCCACTAAGTTCACTCAGTGTTTGCTAGTATAATGGCTTAGTAACAATGAGTTTGAGTGTGCAATGCAGGTAGACGTGCTGCAAATATCTTTGCACTTGTGGGACGATACAGAAGTCCAACAGCCAACTTTAGGATGCCACTAAGTTCACTCAGTGTTTGCTAGTATAATGGCTTAGTAACAATGAGTTTGAGTGTGCAATGCAGGCAGAGGTGCTGCAAATATCTTTGCACTTGTGGGATGATACAGAAGTCCAACAGCCACGTTTAGGATGCCACTAAGTTCACTCAGTGTTTGCTAGTATAATGGCTTAGTAACAATGAGTTTGAGTGTGCAATGTAGGCAGACGTGCTGCAAATATCTTTGTACTTTTGGGACGATACAGAAGTCCAACAGCCACGTTTAGGATGCCACTAAGTTCACTCAGTGTTTGCTACTATAATGGTTTAGTAACAATGAGTTTGAGTGTGCAATGCAGGCAGAGGTGCTGCAAATATCTTTGCACTTGTGGGACGATACAGAAGTCCAACAGCCACGTTTAGGATGCCACTAAGTTCACTCAGTGTTTGCTAGTATAATGGCTTAGTAACAATGAGTTTGAGTGTGCAATGCAGGTAGACGTGCTGCAAATATCTTTGCACTTGTGGGACGATACAGAAGTCCAACAGCCACGTTTAAGATGCCACTAAGTTCACTCAGTGTTTGCTAGTATAATGGCTTAGTAACAATGAGTTTGAGTGTGCAATGCAGGCAGAGGTGCTGCAAATATCTTTGCACTTGTGGGACGATACAGAAGTCCAACAGCCACGTTTAGAATGCCACTAAGTTCACTCAGTGTTTGCTAGTATAATGGCTTAGTAACAATGAGTTTGAGTGTGCAATGCAGGCAGAGGTGCTGCAAATATCTTTGCACTTGTGGGACGATACAGAATTCCAACAGCCACGTTTAGGATGCCACTAAGTTCACTCAGTGTTTGCTAGTATAATGGCTTAGTAACAATGAGTTTGAGTGTGCAATGCAGGTAGACGTGCTGCAAATATCTTTGCACTTGTGGGACGATACAGAAGTCCAACAGCCACCTTTAGGATGCCACTAAGTTCACTCAGTGTTTGTTAGTATAATGGCTTAGTAACAATGAGTTTGAGTGTGCAATGCAGGCAGAGGTGCTGCAAATATCTTTGCACTTGTGGGACGATACAGAAGTCCAACAGCCACGTTTAGGATGCCACTAAGTTCACTCAGTGTTTGCTAGTATAATGGCTTAGTAACAATGAGTTTGAGTGTGCAATGTAGGCAGACGTGCTGCAAATATCTTTGTACTTTTGGGACGATACAGAAGTCCAACAGCCACGTTTAGGATGCCACTAAGTTCACTCAGTGTTTGCTACTATAATGGTTTAGTAACAATGAGTTTGAGTGTGCAATGCAAGCAGAGGTGCTGCAAATATCTTTGCACTTGTGGGACGATACAGAAGTCCAACAGCCACATTTAGGATGCCACTAAGTTCACTCAGTGTTTGCTAGTATAATGGCTTAGTAACAATGAGTTTGAGTGTGCAATGCAGGTAGACGTGATGCAAATATCTTTGCACTTGTGGGATGATACAGAAGTCCAACAGCCACGTTTAGGATGCAACTAAGTTCACTAAGTGTTTGCTAGTATAATGGCTTAGTAACAATGAGTTTGAGTGTGCAATACAGGCAGAGGTGCTGCAAATATCTTTGCACTTGTGGGACGATACAGAAGTCCAACAGCCACGTTTAGGATGCCACTAAGTTCACTCAGTGTTTGCTAGAATAATGGCTTAGTAACAATGTGTTTGAGTGTGCAATGCAGGCAGAGGTGCTGCAAATATCTTTGCACTTGTGGGATGATACAGAAGTCAAACAGCCACGTTTAGGATGCCACTAAGTTCACTCAGTGTTTGCTAGTATAATAGCTTAGTAACAATGAGTTTGAGTGTGCAATGCAGGCAGAGGTGCTGCAAATATCTTTGCACTTGTGGGACGATATAGAAGTCCAACAGCCACGTTTAGGATGCCACTAAGTTCACTAAGTGTTTGCTAGTATAATGGCTTAGTAACAATGAGTTTAAGTGTGCAATGCAGGCAGAGGTGCTGCAAATATCTTTGCACTTGTGGGACGATACAGAAGTCCAACAGCCACGTTTAGGATGCCACTAAGTTCACTCAGTGTTTGCTAGAATAATGGCTTAGTAACAATGTGTTTGAGTGTGCAATGCAGGCAGAGGTGCTGCAAATATCTTTGCACTTGTGGGATGATACAGAAGTCCAACAGCCACGTTTAGGATGCCACTAAGTTCACTCAGTGTTTGCTAGTATAATGGCTTAGTAACAATGAGGTTAAGTGTGGAATGCAGGCAGAGGTGCTGCAAATATCTTTGCACTTGTGGGACGATACAGAAGTCCAACAGCCACGATTAGGATGCCACTTAAGGCTACTTTACACACTGCGATATCGGTCCCGATATCGCTATTGTGGGTACCCGCCCCCATCTGTTGCGCGACAGGGGCATATCGCTGCCCGTGCCGCACAACATCGCCCACAGCCGTCACACATACTTACCTGTCCGGCGACGTTGCTGTGACGGGCGAACCGCCTCCTTTCTAAGGGGGCGGTCCGTGCAGCGTCACAGCGACGTCACTGAAATGTCACTGAACCGCCGCCCAATAGCAGCGGAGGGGCGGAGATGAGCGGGATGTAACATCCCGCCCACCTCCTTCTTTCCGCATAGCAGCCGGGAGGCAGGTAAGGGGAGCTTCCTCATTCCTGCGGCGTCACACGCAGCGATGTGTGCTGCCGCAGGAACGAGGAACAACTTCGTTACTGCTGCAGTAACGATTTTTGAGAATGGACCCCCGTGTCGCCGATTAGCGATTTTGCACGTTTTTGCAACGATGCTTAATCGCTTATCGGTGTCACACGCAACGGCATCGCTAATGCGGCCAGATGTGCGTCACAAATTCCGTGACCCCAACGACTCCGCATTAGCGATGTCGCAGCGTGTAAAGCCCGCTTAAGTTCACTCAGTGTTTGCTAGTATAATGGCTTAGTAACAATGAGTTTGAGTGTGCAATGCAGGCAGAGGTGCTGCAAATATCTTTGCACTTGGGGGACAATACAGAAGTCCAACAGCCACCTTTAGGATGCCACTAAGTTCACTCAGTGTTTGCTAGTATAATGGCTTAGTAACAATGAGTTTGAGTGTGCAATGCAGGCAGAGGTGCTGCAAAAATCTTTGCACTTGTGGGACGATACAGAAGTCCAACAGCCACGTTTAGGATGCCACTAAGTTCACTCAGTGTTTGCTAGTATAATGGCTTAGTAACAATGAGTTGGAGTGTGCAAAGGGTAGGAGGGTACAGTGCCAGGATTGTGGGGCTCTGGGTAGAGGAAAGGAAGCCTGCCTTTCTATCCCTCCTAATGGGGAAATGCAGCGAGGAAATCCCTGACCCTAGCTACACAGACGCTGTCATCTTGTGTAGCTGTTAAACTCTGTTTTCACAGACCTGTCACCTTTGGCTCTGACCCTGCCGGTATGAGCCCCTAAAAGGACTTATAGAAAGTGCTATCCCTATGCTGTACAGCGCTGTGTATGGAGCGTACACAGCAGTATCAGCGATAGGAGCTGCGCCAGTGATGACTGACACCAAGGACGCAGAAGGCAGATAATGGCGTGCTGGAGGAAAATGTCCGGTTTTATAATGCAGGGACATGACATGTGACATGGACATCCTATCACACATGCCGTTGCTTCTCTGGCTAAAAGTCCACTTAGCTGTGTGTGTGTCTGGGATTGGCTGACATGCTGGCCCGCCCCACTACACGCGCGCGCTTAGGGAAGGAAGACAAGGAAAAAAAAAAAAAAATGGCGATCGCCATTATCCATACAGCAGTGATCTGAATGCGCTGTTCCCGCACACTGTACACTGAAATTTCATAATAGTGTGAGTCACAGATGGACTTACTCTATTACAGCGGAAAGTTAGCTAGTAATTATCTGGTCTTTTTGCTGCTAGAACCGTTCTCGAACGTATCTAGAACTATCGAGCTTTAGCAAAAAGCTCGAGTTCTAGTTCTATCTAGAACAGCCCCCAAAATCACTCGAGCCGCGAACTGGAGAACCTCGAACCACGGACCGCGCTCAACTCTAACCGTTAGTAACACACACTACGCTATCATGGATTAAAATCCTGCAGGGCACGCAAGGTCCCTTTGCTCATGACAGCATATGTCCAGACCCGTTTGAAGTTTGCTAATGATGATAACAAGGAGGCATTAGAGAAGGTCATGTGGTCCGAAGAGACCAAAATGAAACTTTTTTTGGTATCAACCCAACTCGCCGTGTAAGGGAGAAGTAGAAGGATGAGTAAAATCCCAAGAACATCATCCCAAAACTCAATGTTACCCAGCAAAGCCACAAAATCTGAAAGATCTGATCTGGAGAAAATCTGAAAGGAGTGAGCCAAAATCCCCGCTACAGTGTGTGCAAACTTGGTCAAGAACTATAGGAAATGTCTGACCTCTGTATTTGCAAACAAATATTTCTATACCTAATATTAACCCCTTCACCCCGGGCGTTATTCCGTTTTTTTTTCCCTCTCTTTCTTCCAAAAGCCGTAACTTTTTTTTATTTTTAACTTTCTGTCAATCTTCCTATATGTGTGCTTGTTTTTTATGGGATGAGTTGTACTTTTAAATGAAACCATAAATTTTACCATCTAGTGTACTGGAAAACAGGAAAAAAAATTAAAGCGTGGAAAAACTGGAAAAAAAGTGCGCTCGCACAATAGTTTTTGGGATATTTTATTCACCATGTTCATTAAAAAAAACGGATGTATTGCTGTGATGCCTGAGGTCGGTGCAAGTTTGTAGGCAGCAAATATGTATAGATTTACTTGTATCTAAGGGGTTAAAAAAAATTCAAAAGTTGGTCCAAAAAAAGTGGCGAAAGTTGTGCCTCAATTTCCGAAACCCATAGCGTTCTCATTTTTCTGGATCTATAGCCCAGTGATGGCTTATTTTTTGCATCTTGAGCTGACATTTTTAACGGTACTATTTTTGTGCAGATCCTATTTTTTGGTCGCCTGTTAATGCATTTTGCGCTAAATATGTGGCAACCAAAAAACATAATTTTGGCGTTTGGAGTTTTTTCGCCACTACGCTGTTTACAGATCAGATTAACTGATTATATATTTTGATAGATCGGATATTTCTGAACACGGAGGTACCAAATGTGTAGATTTTTTATTTTTTTAACCCTTTAATTTTCAATGGGGCAAATTGGAGGTGATTTGATCTTTTAGGTTTTTTATCTTTTTTAATTTTTTAAAACTTTTCTTAAAATTTTTTTTCATTTTACTAGGTCCCTTAGGGGACTATATGGATCAACAATCCGATCGCACAGCCATATCTGCTGATCACAGCTATACAGCTGAGATCTGCAGATATGGTGCTTTACTGTCACACACTGCCCTCTGTCGACATTGAGAAAAAGTGACTCATGATAGCTACAGGCGTCATCACTTGACCCTGTGCTACCATGTAAACCACCGGAAGTCATGTGATCATGTCACATGACTTCTGATGGGGGAGGGTAAGTCACTGTTTTGGCTGTGCGCATATACATCTCGCTGCCAGATTTCGGCAGCGAGATTAAGGGGTTACTAGTCGCGACTAGCAGGCACACATGTCAGCTTTTGAAATCAGCTGATACAGTTAGGTCCAGAAATATTTGGACAGTGACACAATTTTCGCGAGTTGGGCTCTGCATGCCACCACATTGGATTTGAAATGAAACCTCTACAACAGAATTCAAGTGCAGATTGTAACGTTTAATTTAAAGGTTTGAACAAAAATATCTAATAGAAATTGTAGGAATTGTACACATTTCTTTACAAACACTCCACATTTTAGGAGGTCAAAAGTAATTGGACAAATAAACCAAACCCAAACAAAATATTTTTATTTTCAATATTTTGTTGCGAATCCTTTGGAGGCAATCACTGCCTTAAGTCTGGAACCCATGGACATCACCAAATGCTGGGTTTCCTCCTTCTTAATGCTTTGCCAGGCCTTTACAGCCGCAGCCTTCAGGTCTTGCTTGTTAGTGGGTCTTTCCGTCTTAAGTCTGGATTTGAGCAAGTGAAATGCATGCTCAATTGGGTTAAGATCTGGTGATTGACTTGGCCATTGCAGAATGTTCCACTTTTTTGCACTCATGAACTCCTGGGTAGCTTTGGCTGTATGCTTGGGGTCATTGTCCATCTGTACTATGAAGCGCCGTCCGATCAACTTTGCGGCATTTAGCTGAATCTGGGCTGAAAGTATATCCCGGTACACTTCAGAATTCATCCGGCTACTCTTGTCTGCTGTTATGTCATCAATAAACACAAGTGACCCAGTGCCATTAAAAGCCATGCATGCCCATGCCATCACGTTGCCTCCACCATGTTTTACAGAGGATGTGGTGTGCCTTGGATCATGTGCCGTTCCATTTCTTCTCCAAACATCATTCTGGTACAGGTTGATCTTTGTCTCATCTGTTCATAGAATACTTTTCCAGAACTGAGCTGGCTTCATGAGGTGTTTTTCAGCAAATTTAACTCTGGCCTGTCTATTTTTGGAATTGATGAATGGTTTGCATCTAGATGTGAACCCTTTGTATTTACTTTCATGGAGTCTTCTCTTTACTGTTGACTTAGAGACAGATACAGTTAGGTCCAGAAATATTTGGACAGTGACACAATTTTCGCGAGTTGGGCTCTGCATGCCACCACATTGGATTTGAAATGAAACCTCTACAACAGAATTGAAGTGCAGATTGTAACGTTTAATTTGAAGGTTTGAACAAAAATATCTGATGGAAATTGTAGAAATTGTACACATTTCTTTACAAACACTCCACATTTTAGGAGGTCAAAAGTAATTGGACAAATAAACCAAACCCAAACAAAATATTTTTATTTTCAATATTTTGTTGCGAATCCTTTGGAGGCAATCACTGCTTTAAGTCTGGAACCCATGGACATCACCAAACGCTAGGTTTCCTCCTTCTTAATGCTTTGCCAGGCCTTTACAGCCGCAGCCTTCAGGTCTTGCTTGTTTGTGGGTCTTTCCGTCTTAAGTCTGGATTTGAGCAAGTGAAATGCATGCTCAATTGGGTTAAGATCTGGTGATTGACTTGGCCATTGCAGAATGTTCCACTTTTTTGCACTCATGAACTCCTGGGTAGCTTTGGCTGTATGCTTGGGGTCATTGTCCATCTGTACTATGAAGCGCCGTCCAATCAACTTTGCGGCATTTGGCTGAATCTGGGCTGAAAGTATATCCCGGTACACTTCAGAATTCATCCGGCTATTCTTGTCTGCTGTTATGTCATCAATAAACACAAGTGACCCAGTGCCATTGAAAGCCATGCATGCCCATGCCATCACGTTGCCTCCACCATGTTTTACAGAGGATGTGGTGTGCCTTGGATCATGTGCTGTTCCCTTTCTTCTCCAAACTTTTTTCTTCCCATCATTCTGGTACAGGTTGATCTTTGTCTCATCTGTCCATAGAATACTTTTCCAGAACTGAGCTGGCTTCATGAGGTGTTTTTCAGCAAATTTAACTCTGGCCTGTCTATTTTATGAATTGATGAATGGTTTGCATCTAGATGTGAACCCTTTGTATTTACTTTCATGGAGTCTTCTCTTTACTGTTAACTTAGAGACAGATACACCTACTTCACTGAGAGTGTTCTGGACTTCAGTTGATGTTGTGAACGGGTTCTTCTTCACCAAAGAAAGTATGCGACGATCATCCACCACTGTTGTCATCCGTGGACGCCCAGGCCTTTTTGAGTTCCCAAGCTCACCAGTCAATTCCTTTTTTCTCAGAAGGTACCCGACTGTTGATTTTGCTACTCCAAGCATGTCTGCTATCTCTTTGATGGATTTTTTCTTTTTTTTCAGCCTCAGGATCTTCTGCTTCACCTCAATTGAGAGTTCCTTAGACCGCATGTTGTCTGGTCACAGCATCAGCTTCCAAATGCAAAACCACACACATGTAATCAACCCCAGACCTTTTAACTACTTCATTGATTACAGGTTAACGAGGGAGACGCCTTCAGAGTTAATTGCAGCCCTTAGAGTCCCTTGTCCAATTACTTTTGGTCCCTTGAAAAAGAGGAGGCTATGCATTACAGAGCTATGATTCCTAAACCCTTTCTCCGATTTGGATGTGAAAACTCTCATATTGCAGCTGGGAGTGTGCACTTTCAGCCCATATTATATATATAATTGTATTTCTGAACATGTTTTTGTAAACAGCTAAAATAACAAAACTTGTGTCACTGTCCAAATATTTCTGGCCCTGACTGTATGTGTGCTGATATGTTTGCGGATTGCCGCGGACTTCTCACGGCAGCCCGCGGGGATTAACCTCACACAATCCATGACGCAGCCAGTACGTCATGTGTCGTGAAGAGGTTAAGTTCTGTTTTTTTATTGCATTAAATACTTATTTCATGCAATACAATGCAAATTAATTATTTAAAAATCATACAATATGATTTTCTGAACTTTTTATTCTGTTTCAGTTGAAGTGTACCTGTGATAAAAATTGCAGACCTCACCATTCTTTGTAGGTGGGAAAACTTGCAAAATCGGCCGTGTATCAAATACTTTTTTTCCCCACTGTACAGTATATAAGTTCCCCATCTTTGTCTCCTCCTGGATATGGCCCTCATCCTGGGCCCTTCCTGGTACATATGATCCCCATCCTGGTATTTGCAGTTAGGTCCAGAAATATTTGGAAAGTGACACAATTTTCGCGAGTTGGGTTCTGCATGCCACCACATTGGATTTGAAATGAAACCTCTACAACAGAATTCAAGTGCAGATTGTAACGTTTAATTTGAAGGTTTGAACAAAAATATCTGATAGAAATTGTAGGAATTGTACACATTTCTTTACAAACACTCCACATTTTAGGAGGTCAAAAGTAATTGGACAAATAAACCAAACCCAAACAAAATATTTTTATTTTCAATATTTTGTTGCAAATTCTTTGAAGGCAATCACTGCCTTAAGTCTGGAACCCATGGACATCACCAAACGCTGGGTTTCCTCCTTCTTAATGCTTTGCCAGGCCTTTACAGCCGCAGCCTTCAGGTCTTGCTTGTTTGTGGGTCTTTCCGTCTTAAGTCTGGATTTGAGCAAGTGAAATGCATGCTCAATTGGGTTAAGATCTGGTGATTGACTTGGCCATTGCAAAATGTTCCACTTTTTTGCACTCATGAACTCCTGGATAGCTTTGGCTGTATGCTTGGGGTCATTGTCCATCTGTACTATGAAGCGCCGTCCGACCAACTTTGCGGCATTTGGCTGAATCTGGGCTGAAAGTATATCCCGGTACACTTCAGAATTCATCCGGCTACTCTTGTCTGCTGTTATGTCATCAATATACACAAGTGACCCAGTGCCATTGAAAGCCATGCATGCCCATGCCATCACGTTGCCTCCACCATGTTTTACAGAGGATGTGGTGTGCCTTGGATCATGTGCCGTTCCCTTTCTTCTCCAAACTTTTTTCTTCCCATCATTCTGGTACAGGTTGATCTTTGTCTCATCTGTCCATAGAATACTTTTCCAGAACTGAGCTGGCTTCATGAGGAGTTTTTCAGCAAATTTAACTCTGGCCTGTCTATTTTTGGAATTGATGAATGGTTTGCATCTAGATGTGAACCCTTTGTATTTACTTTCATGGAGTCTTCTCTTTACTGTTAACTTAGAAACAGATACACCTACTTCACTGAGAGTGTTCTGGACTTCAGTTGATGTTGTGAATGGGTTCTTCTTCACCAAAGTAAGTATGCGGCGATCATCCACCACTGTTGTCATCCGTGGACGCCCAGGCCTTTTTGAGTTCCCAAGCTCACCAGTCAATTCCTTTTTTCTCAGAATGTACCCGACTGTTGATTTTGCTACTCCAAGCATGTCTGCTATCTCTCTGATGGATTTTTTCTTTTTTTTCAGCCTCAGGATGTTCTGCTTCACCTCAATTGAGAGTTCCTTAGACCGCATGTTGTCTGGTCACAGCAACAGCTTCCAAATGCAAAACCACACACCTGTAATCAACCTTAGACCTTTTAACTACTTCATTGATTACAGGTTAATGAGGGAGACACCTTCAGAGTTAATTGCAGCCCTTAGAGTCCCTTGTCCAATTACTTTTGGTCCCTTGAAAAAGAGGAGGCTATGCATTACAGAGCTATGATTTCTAAACCCTTTCTCCGATTTGGATGTGAAAACTCTCATATTGCAGCTGGGAGTGTGCACTTTCAGCCCATATTATATATATAATTGTATTTCTGAACATGTTTTTGTAAACAGCTAAAATAACAAAACTTGTGTCACTGTCCAAATATTTCTGGACCTAACTGTATATTCTCCTTATTCTGGGCACATTCTGGCATACATATTCCTCCTCCTGGAATTTATGATCCCCATCCTGGTATATATGACCCCCATCTTGGTATGTATGCCCTCTATCCTGGTTTATATGATCCCCATCATGATGCACAAATATAAAATAAATGATTATACTTGCCATCACTCTGTTTCCCCAGTGCACAATGTGCTCTTCTGATGCCAGGAACTGACTTCAGCATGTAAGTGTTGCAGCCCATGACGTTACTGCCATGGCCCCAAAATTACACGCAGACATCATCTGCTGGAATATTCACTGCTCCCCATGTTCAGATTTTTGGGTGTGAAGAGCAGAGAATTATATTCTCCTTAATAGCGGGCACATGTTTGAGTGCAGCCACAGCCAGATACATCTGGACTATAAAACATACCTCCCACTTTTCTCCTAAAAATATTTTGGGGAAAAAGGGTGTCTTATAGTGCAAAAAATATAGTGAATCTTGGAATCACTGTAATCACACCAGCACGAAGAATAAAGCCGTACTATCCCTAATACCACATGGTGAATCGTACAAAATTAAAAATAAGAACTATTCTTGTACTGCTGTCTATTTGTTCTTTCTACTTCCAAAAAATCAGAATAAGGCTCTGTTCACATTTGTCCTGTGCTCCCCTATGAACAGTTACATCAAAGTTACCATGTAAATCCCAAAAACTGTGATTCAGACAAAATTCAAATTGAAACCACTCACTATAATGAGGCACATCAAGCTAGTTTGGACTCCATCTGGTCTCTATTCCAGTGGTGTCCCATCATTTTAAATGTGCTTTTAGCGCATGTGTGTATGACCACAAAGGTATGCACACCAAAAAATATGGATACCATCAGATCAGATGCCAAATGGAGTCCAAAGTGTCTCCCTCTGCCTCATTATAGTGAGGGGTTTCATCCAAATTGCATTTCCATGGGTTTTACACGGAAGCCTCAACTTAAGTCCTCAACGTAGAACACAAGAATGTGATCCTGGCCTTATACTGAAATCGATAAATAATGGTATATACCTCATAATGCCACCAATAAAACCCATAACGTATCCTGCACAAAATCAGCACCCACTCAGGTCCATCATCTGTCATTGGAAATATAGGCAGGTCCCACATTACTGGTAGATCAAAGACTGTAAAAGGGGCATGACGTCCACCCTCTTAAATAGAATTCAGTGAAATCTGATCTGCATATGCCAATAACCCCCTTCTTCTGAGCCACCCTGTGCCTAAACCAACAAAGTAATCTGCCCCGTGTGTGGCATTATTGTAGCACGGTGGGCCCAAGTATGTTACCAGAAGAATAATATGAGCACAACGTGTGTACACTAGGCTGGCAAGTTTGCAATTCTCCAGAAAAAAAGAGTGGCATAGATCTTACAAAATAGTTACTACAAGTTGAATTAATTGAAAGGTGTAATTTCTTCAATAAGGTCACTTTTGGGATTTTTCTACTGTATTAACACCTTTGGAGCTTCACAAATGTCACTTGCAAACTAGTTCAGAAGAATCTGTTCTTCAAAAGCCAATTCACGGAAAACACTGTGGAAAGAGAGCGCAATAGGGTCTTACCCCAACAACAACTGGGGTGAAAAGCACGTGGGTTACTCACCAAGTGAAGTTGTGACAGTCACAACCACTATAAAGGCATAGACAATCGGTCAGCGGCAGCAGTTACCCCTCGGGTGAAGTAGAAGATGAATGAAAAGATGGGTAATTTAAATACCGCGCCAACGACCACTCATGCAGGAGATGGATTTAACGTAACTTTATTCCATGCTTAGGTCTACGCGTTTCAGGAGGCTCTGCTCCACGTGCATATACCTGTAGAAATCAACAATTTCTACAGGTATATGCACGTGGAGCAGAGCCTCCTGAAACGCGTAGACCTAAGCATGGAATAAAGTTACGTTAAATCCAACTCCTGCATGAGTGGTCGTTGGCGCGGTATTTAAATTACCCATCTTTTCATTCATCTTCTACTTCAAAAGCCAATAGCACTCTTTGCTACCAAGCTTTACCGTGTGGCTAAACAATAGTTTCTGATGGCATACAGTGGCATGCAAACGTTTGGGCACGCCTAGCAAAGATTACTGTTATTGTGAACAGTTTAAAAAGTTAAAGTTGAAATTATCTCTATAAGGTTAAAGATGAGACATTTCCTTAGTATTTTAAGAAAAAAAATATTTTCGGCTTTTACATTTTAAAAATTACAAAAAGGAAAATGGGCAATGCAACTTTTTGGACACTCTGGGAAATTTGTGAGCTTAGATAACTGACCAAGGTTTCAGACCTTATTAGCTTGTTAGGGTTATGGCTTGTTTACTGTCATCATTAGGAAAGACAAAACAACCACTGATCTCGGGGAGACAAGCCAGAGAAAACACTGCCGGCAGCCAACGCAGGCGCTCAATACAGTGAAATCCTAGGTGCATTGCCCCCTGGGAAATATGCAAATCAAAAAAGTCCATGGAGCCTCCGCTAGGAGTCCCAACACAGAGACCAGCCAGATATCCCTCCGGGAAGGACCCAGCAAAGGAGTGGCTCTTTTTAGGAGACCACCACAACCACCATATTAAATGGCCCTTTTAGTCAATATCCAACTCTTTGACAAGTTTAAAAATATTACAAGGGAAACACCAAGGCCTGGCATCCATCCACAGACAGCTGCCTCGGGGCATTGCCCCTCATCAGTGCGGAGTAGGACTCTGGCCAGGCGGGAGCAATGCCTAGTAGACCAACAAGACAAAACAATCACTGATCTCGGGGAGACCAGCCAGAGAAAACACTGTTGGCAGCCAACGAAGGCGCTCAATACAGTGAAATCCTAGGTGCATTGCCCCCTGGGAAATATGCAAATCAAAAAAGTCCATGGAGCCTCCGCTAGGAGTCCCAACACAGAAACCAGCCAGATATCCCTCCGGGAAGGACCCAGTCAAGGAGTGGCTCTTTTTAGGAGACCACCACAACCACCATATTAAGTGGCCCTTTTAGTCAATATCCAACTCTTTGACAAGTTTAAAGATATGACAAGGAAAACACCAAGGCCAGGCATCCATCCACAGACAGCTGCCCCTGGGCATTGCCTCTCATCAGTGTGAAGTAGGACTCTGGCCAGGTGGGAGCAACGCCTAGTAGACCAACAAGAAAAAACCATCACTGATCTCGGGGAGACCAGCCAGAGAAAACACTGCCGGCAGCCAACGAAGGTGCTCAATACAGTGAAATCCTAGGTGCATTGCCCCCTGGGAAATATGCAAATCAAAAATGTCCATGGAGCCTCTGCTAGGAGTCCCAACACAGAAACCAGCCAGATATCCCTCCGGGAAGGACCCAGCAAAGGAGTGGCTGGGTCCTTCCCGGAGGGATATCTGGCTGGTTTCTGTGTTGGGACTCCTAGCAGAGGCTCCATGGACTTTTTTGATTTGCATCATTAGGAAAGAACAGGTCATGCAAATTTCACATCTTTAGGCCTCCGACACACATCCGTTAAAACCACGCACGTGTAATACGGGCCGTTTTTCAGGTCCGTGATCCATTTTTTTGTCCATTTTTATGGTCCGTGTGGCCTTTG